>NC_092726.1:15900055-16232555 GCF_047496885.1 Scyliorhinus torazame
TGCACGTTCTCCCTGTGTTTGCGTGGGTTTCCTCCGGGTGCTCCGGTTTCCTCCCGCAAGTCCTGAAAGACATGCTTGTTGGGTGATTTGGACATTCTGAATTCTCCCTCAGTGCACCCAAACAGGCGCCGGACTAAGGGATTTTCATTTTGTTGCAGTGTTAATGTAAGCCTACTTGTGACACTAATAAAGATTATTTCTATTATTATGACTGGATTAATGTATGTCAAACACTCATAATAGAATATTTAATCTTCCATTGAACTGTGCACGAAAGTTGCATCACATATCTTCCGATGAAGGAGGCAGGAATTTTGGAGGCCACGGAAATAAAGACCAGGGCACACAGTCCCACGCAGTGTCTATCATGTCAACTGTGTTTATTACTTTTTCCATTATCAATTCCTCTGTTTGTTATAGCCCTAACATCGTTCTTCGGGTCAAAAATACAGCATAAAGAAAGATGGGACTTTTTATTGAAGAGATAAAGTCTATTAAAGACAGTTTTCACTGAAGGCATCCCTTGCAAAGTTGAGCTTGATAACTATTGCAAAACCAGTTTGTTCCTCTTAATTAGTAACAAAACATTGCATCACATTTGGCCAGTCCCTCTTTCCTGATATCTAACAACCTAAAAACTTCATTTAGATCTTTGAGATAATATATACATCTGCATGCACTTGTCAACTTGTTCGATAATAAACTTCTCTGCCTATTTTTAGCAACTGACTGTGTAAGCTTGGAAAGGTGAGTGTTTCAGTGTTACCTCTGAGTCAAAAGGTAATAGATTCAATCCCATTCCCGTGACTAGAGCCAGTAATCACAGCTGACATGTCCAGTGCACTTCGGAGGAAGTGACTTCTCAGCACTAAAGACCAAAGAGCAGGGGAGTTCTCCCAGTGTCTAAATCAATATTTATACCTCAGACAGGAGATCATCTTGGCATTTACCCCACTGCTGTTTCTGGAACAAAAACACAAAGTTCTGAAAACACCCAAAAAGTGTGAGCAGTCTATGGGAGAGAAACAGAGGACGTGATCTACCGGCCATGTTGTGCTCGAATGACCACTTGGCCGGTAAATGGTAGGAGACTCCTCTTCTGGATCTACCCAGCTTGCCACACCTCGTGAGATCGAAGCAATCTTGAGGCGTCCCAATCAAAATCCTGCTCATTGTGGGAGGGATCAGTATTTGACAAATTCGAACACACCAGCTAGTTTCATTCTAATATGCACTTGCCTGAACTACCAAAGTCTTAGGATCTAACCCTTTCTCCTTGGAGACTTCGGGTAAGCGGCGTTCAGTGCATCTTGGGATTCAGGTAGGTGTTTAAACTTGCCCCCAGGTTCCAGCGGCCTTCATTTTCGGGAGTGGCAGAGAGCGAGGGAGTCGGAGCGCAGCGAGTGCAGCTTGGGATTCAGGTAGGTGTTTAAACTTGCCCCCAGGTTCCAGCGGCCTTCATTTTCGGGAGCGGGAGAGAGAGGGAGCGCAGCGAGTGCAGTTTGGGATTCAGGTAGGTGTTTAAACTTGCCCCAGGTTCCAGCGGCCTTCATTTTCGGGAGTGGCAGAGAGCGAGGGAGTCGGAGCGCAGCGAGTGCAGCTTGGGATTCAGGTAGGTGTTTAAACTTGCCCCCAGGTTCCAGCGGCCTTCATTTTCGGGAGTGGCAGAGAGAGAGGGAGCCGGAGTGCAGCTTGGGATTCAGGTAGGTGTTTAAAATTGCCCCCAGGTTCCAGCGGCCTTCATTTTCGGGAGTGGCAGAGAGAGAGGGAGTCGGAGCGCAGCGAGTGCAGCTTGGGATTCAGGTAGGTGTTTAAACTTGCCCCCAGGTTCCAGCGGCGTTCATTTTCGGGAGCGGCAGAGAGGGAGCCGGAGCGCAGCGAGTCCAGCTTGGGATTCGGGTATGAGTTCAACCCTGCCCCCAGGTTCCAGCGGCCTTCATTTTAGCGAGCGCGCGAGAGAGGGGGAGCCGGAGCGCAACGAGTGCAGCTTGGGATTCTGGTAGGTGTTTAAACTTGCCCCCAGGTTCCAGCGGCCTTCATTTCCGGGAGCGGGAGAGAGAGAGGGAGCCGGAGTGCAGCTTGGGAATCAGGTAGGTGCTTATGTGTTTGATTTTTACCTCTATTTAAGTTGGGCGGTTGCTAAACCCGAGACACTACACTTGTAGTGTCTCCCACCCTTCCACCTCCTCTAACCTAAGGGGGTGAGTGAATATCAGGTAAGCTCTCTCTTCTTTTTCTTTTTTCCGCAAGTTATAGCTTCAGATTTTCGGCGGGAGCAGTGGCCAGGGGTCTGTCGTGAAGGTAAGTAGCTGGGAGAAATTTAACTCTTCGTGGGTTGGTAAGTTTTGTGATTGGTAAGTAAAATCCTTATTCCTTTCCCTTATTCATTATTTGATATTATATTTGTAATCAGTTAAGGTAAAGTGTAAAAATGGCAGGAGATCCCAGACCCGTGTTATGCTCCTCGTGCTCAATGTGGGAGTTCAGGGACGCAGCCGATGCCCCTGACTCCTTCATGTGCAGGAAGTGTGTCCAGCTGCAGCTCCTGTTAGACTGCATGACGGCTCTGGAGCTGCGGACGGACTCACTTTGGAGCATCCGTGATGCTGAGGAGGTCGTGGATAGCACGTTCAGTGTGTTGGTCACACCGCAGATTAGGATTGGTGCGGGAGACAGGGAATGGGTGAACAAAAGGCAGAGAAAGAGCAGGAAGGCAGTGCAGGTGTCCCCTGCGGTCATCTCCCTCTAAAACAGGTATACCGTTTTGGATACTGTTGGGGGAGATGACTCATTAGAAGAAGGCAGTAGTAGCCAGGTTCATTGCACCGTGGCTGGCTCTACTGCACAGAAGGGCGGGAAAAAGACTGGCAGGGCTATACTCATGGTGATTCAATCGTAAGGGGAGTAGACAGGCGTTTCTGTGGTCGAAAACGAGACTCCCAAATGGTATGTTGCCTCCCGGATGCATGGGTCAGGGATGTCTCAGATCGGCTACAGGACATCCTGAAGGGGGAGGGTGAACAGCCAGTTGTCGTGGTGCATATAGGCACCAACGATATAGGTAAAAAACAGGATGAGGTCCTACAATCAGAATTTAGGGAGTTAGGAGACAAGTTTAAAAAGTAGGACCTCAAAGGTAGTGATCTCAGGATTGCTACCAGTGCCATGAGACATTCAGAGTAGAAATTCAAGAATAGTCAGAATGAATACGTGGCTTGAGAGATGGTGCAGGAGGGAGGGGTTCAGATTTTTGGGACATTGGAACCGGTTCTGGGGGCAGTGGGACCATTACAAATCGGATGGTCTGCACCTGGGCAGGACTGGAACCAATGTCCGAGGGGGTGCTTTTGCTAACACTGTTGGGGAGGTTTTGAACTCATGTGGCAGGGGGATGGGAACCAGATTAGGAAGTTAGAGGTCAGTAAACAGGCAGCAACTAAAGCCAGTAAGGTACTAGATAATAAACTCAATGTGACTAAGGGGAAGAGTAGACAGGGAAGAGATGAAGAACGCAAATGGACAGGTGGTCTGAGGTGCATTTGTTTCAATCCGAGAAGTGTAGCAGGTAAGGCAGATGAACTTAGGGCTTGGATTAGTACCTGGAAATATGATGATATTGGTATTACGGAGACTTGGTTGAGGGAAGGGCAAGACTGGCAACTAAATATCCCAGGGTATAGATGTTTCAGGATGGATAGAGAGGGAGGTAAAAGGTGTGGAGGAGTTGCATTACTGGTCAGAGATTATATCACAGCTATGATTAAAGAGGGCACGAAGGAGGATTCGAGCACTGAGCTAAGAAATAGGAAGGGTGCACTAAATTGTTGGGACTTTACTACAGGCCTCCCAAAAGCGAGCGTGAAGTCGAGGTACAAATATGTAGACAGATTATAGAAAAATGTAGGAGCAATAGGGTGGTCGTGATGGGAGATTTTAACTTCCCCAACATTGAATGGGACTCATGTAGTGTTGGAGGCGTAGATGGAGCAGAATTTGTAAGGAGCATCCAGGAGAGTTTTTTTAGAGCAGTATGTAAATAGTCCAACTCGGGAAGGGGCCATACTGGACCTGGTATTGGGGAATGATCCCAGCCAGGTGGTTAAAGTTTCAGTCGATGATTACTTTGGGAATAGCGATCACAATTCCGTAAGTTTTAGAATGCTCATGGACAAAGAAGAGAGTGGTCCTAAAGAAAGAGTGCTAAATTGGGGAAAGGCCAAGTACAACAAAATTTGGCAGGAGCTAGGGAATGTGGATTGGGAGCAGCTCTTTAAGGGTAAATCCACATTTTAAATGTGAGTCTTTGAAGGAAAGGTTGATTAGAGTGCAGGACAGATATGTCCCTGTGAAAATGAGGGTTAGAAATGGCAGGATTAGGGAACCATCAATGACGGGTGGAATTGTGAGACTAGCCAAGATGAAAAAGGAAGCAAACATAAGATCTAGGCGACTTAAATCTGATGAAGCTTTGGAGGAATATCGGGAAAGTAGGACAAATCTCAAACGCGCAATAAAGAGGGCAAAAAGGGGTCATGAAATAGGTTTGGCTAATAGGGTTAATGAAAATCCCAAAGCCTTTTATTCGTATATAAGGAGCAAGAGGGTACTAGAGAAAGGATTGGCCCACTCAAAGACAAAAGAGGGAATTTATGCGTGGAGTCAGAGGAAATGGGTGAGATTCTTAATGAGTACTTTGCATCGGTATTCACCAAGGAGAGGGACATGACGGATGTTGAGGCTAAGGATGGATGTTTAAATACTCTTTTTTTTTTTAAACATAATTTTTATTCAAGGTTTTCATAAAATATCAATAACAAAATGAGAAAGAAAAAAGAACCCAACAGGGTTAAGTACAAAATACAATCTAAAAGAGCAACCCCCAAACCCCCCCCCCCGTACATAAATAATAAATTAACATTAACAGCCCGACTTAGCACAACAGGTGTATACACCCCGTCAGACCCTCCAGTGTAAATAACATAAACAAAAATAAAGTAAACCCCCCCCCCCCCCCCCCCCGAGCTGCTGCTGCCATTGACTAATGTCTATCGTTCTGCCAGAAAGTCTAAGAACGGTTGCCACCTCCTAAAGAACCCTTGTACTGACCCTCTCAAGGCGAATTTCACCCTCTCCAATTAAATGAACCCTGCCATATCGCTGATCCAGGATTCCACGCTTGGGGGCCTCGCATCTTTCCACTGAAGGAGAATCCTTCGCCGGGCTACCAGGGACGCAAAGGCCAGAATTCCGGCCTCTTTCGCCTCCTGCACTCCCGGCTCCTCTGCCACCCCAAATATTGCGAGCCCCCAACCCGGTCTGACCCTGGATCCTACCACTCTCGACACCGTCCTCGCTACGCCCTTCCAAAATTCCTCCAGCGCTGGGCATGCCCAGATCATATGGGTGTGATTTGCAGGGCTCCCTGAGCACCTAACACACCTGTCCTCACCCCCAAAGAACTGGCTCATCCTTGTCCAGGTTGTGTGTGCCTTGTGCAGCACCTTAAACTGTATGAGGCTGAGCCTCGCGCATGAAGAGGAAGAATTCACCCTCCCTAGGGCCTCTGCCCACATCCCCGCTTTGATCTCCTCTCCCAACTCCTCCTCCCACTTACCTTTCAACTCCACCACCAAGGCCCCCTCCTCCTCCTGCATCACCTGGTAAGTTTCCGAGATCTTCCCCACTCCCACCCACCCCCCGAGAGTACCCTGTCCTGTGTGGCAGTAGCCACGGGAATTCCATCACCTGCCGTCTGGCAAGCGCCCTGAACTGTAAATACCTGAAGGTGTTCCCCGGGGGGAGCCCGTACTTCTCCAGCTCACCCAAGCTCGCGAACTTCCCGTCCACAAACAGATCCCCCAACTTTCATATCCCTGCCCTGTGCCACCCCGAAAACCCTCCACCTGTTCTTCCTGGGGCGAACCGGTGGTTCCCCCGTAATGGGGTACACGCCGAGGCTCCAACTTATCCTCTATGCCGCCTCCACTGCCCCCACATTTTGAGGGCCGCCACCACCACCGGGCTCGTGGTATACCTCCTTGGAGGGAGCGGCAGAGGCACCGTTGCCAGCGCCCCAGACTCGTGCCCACACAGGACGCCGTCTCCAACCTCTTTCATGCAGCCCCCTCCCCTTCCATCACCCACTTGCGTACCATCGTCGCATTGGAGGCCCAGTAGTACCCACAGAGGTTGGGCAGCGCCAGCCCCCCCCCCATATCTTTACTCCGCTCCAGGAACACCCTTCTCACCCTCGGAATCCCTCGCGCCTACACAAACCCCATTATACTCCTGTTAACCCGCCTGAAAAAAGCCTTCGGGATAAACACGGGGAGGCACTGGAACAGGAACAAAAACCTTGGGAGCACCGTCATTTTGATTG
The DNA here is from genome assembly GCF_047496885.1 of Scyliorhinus torazame. NCBI lineage: Eukaryota > Metazoa > Chordata > Chondrichthyes > Carcharhiniformes > Scyliorhinidae > Scyliorhinus > Scyliorhinus torazame. The sequence goes on from NC_092726.1 coordinate 15,906,435, forward strand.
ACTGCACCCTACCCGCCAAGGACAGCGGCAACGCGTCCCACCTCTTGAACTCCTCCTCCTTTTGCTCCACCAGCCTTGTAAAGTTAAGCCTATGCAGGGCCCCCCAGCTCCTGGCCACTTGGACCCCCAAATATCTGAAGCTCCTCTCCGCCCTTTTTAGTGGGAGCTCGCCAATCCCCCTCTCCTGGTCCCCTAGCTGAACTACGAACCGCTCGCTCTTCCCCATATTGAACTTGTACCCTGAAAAGTCCCCGAATTCCCTAAGGATCCTCATTACCTCTGGCATTCCTCCCACCGGGTCTGCCACATACAGCAGCAGGTCGTCCGCATAAAGCGAGATGTTTAAATACTCTAGGTCAAGTCGGCATAAGGAAGGGGGATGTTTTGGGTAATCTAAAAGGAATTAAGGTGGACAAGTCCCCAGGTCCGGATGGGATCTATCCCAGGTTACTGAGGGAAGTGAGGGAAGAAATAGCTGGGGCCTTAAAGATATCTTTGCAGCATCCTTGAGCACGGGTGAGGTCCCGGAGGACTGGAGAATTTATAATGTTGTCCCTTTGTTTAAGAAGGGTAGCAGGGATAATCCAGGGAATTATAGACCTGTGAGCTTGACGTCAATGGTAGGCAAACTGTTGGAGAAGATACTGAGGGATAGGATCTATTAACATTTGGAAGAAAATAGACTTATCAGTGATAAGCAGCATGGTTTTGTGCAGGGAAGGTCATGTCTTATAAACCTAATAGAATTCTTTGAGGAAGTGTCAACGTTAATTGATGAGGGAAGGGCTGTAGATGTCATATACATGGACCTCAGTAAGGCGTTTGATAAAGTTTCCCATGGCAGGTTGTTGGAAAAAGTGAAGTCGCATGGGGTTCAGGGTGTACTAGCTAGATGGATAAAGAACTGGCTGGGCAACAGGAGACAGAGAGTAGTGGTGGAAGGGAGTGTCTCAAAATAGAGAAAGGTGACTAGTGGTGTTCCACAGGGATCCGTGCTCGGACCACTGTTTGTGATATACATAAATGATCTGGACGAAGGTATAGGTGGTCTGATTAGCAAGTTTGCAGATGATACTAAGATTGGTGGAGTTGCAGATAGCGAGGAGGACTGTCAGAGAATACAGCAAAATATAGATAGATTGGAGAGTTGGGCAGAGAAATGACAGATGGAGTTCAATCCAGGCAAATGCGAGGCGATGCATTTTGGAAGATCTAATTCAAGAGCGGACTCTACGGTCAATGGAAAAGTCCTGGGGAAAATTGATGTACAGAGAGATCTGGGAGTTCAGGTCCATTGTACCCTGAAGGTGGCAACGCAGGTCGATAGAGTGGCCAAGAAGGCATACAGCATGCTTGCCTTCATCGGACGGGGTATTGAGTACAAGAGTTGGCAGGTCATGTTACAGTTGTATAGGACTTTGGTTAGCCACATTTGGAATACTGCGTGCAGTTCTGGTCGCCACATTACCAGAAGGATGTGGATGCTTTAGAGAGGGTGCAGAGGAGGTTCACCAGGATGTTGCCTGGTATGGAGGGTGCTAGCTATGAAGAAAGGTTGAGTAGATTGGGATTGTTGTCGTTGGAAAGATGGAGGTTTCAGGGGGGACCTGATTGAGGTCTACAAAATTATGAGAGGTATGGACAGGGTGGATAGCAACAAGAGTGGGGGTGTCAATTACAAGGGGTCACGATTTCAAGGTGAGAGGCGGAAAGTTTAAGGGAGATGTGTGTGAAAGGTTTTTTACGCAGAGGGTGGTGGGTGCCTGGAACACTTTGCCAGTGGACACAGGCGGGCACAATAGCATCATTTAAGATGCACCTAGACAGATATATGAACGGGCGGGGAACAGAGGGAAGTAGACCTTGGAAAATAGGTGACAGGTTTAGATAAAGAATCTGGATCGGCGCAGGCTGGGAGGGCCGAAGGGCCTGTTCCTATGTTGTAATTTTCTTTGTTCTTTGTTCAAACTGGAAAGAGACGGAATGGCACTTGGGGAGGTCTCCCAGAGGATTGGCGTCCCCAAGTGGTTGCCCTCTGAGTAGGGTGGCACCCTGGCAGTGCGTTCGGGGATCGCGTCAGGTGGTCGAGAGATCGGGATGCCTATATTTCTTCCTGCGCTGAGGAGTTCCAGGGAGCGGAGCTCCTCAGTGCAGGAAACAAGGCTAAGTGTGGCCTCGGTGGGGCGTTCCCCGCTGAGGCCCCAGATTTCAATAAAGTCCCAATAGGGGAAACACCCAGCTAAACACTCTCTCTCACAGGATCATGTGGCAATTTGGTTAGATCGCACCAAGAGTTAACATTTCACATCTGTGAAACCTGTTTTTCTCTCTGGATTGCTGTTGCCAAATGTGCATTTCCAGCATTTTTTGTTTTTATTTCAGACTTGTAGCTGATGCTGTATTTTGCTTTTGTACTGCTGTCTGTCGATATTTCCTTTGTAGAAATTGGCTGTCTTGTCTGCCAACAGTGATTACATTTCAACATTTATTCTTTGGCTACAACACACTCTAGGGACATTCTGAGATCATGAAAGGTGTAATAAAGAATTTTCATTAGAAAACATTTTTTAAAAAGACCATTTACATGATGGACACTGATTGGAACTGTATGCCCAGGACCTTTTATCCTTGCTCCTGGGGCAACACGGTGGCGTAGCGGGTAGTACTGCTGCCTCACTGCGCCGAGGTCCCAGGTTCGATCCCGGCTCTGGGTCATTGCCCGTGTGGAGTTTGCACATTCTCCCAGTGTTTCTGTGGGTTTCGCCCCCACAACCCAAAGATGTGCAACGTAGGTGGATTGGCCACGCTAAATTGCCCCTTAATTGGAAAAGATTAATTGGGCGCACTCAATTTATTTTTAAAAATCCTTGCCCCTGAACCTCCGTGCCTCCTTCACTTGAAGATATGTGACTTAACCTTTCTGCACAGTTCACTGGAAGATTGAGTATTCTTTTAGAGGTCTTCTTCATACATTATCCCAGTCATGCATTGTGGATAAAAATCCCAGTAGATATCAAACAGTTTGTGCTTTGACTCCTTGAGCAATTCCACAGGAGATCTGCTTTTATATATGCCTTGCATCTCCTATGAATTTGCTGTGTCCATCTGCTCTCGGTAAAGATACCAAGCAGTGCTTTTTTTCAAAACAAAAAGCCAGACTGGTGTTTGAACTGGAGCGCAGAAATTACATGCAATTTGGTGACTTCAATATTCACCTAGGGCACTTTTGTAATCACCCAGGTATCCACAGGAAGTTGTTCAGCTTAAAATGGGAAGAGCACCATTTTGTAGCTGAACAGCCTGGAATTCCCACCGGGAAACTACATGTGAGGCCAGCTGGTTCTTGCTTATTGTAATGAGGATATTGATGCACTAATGTTTCTGTTTCCCAAATTGCAGTGTCAAGGATGGGCAGCAGTGGAAGGGAGGGAGTGGAGAAAGAATGTTCCATCTATCACCTTTTTGTCCAGTCAAGTGGAAGTGATCAACACTGCATTACATGTTTCAGAAGTGGACAAGACATGCCCGGTTAATCATTCCAGGCATGTCTGTGGCCCAGGGATGGAAACATTACAGAATCAGTGCACAGAATCAACTTTCCAGTCTCACCGTTAGTCAGCCACAAAACATGAGAAAGTGAGCATTTATTTGGACTTAGTGGGTTTTTATTTTGCATGAAAATAGCAATTGAAAAGAACATAGCCACTAAACTAGGAGCAAACTGCAAATAAATCTGAGTGTAGCTTTCCGAAGGCCACTGACCCCCACTTCCCATCCCCGCCGTTCTGACTGGATGTTTTGGTTTGAATTGGGTGCTTGTGCTAGGTTGGTTTAAAGATAACTGCCTTGTTGTTCGTACAAAAATAATCTGAGGGTCATGCCAGTCAGAAATTACCTTAGAAATTATCCCATTCTTTGTGTTCTTGGCAGATTGATGTCTTTGCTTTAACTGTGTGAGGCCTGAAGCCAAAAGAAGTGTGAGTTGCCAGTGTACATAACCTAGTGCTGTTCGTTCACCATGTGAATGTCTTTTGTGCCAAAAAAAAGCTGTCCATTTCTTCCTCCCCTGTGACGATTCTCCTCTTCACTTCCACAACATTCACTAGTCCTATGGTTCTCCCCCTCCCTCTCCTTACCACTCCCCCTCCCCCACTTGTCTCTCCTTGTCCCGCTTTGTTTTACAGTCACTGTATTCATCAGATTCTAGACAGTGTTAATCATATTCACCAACATGACATAGTACACAGGGACCTGAAGGTCAGTATCTTCTAACGTTTACAGAAATGAAGAAAAAGAACCAAAAAAAATTAAAATAATGATACGCTTGAGTCTAAAATCGTGTCATGTTTACAGGTGCAGAGTTTCTTCTGCCTCTTGTCGTTCGTCCTCTTTAGTGTCGTTATTTTACATTTTTTTGAAAAGACTTACTTTGCATGGCTACCACTACCATTCCCAAAAGTCTCTTGGGTACTCAGCCGTGACAGGCAATCTAAAGGAAATTGATGGGGACAACAAAATAATGATGAATGTGACTCATTCTCAACTGCCCCACTCCTCTCCACCTTTACGCTTCCATCACCTTGTATGCAAAGTTTTAAAAAAATAGAATCCATGTCGCAGTGAAAACTTACTGCACATATTGGAAACAGTAAGCCCATATTTAAAAGAAAAATATTATTTTGAAACTTGTTGTCCCCTCATTACCTTTGAGACTTCAAGGGCACGATTGCACTTCCACCCCTCCCATCCCTCTTGAGTCTGTCATGCTTTATTGCTCTTGACAATGTTCTTTAAGAGAAGCACAGACTGGTTTGTGGCCAGGGCCAAGCATGAGCTTAAAACCACTCCCACCTCCTTGTGGCAGCTGCAACGACCTCATTTTCAAAGAATTGTTGGTATCAAATGAGCAGGGCACTTGGGGTCATTGCTGGGGTGTTCCTGCAGGGCACTGAGTCATGGTGTCGGAGTTAGGCTGCTGAGGATCAACAGTGCGGTCGGCATGCCAGCAACAGGGCATCAATCATGGGATCGGTCTTCAGGACACAGGGGTCAGCAGTGACGTCGGAGTGCAGGCCACTGCAGGTCAAGATTGAGGTTGGAGTGCAGTCAACAGTTCAATGGTGTCAATCTGCAGGCCACTGAAGGTTAACAGTGAGATTGACCTTCAGATCAGAGTGTCAACTTGCTGTTGTCAGCTTTCAGAGAGTCAGCACTGGGGTCTTGCTGCAGGACATAGGTTGTTTTGGACCTTAAGACCAACAATTGATATTTCACAGATAAGAAATTGCCGCCATCTCTGCTGCACCTGAGGTTAAGCGGGGTGGGGTGGTACTTCACCAGCAGAAAAGAAATTTGGCAAGCCAACAGTTTTCCTCTGTTGAAGTGAGATCATTCTTTGACTTGGATATACATAGTGCCCTGCGAATACTTGTGCATAACCACACTCAGCTGCCAGGAGTTGAGTGTTTCACTTTACTGTGGGAAAGGTTACAACCATTTTATTGCAGGGTTAACTCTTTCACTAATGAGCATAACATACACTATACCATCCACGCCCACTGGTCTGAACAATTCTGACTCCTTTCCATTTCCCTGCGTGAATATTGTTCATTTTAAGAACAATCATTTGATATTCATTTTTTAAAAATAAATTTAGAGTACCCAATTCATTTTTTTCCAATTGAGGGACAATTTAGCGTGGCCAATCCACCTACCCTTCACACCTTTTAGGTTGTGGGCACGAAACCCACGCAAACACGGGGAGAATGTGCAAACTCCACACGGACAGTGAGCCAGAGCCAGGATCAAACTGATATTCACTTTTACTGAGTACCAGTATGTGAGATTTTGATATCATTGTTTTCTCTTAAACAAAATTTGTGAGGGTAAATGAGTATTTTTGAGGATCTCATGATCCTCTGCCTGTCCATGATCAGTCACTGAAGAGGCTTTGTTCCACGTGAGGCCAACTGTCCTTCACTTCCTAATGTCTCCCAGCTTTTATTGGTCTCTCCCACAAGGTCCTCAGCTAATGCTTGGAACTGTTCTTCCCAGCAGGCCACCTCTGGTTTGGTGCCTTCAGTAAAAACTGTTGCAGTTCCCAAATAACCACCAAGGGCTATGCCACAGTCCACAAAGCTGCAAACCACATTTTTGCAATATATTTTAAAAAACCAAGGTGAGTGTTAAAAACCTGTTCAAATGTACATGGTCGATAATCCTTTCTCTCTCATTTTGGATCATGAATATTCTGTGGTGCCATATGGCAGTCCAGTTTTCACATTTTCCTTTTTTAAAAAAAAATTAAGAGTACCCAATTTTTTTTCAATTAAGGGACAGTTTTAGCGTGGCCAATCCACCTAACCTGCACATCTTTGGGTTATGGCAGTGAGATCCACGCAGACACAGGGAGAATGTGCAAACTCCACATGGACAGTGACACGGGACCGGGATCGACCCGGGTCCTCAGTGTTGTGAGGCAGCAGTGCTAACCACTTTGCCATCTTGCTGTCCCCAGTTTTCACTTTTTCCAAGGACACTTGAACTATTTGTTTAACCTGTTATGCATAATCTCTATGACGTGGAGATGCTGGCGTTGGACTGGGGTGAGCACAGTAAGAAGCCCGACAACACCAGGTTAAAGTCCAACAGGTTTGTTTCAAACACTAGCTTTCGGATCACTGCTCCTTCCTCAGGTGAATGAGGAAGGAGCAGTGCTCCGAAAGCTAGTGTTTGAAACAAACCTGTTGGACTTTAACCTGGTGTTGTAAGACTTTTGTGCATAATCTCTAGTCATAGAAACAGCACAACATGGTTGTGAAATCATGGCCTCACAATTCATAGAAACTTCTTGTTCCAAAGAAAAGATTCTCACGACACTGGTCTCAATGGGATATGGATTTGAACTCTGTGAGACTTGAATTGACAGTGGAAGCTTGAGTGGAAGTTGCAGGAACTGCACTGCTCTTCAGCAGCCATGTAAGAACCATTCAACATTGCAGCCCTATGAACAAAATTTGTTTCAAATGAGCATAACAACGTCCAGGGAACAAAAATACATATAACAAGTTTCAAATTGAGTTTGTATCAAGTGATTTCCTGGGCTGAGCAGAGTTGGGAGCTTAAGGCGAGCAGTTTCTGAAGCCCAGTGTTACTGGCTTTATGCAGTGATTATGCTTTATGGCTGTGCTTCTCTGCTTGTATAGGTTCTGCTATATCTCATACAATTTAGTTAACGGCTCGTAATACTCCCAGAAGTGTGGAGTCGGGCAGATCACATCAGAGCTCTGTGGCGAGTAATGTGCCAGGTTTCAACTTTGATTCCTGCCTCTGCTGGGCTGAATATCTGGCTTGGTCTGAGCCTATGTAAAGGAAGTGATGGTAAATGAGTCCGCAACACTCTGGCCAAGCAGTGGGCTGGGGATTCAGGTGGGCCTCCTTTTCATAATTACCTTCTGCACCCACTGGAGAGTGAGGCTGGCTGTGGGTCATCATTTTAGTCCCGGAACAGCACTTAGGACTCAGTGCTTGTGTACGTGTGTGTTTTTAATCACTGTGTTTAACCCATGAGACTCTTACTCACAATAGTGAAAATCACCATTTGAAGCAAATCCCACATCAGCTGAAAACTGCTTTCATGTGATGTCCATTTGATTTAGAATTAAAGCGATCCATGACAACATTGCGCTGATTTTGTCCCCTTACCTCAGTCATTGAGTGACAGTTCAAACAGAAAGGTGGTTTTGTTGCAGTTTTGCCTGCTGGATTGAACCAGCTCTGGTTTACTCCTGCTTTGCCCTGGCCTGGCATTTTGCTGAGACTTGTTTGTTTTTTGAGAGAGAGAGCGCCAGTCTGTGCCATGTGAGACTCACCTGCAACTAACACGCCCCCTGGTGTTTGCATGCAGTCATTGCATTCAACAGATCCTGGAGGCCGTACTGCACTGCCACCAAATGGGTGTTGTCCATCGAGATCTTAAGGTGAGTTGTACTGTAATGATGGCGAGATTGTAACCCGAGCAAGTTGTGTCTTTTACATATTCTGGTAAACTGTTTATAATTTCTTGGCAGCTCTGGTAATTTTAACACGATCAAGGAACTCAGGGCTTGTCTTTCTAATTCCCCGGCAGATTATTCTTTTTGAGATTTCTGTTGGGGGTGGCAGGGGCTAAGGGAGAATAGATGCGACAGTAAAACTCTGGCTAAGGTCCCTATCTAAACACTGTCTAACTTAATCGGAGTTATGGTAAAGTTGATACTTTAAACATATATTAACTTTTATTTTGGATGAAGGGTTTCTGAAGAATTTGGGATTGATATCATGAATAATTGTTTTTTTTTTTTTAATTTAGAGTACCCAATTCATTCTTTCCAATTAAAGGGAAATTTAGTGTGGCCAATCCATCTACCCTGCAGATCTTTGGGTTGTGGGGGTGAAAGCCACACAGACACTGGGAGAGTGTGCCAAGTCCGCACAGACAGTGACCCCGGGGATGGGTCCTCAGCGCCGTAGGCAACAGTGCTAACCAGTGAGCCACCGTGCCGCCCATGAATAATTGTTTCGAAAGTTAAAACATTGACAGAAGAGAGAACCCCAGGAAAGTGCCATTCTGCCATGCTTTTCATGCTCAGTAAAACCACCAGATGACTGGAAGTTTCCCAACTATAACTCCATTGAGCTTATCTTCAATCATTCTCTGTTAACTAGCTAACAATATCTTTATTGGTGCTACCTGAAACGTTTTTGAGCATAACCAGGTCAAGCTGAGAGACAGGAGGGTGAGTTTGGAGAAGAGGCCTGATCCTCAAGAATAAAATCTTCCCAAGCTGGTGGCGAGAGCATTTTGTGGTCCCCTCTTGTGGGGTCATCTCCAAGATGTGAGAAAATGCCTTGAACCAGTTTTCCTCATAAAACCACTTGTCTAAAATTTAAACCATCCTTGTTTTTATAGTCAGTCAGACAGTGCAGTCAACTTTAGTCAACTTTGATCAGAGTTTGAGATGGAATTTACTTCGGGTTTGACATTTCCTCAAAAACCCAGCTCAATATTTTTTAACTTGATATCATAACAAATGTGAGTGTTGTTGCGGGGGAGAATCTGACTGATTTGTTATAGAATATAATTTTGGCCTGGCTGTTTGCAGGTGGGCCTTGTACAGTTGATGTCGAGTGCTCTCATTCAAGCATCCAAACCACCATGTAGAGACCTGCAACTAAGATGGAAGAGTAACTCCAATAAATTCAGAGGCTGAGTGTTTCGAAGCACCAGTGAAAGATTTGGGGTACTGTTTGTGGGAACATTGAATGAGAAACAGCACCGCCTGCATTGTGCTGCACCTTGTGGTGCATCACAGCCAAGTTTTCGGTTGGTGGGAGGGGAGGGTTGAGGGGGCTTGAGATTGATGTAATTGAAAATTCGTGTTAAAATTACCAGCTCTCTCGAACAAGACTTGAGGCTTTGGTGGCCCTGCCCCTGCTTGCATGTGTCTTTTGGCTGGGAAATTCTGCCAATGGGATGTGCTGGAAATAGCATGGCTGTTTTAGATCAGAATGCGTGCTTCTAATTGCACAATTATATCAAAATACTTTATTATTGTTATATATTTACATAGTGAAAAATATTAAATAAGACTTTTAAGAAGTAAATAAATGTTTACTAATATTTGTCTGTATTGAAGACTCACACAGTGTTGATAGAAGCTTTTTCTGTGTGTCTGTGTTACATTTGCCTTTTTGGTATCTTGTGACGTGACGTGTAAATATTGGGAGTATCTCCAGTCTTTATGAACTCATCATGGTGCACGAGGCAATGCACCTGACGGTTAATTCGTGGATCCCTCAAAAAGTAACAGCTTTCAAGCCTGCTGCTGTCTGCAAACTGAAGAAACAAACAGGCCCAAGATTTGGTGACCTTTAAAGTTCATCTATGATATGTGTTACTTCACAGTCCCAAATAATAATTTTAAGTCACCAATTGATCACCTTCTATTTGGTTTTGATGTATGCTGGGGGGGTGGGGGCAAGCATTCTTTTTTCTCAATCAATTAGTTTTATCCTGTCTTTCCTGAGGGTAATAGTTCCACTTGGACAGCACATGAGTGGTTTCATCCAAAGGCCTAAACCTTTCTGCTCTGAATCCAGTAGCTTTGTATTCCCCTTCCTCTCGCCAGGTACACTGGGTGACTCACCATTCCTCCATGGTTGACGTGGCTCTCAAACCTGGTCCTTCATGGAAGGTCCATGGTTTGACTCACCCCAAATGGCACTGCATGAGTGCCCCCGGACTTCACCCATCCCATTCCAAACATGCACGGACAACAAGGACTGCAGACACCTCCACCTCCAGAGGAGTACCAGCTGACTCTTTGCCATTTATGCTTGTCCTGTAAGTAAGTACTGACCTTGAATTCAGCAACTTTCTCTCGGCCTGGGAGCAAACTAATGCTTCAAGTATTTTAAGCAGCTCATTACCTAGCCCCGCCGCTTATGAAATTAAACAATTTTTTGCCATCAATTATTTGGCTGTATTTAATTATTTTGATATATTGACGAACAAAGTCATTCAATTTTTTTTTTAAATATGCTTGACTGTAAGTCTTCTGATCACCCCTTTGCTTCTGACTAAAGGAATTGATGCTTGACCAGGAAGAAGTTTCCCAAACACTGGTCACATTCCATTTTCTCACCCAATGCTGGAAAGACCTATAATGCTGTGGGGTGCAAGAGTTGAGCAGAACCCTCTGCTCAGCTGACTGACTCTCCATCCACATAAGACAAATGATGAGGAATGAGACTCCTGAATGATTTTTGCCTCTTTTGAGTCCAGGGCTCTGAGGACTATCCAGTGCATCCATTGTTATACCTGCTAAGATGAATGCAGAGTAGTCATCAACCCTGGAATATTCCTGGCCACATTGACCCTTGATTTCTTCCTCACTACCCACCCTCACCTCTGAGACAGGCTGAGTTTTCAGGTTACTATCTAGCCTAATGTCCTTCTGAACATTGAACATAGGAACAAGAATAGACCATTCAAACTTTTTAGCCTATTCCACCATTGAATAAGATGAATGCTGATCTGTGACCTCACTCCATCTACCCACCTTTGATCCATATCTCTCAATACTTTTGGTTCACAGAACTCTTATCAATCTCTGATATTAAATTAAAAATTAACCAAGCATCAACTGCATTTGCTGAAGCAAGTTCAAAATTGCAACCACATTTGCCTGTAGATGTATTTCCTTGTGCTCAAGCCATGTTCCTTACGACTCACTAACCAGTAAGATAGTTACTAATTGATTCTGTGAAATTGAATGGTGCAGACTACACGGACGTGAATGACTAAGTTGGAAGGTGTCTGAACCCACTTGGGTCTCTCTCCATTTCAGGTCAATGGAGAAATTGATGTGTGAGGAAATTTCTTCATGTATTAATGCTTCGCGCAAATAAATGAAGGCTTTGAAGTGCAGATTGAGTTTTTGATCAAAAAATTGCTCCTGCTTTAAGAATTCTGTTGCATAACAATGGCGATTTTCCTTCCACCAAAACCACATCCGAAGCCTGAAAATTTACTCCTAGCCAGTAAATGCAAAGGAGCCGCAGTGAAGCTAGCGGACTTCGGTTTGGCCATTGAAGTTCAAGGGGAACAACAGGCATGGTTTGGTGAGTGATGCATTTCCTTTTCCTGTACATTTTCCAGCACTTGGCATATTTGCCTCTGTTTTTCTGTGATTTTTGCCAAATATCACGTACTTTCATTATCAGATATAGACAAATCTCCTGGTGCTAAAAGCAGAATTTCCATCTACATCCAGTCTTATATTTTGTATCATGAGATTGTGTAACATTGAGACTTAAACTGGAAACTTTGTTGTTGTTAAGTTTGAAAATGGAGAGTTAGGTTGGGCTGCCAAAAGAAAAATGGGTTGAAATGACTTAATTTCCTTGGAGTTGTTGATCTTGTCCAAAGTGTGGGCACTGCTGCCTCAGCGCCAGGGATCCAGGTTTAATTCTAACCTCGGGTGACTGTGTGGAATTTTCACTTTCTCCCCGTGTCTGCGTGGGTTTCCTCCTGGTGCTCTGTTTTTCCTCACAGTCCAAAGATGTGCAGGTTAAGTGAATTGGTCACACTAAATTGCCCCTTATTTATGGGGATAGGGCCTGGGTGGGGTGCTCATTCAGAGGGTCGGTGCAGACTCGATGGGTTGAATGGTCTCCTTCTGTACTGTAAGGATTCTATAATTCAACAAAGTTGCTTGGAGCTACTCCAATTATTGGCAATTCTTTTCCATTTGTCCCCACTCTCTGTAATATGCAGTGAAGTCAGTTCTCATTCTGTCAATGTTAGATTATTACAACACCCTGGGCTAGTGCGCAGTCAATTCCAGCTCCACTTGATTCCCCCCCCCCCCCTTAAACTCACTCCACCTCTGCACACACAAGTCAGACAAACATAGAGAGGAAAGAGGGGTGTTAAAAAAAAATCATCCTAAATGTAAAAGGATAAAAGTGTCTGCTACAGATGGACATCTTCCAGTTAGAGTTTTCTTCAGTCTAGACCTCTAGTTGGATGTCTTTGCTTTTGGTCTGTAATGGTTTTCACTGTAGATTCATCAGCATCTCAAGATTTCTCTGAGAAACCTGCTGAAACCAGCAGGCAGAAAACATTTGGGAGAAAGGTGTCGGCATGGGTTTCCTCCGGGTGCTCCGGTTTCCTCCCGCAGACCAAAGATGTGCAGGTTAGGTGGATTGGCCATGATAAATTGCCCTTAGTGACCAAAAAGTTTAGGAGGGGTTATTGGGTTACAGGGATAGGGTGGAAGTGAGGCTTAAGTGGGTCGGTGCAGGCTCGATGGGCCGAATGGCCCCCTTCTGCACTGTATGTTCTATAAAACAACACACAACCTCTCCTCTCAGCATCCAGGGGCTTTCTCTTGGTTCTTTGAAAATACACCACCTGGCAGGACCTAATCACTGTCTGTTGCTGAGCAGAATATTGTCCTTGGCTAATCCATTGGCCACCAGCCAACCAATCAAACCGAATCCCTCCAATCTCTCAAGATGCCAGAAAGTCTGAATTCTTCTGTTCAAAAATTAAAACTTCATAGTAAGGTGTACTATTTTGCAACTTTTGAGTTCCTCACTTCCTCAGTTCAAAGATCCATGGACGAAAAACGATAACAACAAAATAAAAGAAATAGGAAATCAGGGAATCAACAGAAATGGCCCTTACCGTGTCAATCCTTCTGTTAGTTTCAACTTATCTTGCATTCCTCTTCAAAGAGAGGTCTTTCTCAAATAGTACCACGGGATCTTTTGACAATGCCCGTGAATTTCAACTTCTACCCACCTTGCCAGTTTTTACTTGCCAATTAATTATGTACTCTGCTAGCTTCTCAACCAGTAACCCCAATACCTCCACGTTGCCTGTTGAATCCCAGATCATGTCTATTGGCTTCCAGTGTTGCTGGTGAGCCTCCTGACTACATTGCTCTGTCCCCATCTCGATTGACAGCTGTCTTGGATGATATGTCAGCCTTTGCTCAGTGGCAGCACTTTGATGTCTCTCGTCAGAGGTCATGGCTTCTCGTGCCGCTCCGAAAAAGCACTTGTGCTTGAAAAATATTTTGTTGACTCCAAAGCACTTTGGGACATCCTGAGAATGTGAAGGCCACAATATATACATGTTCTTCATGTTGCAAGTTGTACTGGGCATGCTAAGTTCAAACAATAACGTACAGAAAGCGGTATTGGTCTGGGCAGTTTTTCCCAATTACAATACCATATGCATCACAATTGTTCCCAACACCAACATCTGGATTATTAATGACAGAAAACTCCAACAGACAAAATACAATTCCATTGCGACAACACTGGAAATATTTTTTTAATAGATATACAGTACCCAATTCATTTTTTCAATTAAGGGGCAAGTTAGCGTGGCTAACCCATCTACCCTGCACATCTTTTGGGTTGTGGGGGCGAAACCCACGCAAACACGGGGAGAATGTGCAAATTCCACATGGACAGTGACCCAGAGCCGGGATCTAACCAGGGACCTCAGTGCCGTGAGGCTGCAGTGCTAACCACTGCACCACCAACACTGGAAACTTGACTGCAAGCAGCTCCCAATCCACCTGTCAGCATTTTATGCCTCATCACTTTCAGCCAGTTCTGAAGTTTTTCAGAACTGGCTGAAAGTGATGAGGCAATCTATTGGATAGTAGAGTAGATTGACACATACCCAAGTTTTTTTTCTATTTTAGAGAACCTTCTTGTGCCACATGAAAACCTTTTGCACATCTCTATGGACAATATCTATCATTTTTCCCAGATCTAGTATTGGCCCTATTCTTTTTTCTGAAATATTTTGATTAGTATTTTCCAGTTTTCCAGAGTCACGGTTCAATCAAAATGGTACCTGATAATTACATAGAAAGTAATTTATTTATTTACATAGCTTTTAACATATGGTCCCCCACCCGCATGCGTTGGTAGTTTAATTTTCCCTCTTGGTGCTAGCTTCTGCCCTGGGCATCTCATACTGTGTTCTGCTCCTGTCTGTCGCGGTTTTTAGTTGATGTCTTGGAGGAGCGGGGGGGTGGGCATGGCCCCTCCCCTCCACCCTTCATTCTGTGATTACCATGGATTCCCTCCTCTCTCCTTCCCCCGCTGTTTCTTTTCATGGCGTATGTATCCTCATTTGTTCCCCCCACCCTCTCCCTAGTCGTTATTGGCCTCGAACAGGTCTTGGAACAGGCTTATTATGGCTGCCTTATTCAAAATGCAATTAAATTAGCAAGGTGGGACCTCCTTTTTAATCTATATTTAGTGTGCTCAATACGTCATTCTCTGTCCCAAGTAATCACTGCATCTCTAAGGATTCCGGCAAGCCTCTTCCCTGTTACTGACGTCAAACGGATTAATTTATCATTGTCTGGATACATCTTGCCCTCCTGTTTTAAAGATCGAGAGTGTAATCATTTCTTTCCAGTCGAAGGGAGCAATCTCCGGTGCGACGACAAAATCAAAAAATACTGGACAATCTCAGCAGGTCTGACAGCATCTGTGGCAAGAGAACAGAGCTAATATTTTGAATCTGGGTGGCTCTTTGTCAAAGCTCCAGATGCTGGTATGTTATTGAAGGTAGAGTGCAAAGGGCTCACAGAGCACATTCTGCCCAAGAAGCGTCCGGTGGATATCATCCGGGCTGGTACATTAAGGTTTAATTCCATCTGAAACAATGGAGTAAATGTTTGCAGCCTCATTTGCAGTGAAAATCATCACGGGCAAGACCAAAAATTTGACAGACCATTTAAAGGTCTGATGATCACGGCCGGGAATTTTTTGTCTCAGGAAGGGCAGGACCGGAAAATTCTGCCCTATGTTCTTGTGTGTCTGTGTGTTTTATTGTTAACCTGTTTGAATTAAGACAGTGGATCATCGTTTTCAGTCAAGGCAAGCCAGTCCAGTCTACTTGACCTAGACGCACAGTGCAGCGATGTAAGACTTTACTGCATTAGTGAACTGTGTGATAAATGCAAAAGATCATTTTTTTCAGAACACCAAGAATAAGGATACATGCAAATTCCAAGTCAAGAAGTCTGGTTGCTCTCGTCCCACTTGTTTCGCTTAGTTCCTATGTGCAGAAGTTTGCTACAGTTGTTGAAGCAGCTTTTTACCCTTCCATTTTGAATGGGTATCCTGTTGCTGGAGCTCCAAGTGGCCACTTTCCAGCCTGCGTCTGCAGTTTGTTCTGACAGCGGACTCTTAGTTTTGAGGGCAGCAGATGGATGTGATGGTTAATTTGAGGAAGGAAGCAAATTAGCAGCCCACTCTGCCCCGTGCATCTCCTGACTTGAGGGAATGTGGTGCAAGATGGCTGTGGAATAGGAAAGCAAAGAAGGTAAATCTCCATTTCAGAATGAAATGAAAATCGCTTATTGTCACAAGTAGGCTTCAAATGAAGTTACTGTGAAAAGCCCCTCGCCGCCACATTCGGCACCTGTTTGGGGAGGCTGGAGCGGGGATTGAACCGTGCTGCTGGCCTGCCTTGGTCTGCTTTAAAAGCCAGCAATTTAGCCCAGTGTGCAGTCCTCCTTGATCTCTATTGTGCAGCATGAGTCTACCCATCCCACCTATCTTGGTCCACCACTGGAGCAGTGAATCAGAATTCACGTCACACCCCTGTCAGTACCGAGACTTCCCTGAGGTAGCTGAGAAAAGTTCACCCAAGGAATCCTAGTCAAATTCCCAAAGAAACAATGAAAAACGGCCCCGAAATTACATTGCAGTACATTGCTCTCCAAATCTTCAAACTCAACATCGAGAACCTGTTGGCAGC
This sequence comes from Scyliorhinus torazame, assembly GCF_047496885.1. NCBI lineage: Eukaryota > Metazoa > Chordata > Chondrichthyes > Carcharhiniformes > Scyliorhinidae > Scyliorhinus > Scyliorhinus torazame. The sequence goes on from NC_092726.1 coordinate 15,922,780, forward strand.
CAAACGAAACCTTATTGCTGCTCAACACAATATTGATTTCATTTGCCTACAAGAAACCCACATGGGAACAGAAGAAGCAAGCTGTTATACCATCAAATGCTACCATCTCCCCTGTTACCACTTATGCCAAACATGGCCATGCCACCTATGTCCAAACCGATATTACTTAAACAAATCATCTGGCAAAGACCACTTTCTCTCATTTTTTAAAGGTGGATTCCACATAGTCAATGTCTTCAAGCCCCCAAGCACCAGCTGGGAATAGCAAGTTTTGCCCGCACTTCCCACCCTATGTGGGGGACTTTGGTCCTCTTTAGACCAGAGATACCTAGTACTGGATGGTGACGGTGAAGCACTTGAAGAGTGGGCATCCAGGAATGTCCAGAAAACCAGCTGGACAAGGTACAATGACACTTTGGAATGCAGCATCTGAATAAGCCCACGATGAAACATCAGAGTTGACAAAGCATTTAACCGTCGCTGTGGTGACATCTACAAAGCAGCCTGCATAGAAATTCCCAGAGGCTACCAACCCATCAATAATGTTGCTGATTTTCTCCTTGGTTCAATTGCTCTGTTTTATTACCTTTGCTCTCGAGTTGCCAGGTATCTTTACGATACCGCCACGAGGTTCAAGTCCGAGTAATGATCAATAACCCAATACACCGATTAGTAAGATTTAAATCAAAGCACATTTATTATACACAGTAATCGCTACAATGCACAAATTCTACGACTAAGCTACTTCTACAACTAACAGGCCGATACTTAACTTCGGACTGGCCCACCAGGTCAGGGGACCAAATGGCCTTTCATTCGGGTTCTGAGTCTGCAGGATTCGAAGTTGGTACGGATTGGTAGCTAGGAGCGCTTATCTCGTAGCGAGCGTTGAATTAAGACTTGCGTCAGTCGACGATCACTGCACCGGTCACAGTCAATGTTGGTTTGTGTTGCTGGGTGACCCAGGCAAGAAGAAGAGAGTGAAGAGAGAGCGATTTGAACTTGGGGCTCAACTCTTATAGTCCCCAGGGGCATCCCGCCTTTCGGGGCGGACCCTGTACCTGGTCCCAAGTGATTGGACTTTGTCCCAATCGCTTGGTTCGATTTTCTCCAATACTGGAGCGGTTCCCTGGTCGATGGGCGGTCTTGAGGTGCTCGTTCGCCTCCTTTGTGTTGGCGCCGAGGAGTCTGGCTTTGCTTTGTGTGTCCAAAATGTTACTTATTGTTCCCGGGGATTGCTCATCAGTATGCAGATGGCTGCTACTTTGTTATGCTGATAGCCGCTGGTATCGGTGTTGTCTGGCCTTTGCTGAGGTAAATACACAGCAAACCTGCAGCTGCTGGTTTCTGTCTTGTTGGCTGACTTTCTCATCAGCCTTTGCCGTTCGCCATTTTAAATCGGGAGTTGGCCAATTTAGGTGGCTACAATATCCCATGCTGAGATGAAGAGAGTGCTGTTCTTCTAAAGGCATATTGAGCATCAGGGAACCGGAGGTAGGAGACCATCTGATGGAGGCCCTCGATACCGCACCAAGTGGGAGGAAATTGTAGTAGAGCTAAACTTTACACACTCCAGCAGGAAGTGCTATAGCTTGCCATCGTCTTGGAGCAGCCCAAAAGCCACCCACTCAAAACCACCCCTCAGTTACTCCCAACCAGGTTTCGAGCCACCTGCTTGCCATAGCTAAGGCACCCCTGGACAAAAAGACCAAAAGAAACCTCCAGGGTGAACTATAACAACAACATCAGCAATACAGAGAAGACATCGGTACCGCCCCCATTGAGGTTGCAGAACTAAAGAAGGTCTTACAGGGCTTAAAGTGTGGCAAGGCAGCAGGATATGACAGCATCGTGCCAGAATTTATTAAACACCTGGGGCCCCAAGCTCCTGCCTGGCTGACGCAGTTTCACACAATGGTCATAAATGCCATCACCAGTCCAAAGAAATGAGGACAGCAAAAAATAATCAACTATACCAAAACTCAGAAAAGACCCCATACGTACAACTAGCTCCCATTCAATCTCTCTCCGTTTAGTCCATTATATCCTTGAATGCCTCATCCTTTAGTACATATCTCTGTTTGTATAAGAAGCCCTTAGCATTGACCAACCTGGGTTCTGCAAGGACTGCAGCACAGGGGAACAGGTACTGTGTTCCCCAACCTCAAAGCTGCCTTAAACATCGTTTGGTACATGGCGTCCTCTTGAAGCTATAATGGGCCCTTTGCCCCGGGTAACTAAAAGCATAAAACACTGTTGAACAGTTGAAGGTTCAGACTTCACCTTGGACAGCCTGCTCAACTTGGACACAAATGATTTTCCAAAAACGACCTCCCTAAAATTCATATATGCTGACGACATTTGACTTGCAACTGAAGCCGCAACTTCGACACCTTGGACTGGACCCAAAATGAAGACTTACCAAAACTTTAACGATACACTAGCACATGCTGACTCAAACCGAGCCATCTCCATCTTATTTCATCTTTGCAATGCAAAAGCCAATAAAGAGCTTAACATAGAAATTAATGGATACAAGTTAAAGCAGCGCCCCAACTCCAACATACCTCGGAGTGACCTTAGCTGGGACATTGACCTTCCAGGAACATCTAGAAACAACTGCAGCCAAGGTCAAGTGCAGGACCACGGGCAGCACGGTAGCATTGTGGATAGCACAATTGCTTCACAGCTCCAAGGTCCCAGGTTCGATTCCGGCTTGGGTCACTGTCTGTGCGGAATCTGCACATCCTCCCCGTGTGTGCGTGGGTTTCCTCCGGGTGCTCCGGTTTCCTCCCACAGTCCAAAGATGTGCAGGTTAGGTGGATTGGCCATGATAAATTGCCCTTAGTGTTGGGTGGGATTACTGGGTTATGGGGATAGGGTGGCGGTGTTGACCTTGGGTAGGGTGCTCTTTCCAAGAGCCGGTGCAGTCTCGATGGGCCGAATGGCCTCCTTCTGCACTGTAAATTCTATGTTAATCTTGATTGCCAAATGAGCCGGCTCAATATGGGGTTCCGAATACTGCGCCCGTTTGGTCAGGATCATTATATATATATATATAAATATATATATATATATATATATATACATACATACACACACACACACCCACACACACACACACGTGCGCACACACAGTTGACACCGAGCTGAATGCTACCATGTGTACCATTACTGGAACATTCTCAACGTCACACCCTGTCCTGGCAAACATCACTTTCACACATCCGCTGACGTGCAACGACTCACAAAATGATAGAAAAAGTTCAGCCCACATGAGGTACAGCTGCCATCAAAAACGCTCATTTGGAAAAGCCCTCCCACACAGGACGTCAATGCAAATTACACCTGGAGAAATGAATGAGCATCATTGAACATGACAAAAAAGTATCTGGGGCGCGATTCTCCGACCCCACCACCGGGTCGGAGAATCGCCGGGGGCTGGCGTGAATTCCGCCCCCACCGTGTCCGAATTCTCTGCCACCAGAGATTCGGCGGGGGCGGGAATCGCGCCGGTCAGCGGGCCCACCCCCCGGCGATTCTCTTGCCCACGATGGGCCGAACTTCCGCCGCTGTCAACACTCGCCCGCCGACGTGGATTAAACCTCCTTTTGAACGGCGGGACAAGGCGGTGCGGACAGGCTCCGGGGTCCTGGGGTGGGGGGGGAGCACGGGGCGATCTGGCCCCGGGGGATGCCCCCACAGTGGCCTGACCCGCAATCGGGGCCCACCGATCTGTGGGCGGACCTGTGCCGTGATGGCACTCTTTTTCTTCCTCCTTCGCCGTGGTCTTCACTATGGCGTAGGCGGAAGAGACCCCCTCCCCTGCACATGCGCGGGAATGCCGTGAGCGGCCGCTGACACTCCCGCGCATGCATCGCCCAGCGAAGACCTTTCGGCACCAGCTGGCATGGCGCCAAAGGCATTTCCCGCCAGCCGGCGGAGCGGCAACCACTCCGGCGCAGGCCTAGCCCCGCAAGGTGAGGGCTTGGCCCCTAAAGGTGCGGAGAATTCCGCACCTTTGGGGCGGCCTGACGCCGGAGTGGTTCCGGCCACTCCATTACGCCGGAACCCCGCCCCCCCGCCTCGCCGGGTAGGGGAGAATCCCGCCCCTGGTCTCAAACCCAACCCAACAGCTACCTGGTTTCATCTTTCCGAGGAAAGAATGGTCCACCCTTAACAGGTTCAGGACCGGCCATGTCCCCTGTTTGGCAAACTTCCACAGATGGGGCATTAGTGCCAGCCCTTGCATGTCTGTGGGAGAGGTCAGCCTGTGCGTCACACCATAGAGCAATATCCAATCCACGGTCTCGGCGGAGGCCTATCTGCAATCAACGCAGCAGGACCGTAAGAAACTGCTTGACTTAGGGACTTTGCATTCGCTAAATAAAACATGTTGCGCTGACCCTGGTTGAATTCACACTTGCCTATCCCAGTGAAATCACATTTCCTGCAATGACAACTTTCTCCATGCATGGTAGCTTGTAGAATCATTAACTTATAGAATCATAGAATCTACAACACACAGACAGGCCCTTCGGCCAAAGCTACCTCCTGCCCCCTTTTTGCCCTCCCTACTCCTTACCCTTCACCCTAACAGGAACTTTTCTCTTCCTTTTTGTCATATCGTATGCTTAGGGCAGCACGGTGGCGCAGTGGGTTAGCACTACTGCCTCACGGCGCCGAGGTCCCAGGTTCAATCCCGGCTCTGGGTCACTGTTCATGCGGAGTTTGCACATTCGCCCCGTGGATTGGATTAGATTTGTTTATTGTCACGTGTACCGAGGTACAGTGAAAAGTATTTTTCTGCGAGCAGCTCAACAGATCATTAAGTACATGAGAACAAAAGGGAATAAAAGAAAATACATAATAGGGCAACACAAGGTATACAATGTAACTACATAAGCACTGGCATCGGATGAAGCATACAGGGTGTAGTGTTAATGAGGTCAGTCCATAAGAAAGTCATTTAGGAGTCTGGTGACACTGGGGAAGAAGCTGTTTTTGAGTCTGTTCGTGCGTGTTCTCAGACTTCTGTATCTCCTGCCCGATGGAAGAAGTTAGAAGAGTAAGTAAGCTGGGTGGGAGGGATTTTTGATTATGTTGCCGCTTTCCCCAGGCAGCGGGAGGTGTAGATGGAGTCAATGGATGGGAGGCAGGTTCGTGTGATGGACTGGGCGGTGTTCACGACTCTTTGAAGTTTCTTGAGGTCCTGGGCCGAGCAGTTGCCATACCAGGCTGTGATGGAGCCCGATAGGATGCTTTCTGTGGTGCATCTGTAAAAGTTGGTAAGGGTTAATGTGGACATGCCGAATTTCCTTAGTTTCCTGAGGAAGTATAGGCGCTGTTGTGCTTTCTTGGTGGTAGAGTCTACGTGGGTGGACCAGGACCCCTAGGAATTTGAAACCCCTAGGAATTTGAAACTGCTAACCATCTCCACCTCGGCCCCGTTGATGCTGACAGGGGTGTGTACAGTACTTTGCTTCCTGAAGTTAATTACCAGCTCTTTAGTTTTGCTGGCATTGAGGGAGAGATTGTTGTCGCTACACCACTCCACTAGATTCTCTATCTCCCTCCTGTATTTGGACTCGTCGTTATTCGAGATCCAGCCCACTGTGGTCGTATCGTCAGCAAACTTGTAGATGGATTTGGAACCAAGTTTTGCCACGCAGTCGTGTGTGTGCAGGGAGTAGAGTAGGGGGCTAAGTTCGCAGCCTTGCGGGGCGCCGGTGTTGTGGACTATTGTGGAGGAGGTGTTGTTCATTCTTACTGATTGTGGTCTGTTGGTCAGAAAATCGAGGGTCCAGTTGCAGAGTGGGGAGCCAAGTCCTAGGTTTTGGAGCTTTGATATGAGCTTGGCTGGGATTATGGTGTTGAAGGCGGAGCTGTAGTCAATAAATAGGAGTCCTTGTTTTCGAGATGCTCTAGGGATGAGTGGAGGGCCAGGGAAATGGTGTCTGATGTGGACCGATTGCAGCGGTATGCGAATTGCAGTGGATCAAGGCGTTCTGGGAGTATGGAGGTGATGCGCTTCATGATCAACCTCTCGAAGCACTTCATTACGACTGAAGTCAGGGCCACTGGTCAGTAGTCATTGAGGCAAGTTGCCTGGTTCTTCTTTGGTACCGGTATGATGGTGGTCTTCTTGAAGCAGGTGGGGACCTCGGAGTGGAGTAGGGACAGGTTAAAGATGTCTGCGAATACCTCTGCCAGCTGGTCCGCGCAGGCTCTGAGTGCACGACCAGGGATCCCGTCCGGGCCCGTCGCCTTCCGAGGGTTCACTTTCAGGAAGGCCAGTCTGACTTCGGAAGCTGTGATGGTGGGTATGGGTGAATTATGGGCTGCTGGGGCACTCGACAGCGGATTGTTGGTTACCTGCTCGAACCGAGCATAGAATGCATTGAGTTCATCGGGGAGGGGTGCGCTGCTGCCAGAGATACGGTTCGGCTTCGCTTTGTAGCCCGTTATGTTGTTTAGTCCTTGCCATAACTGCCGAGAGTCTGTCTGTGACTCTAGCTTGGTTTGCGTGGGTTTCGCCCCCACAACAAAGATGTGCAGTGTAGGTGCATGGCCACACTAAATTAATAATAATGATAATAATTGCTTCTTGTCACAAGTAGGCTCAATGAAGTTACTGTGAAAAGCCTCTAGTCGCCACATTCCTTGCCCCTTAATTTGAAAAAATGAATTGGGTACTCTAAATTTTTTAAAAATAAATAAACATTGTAATGCTTCAATGTACAGGGTCAGGGGTTCGCAGAGTGGCGCAATGGTTTGCACGGCTGACTCACGGCATCAAGAACCAGGGTTCGATCTTGGCCCCAGGCCACTGTCCATGTGAAGTTTGCACATTCTTCACATGTCTGCGTGGGTCTCACCCCCACAACCCAGGGTAGAAACTGCGGGAGCCCTGTCTGAGATATTTGCATCATAGTTGGCTAAATTGCCCCTTAATTGTGAAAAAAAGAATTGGACACTTGAAATATATTTTAAACATTTGTAAAAAAGGTTCACCCTTCACATTAATGCTAACTCTGCCCAGCCTAGTTCTAGTTCTCTGCTACCATTCGTGACTTATCAAACACCATTTTCCCATGTTGAGACTTCAAACCCTTGTCCTTTTTGCTGCATAGCCTCATTCATGACTATTGCGGCCACCTCCTTCAGCCTGCCACCTGGCTTCATCCTGCACTCTTTCATCCTTCAAGCTCTCCTATCCTCCTCAGGAGCACTCTACTAAACACCTTCAGTACTATTATCTTTCTCCCTTCCTTCAAAGGTTTCCTCACAACCTACCCTTTTGACCTGGCCTTAAATCGCTGCACCCAATTCATCAACCATTGTCTGGTTATTCTCACTTCAGTGAACTACTTCAGAATATTTTATTATGTTAAAAACGCTGCACAGTGGAATTTGCCTGAGAGCACCTCTGCCAGTACTGCACTGGAACTGGGGCTTAACTCAATAACCTGACTGTCGAAAGTGATCCCACTGAGTCATAACTGAGATGTTGTCGTGAATGACCTAGTCCTGTCACTGGGTGGGTTAGGTTAACATTACCTCCAATACATCAGCTAATCTATTAGACCAACTTTGCTTTTATCTAGTGCCTCAATCGATAAATTGGGAGAGCTGTGCTGAACTATAATCGTTCAAAATGAAGGCGCACTGCGCCAACCCCGACTGTTTTCCTTTGCAGCACCTTTCCTTCAATATTCCCTTCCTGCTGCAAACTCGGGGCCTTTTTTAAAAAAAAAACATCCTGGTCCCAGCTGATCATCATTAATTGTTCATTCACTTGGGTTTCTCTTTAATTTTTCCTGCTTATTGCTCATTTTGGTCGTTGTAAGCCGTGGCTTTTTTAGTTGGAAAAATTATTTCATTCACTTTGAGGAGCTCAAAAATGTTCAACAGCTCAGACTCTGATGCTGCATCAGCCAGCCTTAACTGAAAGGCAAGGCCACAATGGACAAAGCTGTAAAGATTAGGTCAGGTACCAGCCCATCCTTCCTGAGATCAGGCAGATTGATCGAGAATATCAACAATGACACACAGACATTGCTATCACCTAGCCTTTACCATTGGAAATCTAATGCTACAGGAACAACCAGACGAACATAATGCCATTTGCATCAGGCCTGGCAAGTTGCACCCCTCCTTAATGCCTGAGAAACTGCAGTTGACTTGAACACTGAGAATAGAAGGGAAGAAGAGAAATATTTTGTTGTACAAACTTATATTTGCATAGGCTTCAGAATCAGGCTACTTAACTGAACTGTGATCTTTTTTTTGCAGTTTGAAAATTAATTTTAAATGTATCAGCCCAGTAAGAAAGATCACTGACTAGGTTTCAGAGAGAGATGTTCAAGAGAAAGGGATAGAGTGAATCTCTGGAGAGACAAAATGTCCCTGACACTCATATGCGATACAGTCCGATCTACAAGATGTATTAGTGAAGATTTAGGTGAAAATGTATTAGGTATGGGTATATAGGTTCTGGAGAGAACCCTATTTAAAATATTTGACAACACGTTTCTTATAATCTGCAGGTTTCGCAGGCACACCTGGCTACCTCTCCCCCGAGGTACTTCGAAAAGAAGCCTATGGGAAGCCAGTGGATATTTGGGCATGTGGTGAGTACAAGGCATAGACTGTAACCTGAAAGCAAAATACTGCAGATGCTGGAAAAACTTAGCATGCCTGGCAGCATCTGTGGGGAGATAAATTGAGTTAATGTTTCGAACCCAGTATGACTCCTCTTCGGAAAACAGTGGGCAGAATTCCCCCCCCCCCCCCCCCACGCCGGGTGGGAGAATCGCCAGGGCGGCGGGCAATTCTTCGGACCGGGTGGACCGAGCGGCCTGCCCAATAAAACGGGTTCCCGCCGGCGCCGTCCACACCTGGTCGCTGCCGGCGGGAACAGCGCGGGGGGGGGGGGGGCCTCAAACGGGGTCTGGCCCACGATTGGTGCCCACCGATCGGCGGGCCAGCCTCTCTGAAGGAGGACATCCTTTCCTCCGCCGCCCCGCAAGATCTTCTTGCGGGGCGGCCTCGGGGAGGACGGCAACCGCGCATGCGCGGGCGACGTCATTTATATGGTGCCGGCCGCGTTATTTACACGGCGCCGCTTTTACAGCATGTGGCGCAGTGGATAGCACTGGGACTGCGGCGCTGGGGACCCGGGTTGGAATCCCGGCCCTGGGTCACTGTCCGTGTGGAGTTTGCGCATTCTCCCCATGTCTGCGTGGGTTTCACCCCCACAACCCAAAGATGTGCTGGTTAGGTGGATTGGCCACGCTCAATTGTCCCTTAATTGGAAAACAAGAAAATAATTGGGTACTCTAAATTTTAAAAAAAGATTGAATACAGGAGTTGGAATACGTCTTGTTGAAGTTGCACAAGACATTAGTACGGCCATACTTGGAATATGGTGTACAGTACTGAATAGACTCGGACGGCTTTAGAACGACGGAGGTTGAGGTCGACAAGATTATGAGAGCCATGGATAGAGTGGATGGGCAGGCACTCTTTCCCAGGCTGGATGAGTCAGTCACAAGGGGGCATAGGTTTAAGGCCTGTGAAGCAAAGTTTAGAGGATATGTGCGAGGCATGTTTTTTTTACACAGGGTAGTGGGTGCCTGGACGGGCTGTTAGGGGAGGTTGGGGAATCAGATACATTAACGGCGTTCAAAAGGCATCTCGACAAATACATGGAAAGGATGGGTATAGAGGGATACGGCACCAGGAAGTGCTGAGGGTTTTGGCCAAGGGTGGTATCATGACCGGTACCGGCTTGGAGGGCCGAAGGGACTGTTCCTGTGCTGTACTGTTCTTTGTTCTGGGCACCCTATTATATTACACCAGAAAGAGTGCTAAAATGATTTACTAGGATGCTACCGGGACTTGATGGTTTGAGTCAGAAGGAGAAGCTGGATCGACCTTTGTCCTTGGAGCATAGGCGGCTTAGGGGTGATCTTCTAGACGTATGAGGGGCATAGATCAGGTAGATCGTCAACATCTTTTCCCAAAGGTAGGGGAGTCTAAAACTAGAGGGCATAGGTTTAAGGTGAGAGGGGAGAGATACACAAGAGACCAGAGGGGCAATAGTTTTAAACAGAGGGTGGTGAGTATCTGGAACGAGCTGCCAGAGGCAGCAGTAGAGGTGGGTACAGTTTTGTCTTTTGAAAAGCTTTTAGACAGTTAAATGGATACGATGAGTATAAAGTGATATGGGCCAACTGCGGGACTAGCTTAGTAGTAAAAACTGGGCAGCGTAGACATATTGGGCCGAAGGGTCTGTTTCCATGCTGCAAACCTCCTATGACTCTATGATACCCCCTCAAACTGAGTCTGTCTGTTAGTTACGTGTCAGGAGAGGCAGAATAGCCATTGGGTCTGCACACCACAGTCCTCAACAATAGAAGCTTGACCTATGTACCATTCGGCCCCCCAGAGCTAAATTTATGGGAAACACTTGGTGAGAAACTGGTCCTCCCAATATTCTCCCACGCGTCATTCCACTGAAGTACTGAGGTCCAATGAAGTTACTCCAATACAGAAAGATAGTGGTGTCAACAAAGGTTTAGAGAATACAGGACACAACCAGTTGTACTTGTACATGTACATGAAATTTGAGCTCCGTTCCACACAAATGTGCATTTGATCCCAGGGCTCATGCTCCATCCAGTAAATCAGCAACTAGATGCGCAATTTCTGGCGAATTGTGACGGAAGGCAAGGACAACATCCAAATAGGTCATTATAACATTTATATTCCAGCACTAAATTTTTTAAAATTCATTTCAGAGATGTGGGCATCACTGGCCAGACCAGCATTTATTGTGCATCCCTAATTATCCTTGAGCAGGTGGTGGTGAACTGCCTTCTTCAACTGCTGCAGCCCATGGGGTGTACGTACATGCACAATGTTGTTAGGGAGAAAGTTTTTGGAATTTGATCCAGTGACAGTGCAGAAACAGCAATTATATTTAAAAGTCAGGATGGAGGGCAACCAACTTGCAGGCATTGGTGTTCTGGGACTACCGGTCTGCTGCCCTTGTCCTTCTAGATGGTAGTCGTTGTGAGTTTGGAAGGTGCTATCTAAGGAGATCTGGTGAGTTCCTGCAGTGCATCTTGTAATCAGGGGTTATGGGGAGAAGGCAGGAGAATGGGGATGAGAAACATATCAGCCATGATTGAATGGTGGATCAGACTATGGGCCAACTGGCCTAATTCTGCTCCTGTGTCTTCTGGTCTTAGAGTACACACTGTTGCCACTGTTCGTTGGCAGTGGAGATTATTTGGGACAAGGGTGCCAGTCAAGTGGGCTGCTTTGTCCTGAATGGTGCCAAGCTTCTTGAGTGCTGTTGAAGCTGCACTCATCCAGCAAAGTAGAGAGCATTCTACCTTACTCCTGAGATGCCTTGTATATGGTGGACAGGCTTTGGGGAGTCAGGGAAGTTTCTCGCTGCAGGGTTCCTCACCTCTGACCTGCTCTTGTAGCCACAGTATTAATAGGGCTAGTCCAATTCAGTTTCTGGTCAATGGTAACCCCCAGGATGTTGATAGTAGGGGATTCAGCAATGGTAATACCACTGAATGTCAAATGGAAATGGTTAGATTCTCTCTTGTTGGTGATGGTTATTGCCTGTCACCTGTGGGGTGCGAATGTTACTTGCAACTTGTCAGCACACGCCTGGACATTGTCCAAATCATAGAATTCACAGTGCAGAAGGAGGCCATTCGGCCCATCGAGTCCACACTGGCCCTTGGAAAGAACAGCCTACTTAAGCCCAGGCTTCCACCCTATCTCCGTAACCCAACCTAACTAAGGAGCAATTTAGCGTGGCCAATCCACCTAACCTGCAAATCGTTGCACTGTGGGAGGAAACTGGAGCACCCGGAGGAAACCCACGCAGACATGGGGAGAAAGTGCAAACTCCACCCAGACCGAGATTGAACCTGGAACCATGGAGCTGTGAGGCAGCAGTGCTAACCACTGTGCCACCCATGTCGTGCTGCATTTAGGCATGGACTGCTTCAGTATCTGAGGAGTCGCAAATGGTGCCAAATATTGTGCAATGAGCAGCGAACAGTCCCACTTCTGACCATATCATGGAAGGAAGATAATTGATGAAGCAGCTGAAGATGGTTCGGCAGAGGACAATAATGTACCAGGTACGACTCCAACCAGCAGAGGGTTTCCCCCTGATTCCCATTGACTCCAGTTTTCCCCAGGCTCATTGATGCCACTCTCAGTCAAATGCTGCCTTGGTGTCAAGGGCAGTTACTCTCAACTTACTTCTGGAATTAAGTTCCATTTAAAAAAAAAAAAAAAAAAAAATTTAGAACCCCCAATTATTAAAAAAATTTCCAATTAAGGGGCAATTTAGCAAGGCCAATCCACCTAACCTGCACATTTTTTTGTGTTATCGGGGTGAAACCCACGCAGACAGAAGGAGAATGTGCAAACTCCACTCGGACAGTGACCGAGGGCATGGATTCGAACCTGGGTCCTCAGCGCCACATGCTGCCCTCCGGAATTATGTTCCTCTCCCCATGTTTGAAGCAATAAGGTCAGGAGCTGAATGACGCTGGCATACCCAAAATGAGAGTCAGTGAGCAGGTCATTGCTCACCAAGTTCCGCTTGATGTCTCCTTCCATCTCCACTGATGATCAAGAGTAGGTTAGAATTAGTCAGTTAAGATTTGACCTGCTTTTTGTGTACAGGGCAGTTTCCTACATTGCTGGATAGATGTCAGTGTTACAGTGTTGTAACTATGCTGGAACAGCTTGACTAGGAGCGTCAGAGTCATAGGCTTTGTGGTGCCTTAAGCAATTCAATGGTGTGAATCAAATTGGCTGAAGAGTGGCATCTGTGATGCTGGGATCTCCGACAGGAGTCTGAGATTAATCTTCCACTCGGTACTTCTGGATGAAGATGGTAGCAAATGCTTCAGTCTTATTTTTGCGTTGATGTGCTGGGCATCGCCATCATTTGGGATGTGAATATTTATTGATCCTCCTTGAGTGAGTTGTTTAATTGCACATCACCATTCATGGTGAGATGTGACAGGGCTTCAGAGCTTGGATTCGATCCGTTGGGATCCGAGGAATCCCTTAGCTGCACTCTTCATTGAACCAGGGTTGATCCACTGGCTTGGGAACAATGGTCGAGTGGGTTATATTCTGGGCCATAAGGTTACAAATGGTGGTTAAATACAGTTCTGCTGCTGTGCGGGTGACATGGTGACACAGTGGTTAGTACTGCTGCCTCACAGTGTCAGGGACCTGGGTTTAATTCTGGCCTTGGATGACTGTCCGTGTGGAGTTTGCACTTTCTCCCATGTCTGCTTGAGTTTCCTCTGGGTGTTCTCTTCCAAAAATGTGCAGGTTAGGTGGATTGGCCATGATAAAATTGCCCCTTAGTGCCTCAGGATGTGCAGGATAGGTGGGGTTACGGGGATACGGCAGGGAGTGGGCCTAGGTAGGGTGCTCTTTCACAGGGTCAATGCAGACTCGATGGGCTGAAGGGCCTCCTCCTGCAGCTTAGGAGTTCTGTGTGATGGCCAACAGTGCCTCGTGGTTGATCAGTCTATCCTATTTAGCACGGTGGCAGTGCTTAACAATGCGATGGAGTGTATCCTCAATGTGAAGACAGGACTTTGTCTCCAAAACGTGTCTGTAGTGGTCACTCTCAAAGATATTGTCATGCACAGATGTACAACCGTCCACTTCAGGAAGCGTAATGGAGAACATGCCCCTGTCTACATCAATGGGGACGAAGTAGAAAGGGTCGACAGCTTCAAGTTTTTAGGTGTACAGATCACCAACAGCCTGTCCTGGTCCTCCCATGCCGACACTATAGTTAAGAAAGCCCACCAACTACTCTACTTTCTCAGAAGACTAAGGAAATTTGGCATGTCAGCTACAACCCTCACCAACTTCTACAGATGCACCACAGAAAGCATTCTTTCTGGTTGTATCTGCCTGGTATGGAGCCTGCTCTGCCCAAGACGGCAGGAAACTACAAAAGGTCATGAATGTAGCCCAGTCCATCACGCAAACTAGCCTCCCATCCATTGACTCTGTCTATAATTCCCGCTGCCTCAGAGAGGCAGCCAGCATAATTAAGAACCCCACGCACCCCGGACATACTCTCTTCCACCTTCTTCCGTCACGAAAAAGATACCAAAGTTTGAGGTCACGTACTAACCGACTCAAGAACAGCTTCTTCCCTACTGCCATCAGACTTTTGAATGGACCTACCTCATATTAAGTTGATCTTTTCTCTACACGCTATAACTGTAACATTATATTCTGCAGTCTCTCCTTCCTTCCCTATGTATGGTATGCATTGTTTGTACAGCATGCAAGAAACAATACTTTTCACTGTATACTAATACACGTGACAATAATAAATCAAATCAAATCAGCTGTGGAGGCTGTGAATGTCTCTGGGTTAAATATTCACCTTTGATTTTAAACTTTGTGTGAAAAATTCAGTGGGTCTCATCGATTGAAATACATTTGCCTGATTGCGCTCTCGTTTTTTGTAGGAGTTATTCTCTACATCTTGCTCGTTGGCTACCCTCCTTTCTGGGATGAAGACCAACACAAGCTCTATCAGCAGATCAAGGCTGGCGCATATGATGTACGTATATAACCGTAACTTGATTTGACTCGCGTGATAGCAGAATTGAAAACTTTATTTGTTCCTTTCCATCAACATTTCCAATCACACCACTTAACCGTCTGCTTGTGCGGAAAGGTCCCGATGTTGCACAGCCCCTCCCAAGAGCAAAAGACAATGGGGTGCCACCCCTGCCCCAAACATGACCTTAATAACAATTTTCCAATTTTATGTACTTTTTTGTGCTGGAAAAACCCAATTGGCCTAAGCCCAACATTATGAACAAACAACAAGAGCAGAGGATGTTGGAAAAACTCAGCAAGTCTGGCAGCATCTGGAGAGAGGGAAAACAGTTAACGTTGCAAAACTGTGTGACTCTTCATCAGAACTGAAGAAAGGGAAAATGTGTTGGATACTAAACTGTAGCTGGGAGAGATTGCAACAAGATGTTGCAACTTTAAGAACAAAAGACTGGTTGCCTCATGTGGGTTGGAGAGGGGTTATTTGCATTGAGACAGTACATGTATGAAATTTATGTTTTTTAAACGATTTAATGTGGAGGAGAGAGAGGTCAAAATCTAAAATTGCTGAACTCAACATGGGGGTCCCCAGGGCTGAAATGTGCCCAACTGGAAGATGAGATACTGCTCCTCAGTTTGCCACAGGCTTGACTGAAACATTGCAGCAGGCCAAGGACAGGCATGGGGGCATATGAGAGCAAGATGCTGAGTTAAAATGACAAGTAATAGAAAGGAGTCATGCTTGCACGCTGAGCAAACATGATCCGTAACGTAGTCACCTGGTCTGACTTAGTCTGCCCTATGTAGAGGTGACAATGAGTACTGCCTGGCTAGAGATAAATGATCCTCACTAAAAGTTTACGTTTCCTACTCCTGTAATCCCAGAGATAACACAGATAGACCTGGAGGACCTGTGGATTGGGTTCACCTGAGTATGCAAAAGGGAATCACTTACATTGAGTTGGTTCAACCTGCAGATCTTGCCACCATAGTGATCCGATGACTTTCCCACTGTTTTACTAGCTAGCTTCAAACAAGACACGTGCTTAAACATTGCCTGGAGCTGAAGTGTGGAAAACTGCTAGTTCCCAATGGTGGCTCTACCTTTCATACTCCCAGCAATGTGTCATTTTGATTACTCAATCATTGAAAATGCTGTGAACTGTCTTGCTTGATGAAGTCTGCCACAGTTGTCACTCCCAGACAAGCTGCTGAGGGAAATGAAAATGAAAATTGCTTATTGTCACAAGTAGGCTTCAATGAAGTTACTGTAAAAAGTAGAGCCAACTATGTCCTGCTAATCCCTCCCCTCTGACGAGTTGATCATTAGATAATTGATCAAGTCTGAGTCTCGATTCAGTAGGAACTTAGCAGTTCAAAAAATAACTTGATGATGGATCAAATATAAGTTGACCGGCAATATCTTTTCATTCGTTACTTACTGGCAGCAACAGTTTTGGCAGAAGGCAGAGAGTTGGGATAAAAGGTTCTTTTTCGGAATGGCAACCGGTGACGAGTGGTGTCCCGCAGGGTTCAGTGTTGGGGCCACAGCTATTCTCTTTATATATTAACAATCTAGATGATGGGACTGGGGGCATTCTGGCTAAGTTTGCCGATGATACAAAGATAGATGGAGGGGCAGGTAGTATGGAGGGGGTGGGGAGGCTGCAGAAAGATTTAGACAGTTTAGGAGAGTGGTCCAAGAAATGGCTGATGAAATTCAACGTGGGCAAGTGCGAGGTCTTGCACTTTGGAAAAAAGAATAGAGGCATGGACTATTTTCTAAACGGTGACAAAATTCATAATGCTGAAGTGCAAAAGGACTTGGGAGTCCTAGTCCAGGATTCTCTAAAGGTAAACTTGCAGGTTGAGTCCGTAATTAAGAAAGCAAATGCAATGTTGTCATTCATCTCAAGAGGCTTGGAATATGAAAGCAGGGATGTACTTCTGAAGCTTTATAAAGCATTAGTTAGGCCCCATTTAGAATACTGTGAGCAATTTTGGGCCCCACACCTCAGGAAGGACATACTGGCACTGGAGCGGGTCCAGCGGAGATTCACACGGATGATCCCAGGAATGGTAGGCCTAACATACGATGAACGTCTGAGGATCCTGGGATTATATTCATTGGAGTTTCGGAGGTTGAGGGGAGATCTAATAGAAACTTATAAGATAATGAATGGCTTAGATAGGGTGGATGTAGAGAAGTTGTTTCCATTAGCAGGGGAGACTAGGACCCGGGGGCACAGCCTTAGAATAAAAGGGAGTCACTTTAGAACAGAGATGAGGAGAAATTTCTTCAGCCAGAGAGTGGTGGGTCTGTGGAATTCATTGCCACAGAGGGCGGTGGAGGCCGGGACATTGAGTGTCTTCAAGACAGAAGTTGATAAATTCTTGATTTCTCGAGGAATTAAGGGCTATGGAGAGAGAGCGGGTAAATGGAGTTGAAATCAGCCATGATTGAATGGTGGAGTGGACTCGATGGGCCGAATGGCCTTACTTCCTCTCCTCGGTCTTATGGTTCTACTTTATCTGGGAATAGAGAAGTCTAAGGCTGCAGTCAAACCAGTTTTTATAACCTCTTACAAATAAATAAATTTTAGTCCTCTTCAGTGTCACTGAACAGAGATCTGACAGTTGTAGGTAACATCATTGGTTGCAACGGATGTATCGTCCCACAAATAAGTCATGTCTTCCCAATAGTGAATATACCGAAAGTAACCAAAGTAAAGCATGTTTTATCTTTTCTGCCTTTTTCAGTTGTCCAGCTTGAATAAATGGCTATTCAGTGTCCTCGAGCAATATAAATGCTGATTGATGTCATATTTTATACCATTGAGTTTGACATTGTATAGATTAACTTCCTGTGGCATTAATTGGATTTTCTCAGTAACTTAATTGCAGTTAATGTAATCCTACTTGTGACTAATAAAGATTATTGTTATTATAATTGGTTAATGCAACTACTTGTGTTTATACAGCACCTTGAAAACAATAACAGGTCCAAAGGAGTGTACACCGCACCCCTTCGGAGATGTTAGAGAAGATGACCAAACTTTTAGGCAAAGAGGTAGATTTGATGGATGGTCTTGAAGGAAGAAAAGTAGAGGGGACGAAGAAGCAGGGACTTTCCCAGTTAAGGGCCATGGCACCTGAAGGCACATCTGCCAATGATTAAGCAATTTCAATTAAGGATGCTCGAGAAATCTTGACCAGAATTACAAAAGTGAAAATATCTTTTGAGGCTGGAAAAACTTGCAGAGAAAGAGAGAGAGAGGCGGAACTATGGCAGAATGTGAACTTGAGAATTTTGAAATTGGGTGTTGCTGAACTGGGAGTCAATGTAGGTTAGCAAGCAGAGAGGTAATGGGTGAATGGAGCTTGGTGCTGTCTTTGAAAATACTTTTGTCACCTGTTTATTTTATACTCAAAATGAAACCATACCAAGGCAGTAATGACTTCCACCTCCATTTAATACAAATAAAAGAAACAAATGTAAATGTAAATACAATGTTATGAACTTCTGTGTAAGATGCACTCCATTTCTTGCAAGTTCTCTGTCTTCACTGTCGCTGCTTTTCTCTCCCTCCCAGTTTCCTTCTCCCGAATGGGACACAGTTACTCCAGAGGCCAAGAATCTCATCAACCAGATGCTGACAATTAACCCTGCCAAACGTATTACTGCCACCGAAGCTCTGAAACACCCCTGGGTCTGTGTAAGTGTTCACATTGCTGACAAGATGGAAGGGTATCTTCAGCTTTCAACATTGCGTTCTAAAAGAAAATGGGCAGGGTACAGGCCCAACATGTTCCCTCTAGGGTAATGGGAAGAAGTAACAATCCATGGATTACCATAGACATTCAGGATACGATGAAAAAGAAAAGAGAGGCTTTTAGCAAGTACAAGGGGTGCAAATCAAGAGACAGGCATTAGTGGAGTACAGAAAGTGCAGCATGGAGCTTAAGAAAGCAATTAGGAGAGCAAAGACGGGATATGAGAAAGTTCTGGCTGGTAAAAGTAGGGAAAATCCCAAGATATTAGATTTGATTTGATTTATTGGCACATGTACCGAAGTACAGTGAAAAGTATTTTTCTGCGGCCAAGGGAACATACACAGTACGTACATAGTAGACAAAAAAGAATAATCAACAGAGAACATTGACAAATGGTACATCGACAAACAATGATTGGTTACAGTGCGGAACAAGGGGCCAAACAAAGCAAATATGAGCAAGAGCAGTATAGGACGTCGTGAATAGAGTTCTTACAGGAAACCGATGAGTTCGAGGGAAAGTCGCTGAGGAGTCTACTAGCTGTGGGGAAGAAGCTGTTCCTATGTCTGGATGTTTGCGGATGACACAAAGATTGGCCGGGTGGTTAACAGTGAGGTTGAGTGTCTTGGGTTACAGGAAGATATAGACGGGATGGTCAAATGGGCAGAAGAGTTGCAGATGGAATTTAACCCTGAAAAGTGTGAGGCGATACACTTTAGGAGTAATTTGACAGGGAAGTATTCCGTGGTTGGCCTGATATTGGGAAATTCCGAGGAACAAAGGGACAGTGTCGTATTTGTCCGCAGATCTCTGAAGGCAGAAAGACAAGTGAAAAAGGCATACTTTATTGCCTTTATCAATTGAGGCATAGATTACAAAAGCAGGGTGTCATGTTGGGAGTTGTATAGAACTTTGGTGAGGCCACAGCTGGAGTACTGTGTGCAATTCTGGTTGCCACGTTCTAGGAAGGATTGAAATTGCATTGGAGGGATTGCAGAAGTGATTCACCAGGATGTTGCCTGGGATGGAACATTTAAATTATGAAGACGGGTTGGATAAGCTTGGGTTGATTTCGTTGGAGCAGAGAAGATTGAGGGGCGACCTGATTGAGGTGTACAAGATTATGAGGGACATGGACAGGATGAATAGGGAGCAGCTGTTCCCCTCAGTTGAAGGGACAGATACAAGGAGACACAAGTTCACGGTGAGGGCAGGAGGTTTAGGAAGGATTTGAGCAAAATCTTTTTCACCGAGAGGGTGGTGACGGTCTGGAATTCACTGCCTGGGAGGGTGTTAGAGGCGGGTTGCCTCACATCCTTTAAAAAGTACCTGGAAGGGCAGCACGGTGGCACAGTGGATGCACTTCTGCCTCACGGCGCCGAGTCCCAGGTTCGATCCCAGCTCTGGGTCACTGTCCGCGTCGAGTTTGCACATTCTCCCCGTGTTTGCGTGTGTTTCGCCCCCACAACCCAAAGATGTGCAGGGTAAGTGGATTGACTATGTTAAATTGCCCCTCATTTGGAAAAAAATGAATTGGGTACTCTAAATTTATTTAAAAAAACAAATACCTGGATGAACACTTGGCATGTCATAACCTTTAAGGCTATGGGCCAAGTGCTGGCAAATGGGATTAGGTAGGCAGATCAGGTGCCTTTCATGCATTGGTGCCGTCTCAATGGGCCGAAGGGACTCTTCTGCACCAACATTCTGTGATTGCCTGCAAACTTATTGTGCATCCAGTTTCAAAATAGTGTCACTTTCGCTAGTTCTATAAATTAGAGGACAGAAGCCTCACACCTTGCAGTGTATTCACAAAGTCATGTTGGTTGCACTTAACCATTTCACAAATGTTATTGAGGCAAATGGTTGATTTTTGTGTGCCTTTATTTCCTCCATTTGCTATATTTAATGTGGGTTATTGACATGTAACACCTCAGTCTCAGAGGATAATCAAATGTCTCAGATTGAAAAGGGTTTGGAGAAGATTCTGATGATGCCCAGTTCACACTTTCTTTTTTAAAGATGCATGGCCCAACGAGTTCTTATCGAAAGTGTATTGAAGCCATCCGTGTTTTTAACGGGCTGGAGAAACAAAGGGGAGGACATGTGTTCACTCAGAAAAACAACCTTTTTAAAATGAAATGTTTTGTTCATTTTCAGCAACGATCCACTGTTGCATCCATGATGCACCGCCAAGAGACTGTGGAGTGTTTAAAGAAATTCAATGCCAGGCGAAAACTCAAGGTGAGAAAGACTATATTCCAATAAGTGTGGCAGGGGCTGCATCAAGGGCCCTTTGTCAATCTTGGATCCCAATTGTTGGTGCCTTGAGCCTCGTGATCACAAATTTCAAAATGTTCCGAATGTTTTCTCCTCCTTTGGGTCTGAACATGAAATGGAGACTTTCCCTAATGCACAGTTTTCAGCCCAGTTACTGATCCATTCACCCACCCATGAGGTTACCTCAATGAATCACTGAAGCTTCATAGCCCTTAGTCATTTTTTATGAATAACTTGTCCAGTTCCATTTTTTGAACTCAGTCATAATTCTTCATTACTCAACCTCACTATTGTCTGGCTCGCATGATTCTCAAATTTCGCCAAGAAAAATTTCCTGAAGGTTTGTTCTTTTGCCTCCTTCATGTGAAACTAAGAGTATTGTTTTTGATGTTCTTAGACAGCAAAAGGTCCTCTGTGTTTCATGTTCATTCGAGAGAAATGGGTGTCAGTGGCTAGGCCAGCATTTGTTGCCTATTCCTAATTGCCCTTGAGAAGATGGTGGTGGGCTGCCTTCTTGAACTGCTGTAGTCCATGTGGTGTAGGTACACCCACTGTGCTGTTAGGAAGTGAATTCTAGAATCTTGATCAAGTGACACTGAAGGAACAACGATATATTTCCAAATCAGGATGGTGAGTCACTTGAAGGGGAACTTACAGGTGGTGGTGTTGTCATGTGTCTGCTGCACTTGTCCCAATGGCCATGGGTTTGGAAGGTGCTGCCTAAGCAGCTTTGATGAGTTCCTGCATCTTGTAGATGATACCCATGGCTGCCGCTGTGCGTCGGTGATGGAGAGAGTGAATATTTGTGCAAGGAGTGCCAAATAAGCAGGTAGCTTTGTCCTGGATGGTGTCTAACTTCCTGAGTGTTGGTGGAGCTGCACTCATCCAGACAATTGGAGAGTATTCCATCACACTCCTGACTTGTGCCTTGTAGATTGTGAACAGGCTTTAGAGACACAGAAGCTGAGTTACTCGCCGCAGGATTCCTCGCCTCTGACCTCTCTTGTAGCCTCAGTATTTATATGGCTAGTCCAGTTCAGTTTCTGGTCAACTGAAACCCCAGGATGTCGATAGTGGGGAATTCAGTGATAGCCGAACCATTGAATGTCAAGGGGCGATGGTTTGATTCTCTCTTGTTGGAGATGGTTTATTGCCTGGCACTTGTGTGGTGCAAATATTTGTCACTAGTCAGCCCAAGATATTGTTCAGATCTTGCTGCATTTGGTTGTGGACTGTTTCAGTATTTGAGGAGTCACGAATGGTGTTGAACATGGCTAAGAAAATCCGACATCACAGTGGAAACAGCTGAAGTTGGTTGGGCTTTGGACATGACCCTGAGGAACTCCTGCAATTATGGCCTGGAGCTGAGATTACTGGCCTTCTTTCCCCTGATTCCCATTGACTCCACTTTTGTTTAGCCTCCTTGATAGCACACTTTGTCAAATATGGCCTTCCTGTCAAGGGCAGTCAATCACACCTCACCTCTGGGGTTCAGCTCTTTTGTCCATATTTGAACCAAGGCTCTAATGAGATCAGAAGCGGAGTGACCTTGGTGGAACCCAAACTGAGCAGCAGTGAGCAGGTGCCGCTTGATAGCACTGTTGATGACCCCTTCCATCTCTTCACTGATGATCAAGAGTAGATTAATGGGGGCAATAACTTGCTGGGGTGGAATTCTCCTGCTTTTTGTTCCCAGGCCACATCAGGGCAGTTTTCCTCATTGCTGGGTAGATGCCAGAGTTGTAGCTGTACTGGAACAGTTTGGCAAGTGACATGGCACGTTCTGGAGCACAAGTCTTCAGTACTATTGCCAGAATATTGTCAGGGCACATAGCTTTTGCAGTGTTTTGATTTGATTTAGATTTATTGTCACATGTACCGAGGTACAGTGAAAAGTATTGTTCTTTATCCAGTCCAGCCAGATCGTTCCATACATGAAAAACACAGGACATAAAATAAATACACAATGTAAATACATAGACCTAGACATCGGGTGAAGCAAACGGAGTGTAGTGCGACATAGTAGAGAAGGTGCGTGGAGATATCAGTTCAGTCCTTAAAGGTCATTCAGGAGTCTGGTAACAGTGGAAAGAATCTGTTTTTGAACCTGTTACTGCGTTTTCTCAGACTTTTGTATCTCCTGCCCGATGGAAGAGCGAATAACCCGGGTGGGAGATTGTGAACAGGCTTTAGAAACTCAGAAGCTGAGTCACTCGCCTCCCAAGGCAGTGGGAGGTGTAAACAGAGTCAAAAATGGGAGGCGGGTTTGTGTGATGGACTGTCTGTAGTTTCTTACGGTCTTGGGCTGAGCAGTTGCCATACCAGGCTATGATGTACCCAGATAGGACGCTTTCTATGGCGCATCTGTAAAAAAAGTGGTAAGAGTCAATGTGGAAATGCCGAATTTCCTTAGTTTCCTGAGGAAATATTGGTGGCTTCAGCCATTTCTTGATATCATATGGAGTGAACTGAATTGTCTGAATAATGGTGTCTGTGATGCTGGGGACAGAGGAAAATAGGCATTAGGAGCAGAAAATGGGAAGGAAGCTTCCTGCTGGTTTTCACGTACCACCCCCCCCCCCTCTTTCCCTCTCCCTCCCTCAGCTGATGAATCACGAGTACTCCGCCATCTTGTACAGCATTTGGAGGAAGCACTTTCAGGCAATTCAGCCCTTCAAGCCTGCTCCACCATTAAATCAAATCATGGCTGATCTCTTCCTGGTCCCGAATTCATCTACGCAACTGTTGCCCATATCCCTTTTCTCTTTAACCCATTTTTTAAATCCGAAATATATCTGACTCCTTGAAATGATTTAATGACTCAGATTCCACTACACTATGGGGCAGCAAGTTCCACAAATTCACCACCCTCTGTGAGTAGTTCCTCCTCATCTCGGTTCTAAATCTACCATCGCTCAACCTATATCCGTGGCTTTCATTCTAGATTGTCCCACAAGGAGTAACATTAGAGAAGGCCGCGATGGGCTGCCTGAAGATTGTTGTGAAATCTTCAGCCTTATCTTTTGCATTGATGTGCTGGACTCCCCAACATTGGGGACCAGGATATTTGTGGAGCTACCTCCTCCAGTTGTTTAATTATCCACCACCATTCACAACTGGATGTGGCAGGGGTGATCTGTTGATTGTGGAATTGCTCAACTCTGTCTTATCATTTGCTGCTTATGTTGTTTGGCACGCACGTAGTCCTAAGTTGCAATATCACTAGGTTGACACTGTCTTGTTATGCTCTAGGCGTAGCATAAGCAGCTTCCTTGTGGTGCACTTGACAAAGGAAGGTTCAGACGTGGAGATAACTTCAACACGTTTATTAAACTATTTACACTTCTCCTACTCGGGTTCGCCACTACTGTTAATCCTTCTATAGCTACTCAGACTGACTAACCAGTCTGCTACAATCCACATGGTGGGTGTAATATTGAATCAACCCTGTGTCTCTACGACTTCCGGTTGCGGCTATGCCTAGGTAGGTCGCACGTTCGGCAGCTCCCGCCGGGAACGGACTTTTGGGCTCTAGAGGGGCCCCAACGGCAATTGTTCGACGGCTTCCAGTGTGGGAAGGTGACAGCAAGGTCCCCCCCGACATTATATGGATTGTACCAGGAGTGGAGCGGTGAAAAAAGTGAGAGGGAGAAAAAACAAGATGGCGGCGGATGGAGACCAAGCAGCGTGGGCGCAGTGGTCGCAGGAGTTTCTTATACGCTGCTTTGAGGAGCTGAAAACCGAAATGCTGGCGCCAATGAAGGCGGCGATTGAGAAGCTTGTGGAGACCCAGAAGACCCAAGGGGCGGCGATCCGGGAGGTGCGGCAAAAAGCTTCGGAGAACGAGGACGAGATCTTGGGCCTGGCGGTGAAGGTGGAGGCGCATGAGGTGCTGCACAAGAGGTGGGCGGAAAGATTTGAGGACCTGGAGAATAGGTCGAGGAGGAAGAATCTTCTGATTCTGGGTCTCCCCAAAGGAGTGGAGGGGCCCGATGCTGAGGCATATGTGAGCACGATGCTCAATTCGCTGATGGGTGCGGGAGCCTTCCCGAGGCCTCTGGAGCTAGATGGGGCTCACCGGGTCCTAGCAAGGAGACCCAAGGCCAACGAGCCGCCAAGGGCTGTAGTGGTGAGGTTTCACCGCTTTATGGACAGAGAGTGTGTCCTGAGATGGGCCAAGAAAGAGCGGAGCAGCAGGTGGGAGAACACAGAAATCCGAATCTACCAGGACTGGAGTGCAGAGGTGGCTAAGAAGAGAGCTGGTTTCAATCTGGCTAAGGCGGTGCTCTATCGAAAGGGGGTGAAGTTCGGTATGCTGCAGCCAGCGTGATTGTGGGTCACGTTCCAGGATCGGCACCACTATTTCGAAACGCCTGATGAGGCATGGAGCTTTATACGGTCTGAAAAGTTGGACTCAAATTGAGGGTTTGTTGGGTGGGGGGGGGTGGGGGGGATGTTTACTGTGTATATGGTGTTTATTACGTTTTGGGAATGTTCCTTCGGTTTGGGTGCTGGACGGGGATGGGTGAAGGGATTTGATGGGGAGAGTGTGGGCGTCGGTGTTGGAGGGGCATACTCCCATGAAGGAAGAGGGGGAGTGGAGGCCCGGGGATGGGGAATTGGGGTAAGGCCGCAAAAGGAGCTGCGCCAGAGGGGGCGGGGCCGGCTCAGGAAAGTGCGGGCTTTTTCCCGCGCGAGGGAAGGACGGGGTTGTGGGCCGGGGGGGATGGGCGGTGCTGGAGAGGAGCACACACTGACTGCCAGGGAGGGGAAGGGGGGATTCTCACACTGGGGGGGTCGATGGAATGGAGGGAGAGGCCGGGGGTCAGCAGGAGTCAGTCAGCTGACTTACGGGAGTGTTATGGGAGGAGCAAAAGGGCAGAATGTGGATCTAGTGGGGGGGAAAGGGGGGGGGGGGGAGAGGGGTTGCTGCTGCATTGGCCAAAGGGGAGCTGGAAGTAGGACAGGTGGTCGGGGCGGGGGTCCGCCTTCTGGGGGACTGGAGGGTGCGGGAGGCGCGGGCACGTGGCTGGCCTAGAAAAGGAGATGGCTAGCCGGCAGGGGGGTGAGCAGTCCCCCAATCCGGCTGATAACTTGGAATATGAGGGGCCTGAACGAGCCTGTCTAGAGGGCCCGTGTGTTCGCGCACTTAAAGGGACTGAAGGCAGACGTGGTTATGCTCCAGGAGACACATTTGAAGGTGGCAGATCGGGTTAGGCTGAGAAAGGGATGGGTAGGACAGGTATTCCATTCAGGGCTGGATGCGAAGAACAGAGGAGTTGCAATACTGGTGGGGAAGCGGATGTCGTTTGAGTGGATTGTAGTGGATAATGGAAGGTCGATATGTGATGGTGAGTGGTAGGTTGCAGGGGGTGTGGGTGGTACTGGTAAACGTATATGTCCCGAACTGGGATGATGCCGGATTTATGAAACTCATGCTGGGTCGGATTCCAGACCTGGAGGTAGGAAGCTTGATAATGGGGGGGATTTCAACACGGTGCTGGACCCAGCACTGGATCGCTCTAGGTCCAGGACGGGTAAGAGGCCGGCTGCGGCCAAGGTGCTTAGTGGGTTTATGGACCAGATGGGGGGAGTGGATCCATGGAGATTTGTCAGGCCCCTGGCCAGGGAATTTTCATTCTTTTCCCACGTCCATAGAGCCTACTCCTGGATAGATTTTTTTATTTTGAGCAGGGCGCTAATCCCGAAAGTGGAGGGAACGGAGTATTCGGCCATAGCCATCTCAGACCACGCCCCACACTGGGTGGAGCTGGAGTTAGGAGAGGAGAGGGACCAGCGCCCGCTGTGGCGTC
The DNA here is from genome assembly GCF_047496885.1 of Scyliorhinus torazame. Classification (NCBI taxonomy): domain Eukaryota; kingdom Metazoa; phylum Chordata; class Chondrichthyes; order Carcharhiniformes; family Scyliorhinidae; genus Scyliorhinus; species Scyliorhinus torazame. Next base: position 15,949,299 of record NC_092726.1, read on the forward strand.
TTGATGTGGGATTATTGCCGGATGAGGAGGTATGCGGGCGGGTGCGGGGTTGCATTGAAAGATATTTGGAGGCCAATGACAACGGGGAGGTGCAGGTGGGGGTAGTCTGGGAGGCGCTGAAGGCGGTGGACAGGGAAGAGTTAATCTCCATCAGGCCCACAGGGAGAAGAGAGCGGGCAGGGAGAGGGAGAGGTTGGTGGGGGAGATCTTAAGGGTGGACAGGAGGTATGCAGAGGCCCCCCAGGAGGGACTACTCAGGGAGCGGCGGAACCTCCAGACGGAGTTCGACCTGTTGACCACAGGGAAAGCAGAGGAAAGCGCAGGGAGTGACGTATGAGTATGGGGAGAATGCGAGTCGGATGCTGGCACACCAGCTTCGTAAGAGGGAGACAGCGAGGGAGATAGGTGGAGTTAAGGATAGCGGGGGGAATACGGTGCGGAGTGCGGTGAGAATAAATTAGGTACTTAGGGACTTCTATGGGGATCTGAGCCCCCGGTGGGGGAAGAGGGGATGCGACGATATTTGGATCAGCTGAGGTTCCTGAGGGTGGAGGAGGAGGAGGTGGCTGGTTTAGGGGCACCAATTGGGCTGGAGGAGCTGGTTAAAGGATTGGGAAGCATGCAGGCAGGGAAGGCCCTGGGTCCAGATGGGTTCCCAGTCGGGTTTTACAGGAAATACGTGGACCTGATGGGCCTGTTGTTGGTGAGGACTTTCAATAAGGCAAGGGAGGGGGGTACCTTTGCCCCCGACAATGTCCAGGGCTCTGATCTCTTTGATCCTGAAGCGAGACAAGGACCCACTGCAATGTGGGTCGTATAGACCGATCTCGCTCCTCAATGTGGCTGCTAAGGTGCTGGCAAAAGTGCTGGCTACGAGAATTGAGGACTGTGCCCCGGGGGTGATTCATGAGGACCAGACGGGATATGTAAAGGGCAGGCAGCTAAACACTAATGTACGGAGGCTCCTCAATGTGATTATGATGCCCTCGGTGGAGGGAGAAGCGGAGGTAGTGGCAGCTATGGACACGGAGAAGGCCTTCGACCGGGTGGAGTGGGAGTATCTTTGGGAAGTGCTGCGGAGGTTTGGGTTCGGGGAGGGGTTCATCAGCTGGGTCAGGTTGCTATATAGAGCCCCGGTGGCGAGTGTGGCTACAAATCGTCGGAGTTCGGAGTACTTTCGGCTGTACCGAGAGACGAGGCAGGGGTGCACCCTGTCCCCCTTATTGTTTGCATTGGCAATTGAGCCTCTGGCCATGGCACTAAGGGAGTCCAGGAAATGGAGGGGACTGGTCCGAGGGGGAGAGGAACATCGGGTGTCTCTCTATGCGGACGACCTGTTGCTGTATGTGGCAGATCCAGTGGAGGGGATGGCGGAGGTCATGCGGATCCTAAGGGAGTTTGGGGACTTCTCGGGTTATAAGCTCAATGTAGGGAAAAGTGAGCTCTTTGTGGTGCATCCAGGGGACCAGGGAAAGGGAATAGACGACCTACTGTTGAAGAGGGCGGAAAGGAGCTTTCGGTACTTAGGGATCCAGGTGGCTGGGAGTTGGGGGCCCCTGCACAAACTCAATTTGACGCGGTTAGTGGAGCAGATGAAGGAGGATTTCAAAAGATGGGATGTGCTGCCACTCTCGCTAGCGGGCAGGGTGCAGTCGGTTAAAATGATGGTCCTCCCGAGTGTTCCAGTGCCTTCCCATTATGATTCCCAAGGCCTTTTTCAAACGGGTAGGTAGGAGCATCATGAGTTTCGTGTGGCAAATAAGACCCCGAGGGTAAAGAGGGTGTTTCTGGAGCGTAGTAGGGACAGGGGAGGGCTGGCTCTGCCGAATTTGTGCGACTATTATTGGGCAGCCAATGTGGCGATGATCCGTAAGTGGGTAATGGAGGGAGAGGGGGCGGCGTGGAAGAGGTTGGAGATGGCGTCCTGTGTGGGCACGAGCCTGAGGGCGACGGCACCGCTGCCGCTCTCGCCGTCAAGGTACACCACGAGTCCGGTGGTGGCGGCGACATTGAAGATCTGGGGGCAGTGGAGACGACACGGGCGAGGTGGGAGCCTCGGTTTGGTCCCCGATTCGGGAGAACCATCGGTTCATCCCGGGAAGGATGGATGGGGGGTTTCGGAGCTGGCATCGGGCAGGGATTAGAAGAATGGGGGACTTGTTTATAGATGGGACGTTTGCGAGCATAGGGGCCCTGGAGGAGAGGTTTGGGTTACCCCCGGGAAATGCTTTCAGGTATATGCAAGTGAGGGCGTTTGTGAGGCGGCAGGTGAGGGAATTCCCGCTGCTCCCGGCACAGGGGACTCAGGACAGGGTGATTTCGGGTGTATGGGTTGGAGAAGGCAGGGTTTCGGCGATTTACCAGGAGCTGAAAGAAGAGGAGGAGGCCTCGGTAGAGGAGTTAAAGGGCAAGGGAGGAGGAGCTTGGGGAGGAGATAGATGAGGGTCTGTGGGCTGATGCCCTGAGTAGGGTTAATTCTTCCTCCTCTTGCGCCAGGCTCAGCCTAATACAATTCAATGTTACTCACAGAGCGCATATGACGGGCGAGGTTGAGTAGGTTCTTTGGGGCGGAGGACAGATGTGGGAGGTGCTCGGGAAGCCTGTCGAATCACGTCCACATGTCCCGGCGCTGGATGGGTTTTGGAGGGGTTTCGCGAAGCCTATGTCCAAGGTGGTGAAAGTCCAGGTCAAGCCGAGTTGGGGGTTGGCACTATTTGGGGTAACGGACGAGCCGGGAGTGCAGGAGGCGAAAGAGGCCGGTGTCCTGGCCTTTGCGTCCCTGGTAGCCCGGCGGAGGATCTTGCTATTCTGGAAGGACGCGAAGCCCCCCAGTGTGGAAGCCTGGATAAATGACATGGCAGGGTTCATCAAGCTGGAGAGGATAAAGTTTGCCTTACGAGGGTATGTGCAGGGGTTCTTCAGGCAGTGGCAACCGTTCCTAGACTATCTCGCGGAGCGTTTGGAGGAGGTCAGCAGCAGCAGCAACCCAAGAGTATGGGGGGGGAATTTGGATGGGTGGGGGGGGGCTTCCTTATGGGTACCTTTGAATGTCATATGAGGGGGTTACTGTATATGGGGAAACCCAATGTATAAGTTTTGTATAATTTTTGACTGTTGTGTTTGTGTTTATTTTTGTTACTGGGGGGGGGAGGGGGTTGTTAAAAATTTTGTTGGAAAATTTGAATAAACATTTTTTTAAAAAATCCTGTGTCTCTACTCACTGACTGTCTCCACTGGAAAGAGGAAGATCGTGAGTTGTGTCCTTTATATATGGGTTGGTCTAATCTCCATGTGTATCGTGAATGCCCATTTGTCGCGTCCTATCGAACTGTTCTATTGGTTGAGTGTCTGTGTGTCATGTCTCTGGTGCTCCCTCTAGTGTCTAGCTAGTCTACATGTATTTACATTAACCCCTGGTGTTTTTACAGTGATGCATATCAACACATCCCCCCCCCTCTTTTACATGTTACATATTTTCTTCACTTAAAAGAAAATTGAACAAAACACAGGTGGATAGGTTATGGTATGTACAAGTCATGAGAACAGTGATTAAACAACAAGTCCAAATCAAATGTGCGAGTCCAAAACCCTTCAATCATCATGGTCAAATGTCTCTCTTGGTGGGGTGGTGATTTTGATGGTGGCATGTCCTTGTGAACGCCATCGGTGTATCTGTGTATCAGGAACCAAGAAGTGGTCAAATCACTTTGCAGTCTGATTTGGAGTCTTTTTCTATGTTTGTGATGTGATGTTGGATGGCATCTTGTAGCTGATAAGTCGTTGACGTTGAAGAGGTACCATCAACAGTATCATTTGAGGTCATGTATGTGCCATATGTGGAAGTTGGATAATACTGTGCATACTGGTTTTGGATAATACTGTGCATACTGGTTTTGGCCAAATGCTGTGTAGGAAGGGTAATCCTGATGAGAACTGTTGAAGCTTGTCGAATTGGAAACATAAATACTGGGTGATGGTGTGAAACTATAACCTTGCATCTTATAGGAATATGCCATTTGGCCAGGCTGGGGTGCAGCAAATCCTGGGCTGTAACTAAGGCATCCAATCTGCAGTGCAGATTGTGCTTGCGGTCGTCCTCCTTCGTACTTGATTCCATAAGTGGGCGATCCATCGTGCTGGCCTGTTTGAGAATATGCTGCATAGACTGCTGGCTGCTGCATTCCTGAGTACTGGGTTTGTCCAGCATAAGCTGTCATTGACTGCACTGCTGGCGTGGAAAGAATCTATAGGTATGGCTTGGAAGGATATAGCTGTGGGAATATTGGTGTATTCCTCTTGGACTGTAGCCACTACTTGTTCTTACTGACCCAATGTAATTGTCAAGTGATCCATTTCCTGTTGTCATCATCACCCTGAGCGTGCCGTCACTGAGTTTGCGGCAGTCCCTGTCTGGAGTAATGTCCAGCTTACGTGAATCAGAGTTGGCGTTTGGTTGCTCTCCACCTGGAGTCTGGTCTGTTTCACCTGAGTCAGTGTTGGTTTGTTGGTGCTCCCCATCCGGAGTCTTAGCAGGTTCACTGTAGTCAGCTGAGATTTCTTGAAGCTCCACGTCTGGTGTCGGAACATGCAGGAATGCATTGACTTGTGGAGAGGTTCAAGCGAATGAGGTTGGAAGTAACATGGTGTCACCGGAATCACCAGTGGTCTCACAGTGATCGTCGAGTGCCTCTACACACTAGCTGAGGTCTGTCACATTGCACATCTTGCATGGGAAGTGGAATGCTGTCGTCACTCGTCTCACTTACAGTGGATAGAGCCTCAGTAGCTTCTTGTTGTTCACTTGGGCCGGGTATACTGTCAGAGTCTTCTCCTTGTGGCTCAGACAATGTGGGTGGACCGTCAGTCGCTGTGTTGTTCATTTGGGCTTGGACTGTCATAGTCGCTTTGTTCTTCACTGGAGCATGGTCGTCCTGCTGTGCACTGGAGCGTGGTAGACTGTCATAGTCTTCTTGCTGTTTACTTGAGCATGGCAGACTTGCATCGTCTGCTGCAAGTTGGTCAGAGGCGGTTGCTAGACCCTCATGGTCTTGTTCCTGCAAGGACTGCGCTTTGGAGTCTTGCGTTGCTTCTATCGTGGAGGCTGTACACAAGCTCGCTGTGGAGGCTTGTGACACTGGAGTCACTTCTTGTTCATGCAAGGACTGCGGTGTGGAGTCTTGCGTGTCTTCTATCGTGGAGTCGGGAACTCTTAGCGGTGCGTGGACCACTCTGTGTGTGGTAGCAGGCCGCTCTCTGCGGGCTTGTACCGTTCTCTGTCTCTTGGTGTCAGGCCGCAGCATAATCCTGCACTCACGAGTCGGGATGTCGTATATGCTGGGATGAAGATCCTCAAATCCGAAGAACGAATCCGCGTCTGCGTCAGATTCAGTACGGGGGTCGTCATTTCTAATGAAAAAACCTTAGTCCGAGTCGTAGTCCTCTAAGACCATATCATCACGGTTTGTGTCGGAGCTGGCATGGGGCTCGCGATGTCCAGAGAAAAAATAAAGATTGGTGTCGTAGTATTCAAGGTCTGTGTCATCGCTTTGGGCGGTGCTAACTGCTTATTGCAGGGTTTTGCGGAGGTTACTTTCAGTTCCTGGTTGAATTTGAGGCATCGTGCTGTCATTCCAGGTGAAAGAAGCTTGTTTTACGGCGTCAAGAGATTTTTTTCGGGGCCTCTGACGTCATAACGCATGTGACGTCAGACATAGGAAGCGTTTGCGCATGCGCATATCGCTGTTCCTGTCTTGGGGCCGTTTTCGCCACTGACTTTCCCCTTCTGTGCGCTTCTCGCGCAACTGCGCATGTGCAGTACCTTTACAAAGATGGCCACCGATCAAAATTGTTCTCTGCTCCCGGATCTCGGCCTCGTGGTGAGTATTGGCGCTTCTCTTACCGTTTTCAGTTGGTTGGAGTGTGTTTTCCTCTCAGTATTTACCGAATTTGTCCAGGACTGCCTGGAAGTGGCTCCTTTGGAGAACTTGAATTTTTTAAAGATTTCTTCTGCTCTTGCACCGGCGATGGTGAGCAGAAGCTCTGTCTTTTCAGCATCGGCCACGTCTTGTAGGTCGGATGCTACCAGGAAGATTTCAAACCTTTGCCGGAATGCCCGCCAGTTTTCGCAGAGATCGCCGTGGCACTGGAGCCGCTGCGGAACCGGGATCTCGAACATCTTGTCTGGGTATTATTGCTGGTTGTCACTGTACGCTGAGTTTTAGCTATATTGATTGAAACAGTTCACTCTGGTACCATGTCTTGTTATGCTCTAGGCTTGGCATAAGCGGCTTCCTTGTGGCGCACTTGACAAAGGAAGGTTGAGACGTGGAGATAACTTCAACACGTTTGTTAAACTATTTACACTTCTCCTACTCGTGTTCGCCACTACAGTTAATCCTTCTATAGCTACTCAGACTGACTAACCAATCTGCTACAATCCATGTGGTGGGTGTAATATTGAATCATCCCTGTGTCTCTACTCACTGACTGTCTCCACTGGAAAGAAGCAGATCATGTGTTGTGTCCTTTTATATATGGGTTGGTCTAATGCCCTCCTGTGGTCGTGTCACCTCTGTGTGTATCGTGAATGCCCATTGGTCATGTCCTATCTAACTGTTCTATTGGTTGAGTGTTTGTGTGTCATGTCTCTAGTGCTCCCTCTAGTGTCTAGCTAGCCTACATGTATTTACATTAACCCCTTGTGTCTTTACAGTGATGCATATCACCACATTTTAGGTATCCCTGGTGCTGCTTCTAGCATGTCTTCCTGCACTTTACGTTGAAGCAGGGTTGACCTGTGGCTTGGTGCTAATGGTAGAGTGGGGATATGCCCAGCCACGAGGTTTCAGATTGTGGCTGAGTACAATTCTGCTGCTGTTGATGGCCCACAGTACCTCGTAGATACTCAGTCTTGAGTTCTTAGATGTGTTTAAAACTTATCATGTTTAGCACAGTGGTAGTGCCACGCAACATAATGGAGGGTGCTGTGTTGCTAACTTTGCCTTAGTTCAATTGCTCTGCTTTATTACCTTTGCTCTTGAGTCGCCAGGTATCTTTTTGATACCGCCACGGGGTTCAAGTCCGAGTAATGGTCAATAATCACTAATCCAAGCGTTGAATTAAACTTACGAGCTCGATCTTCACTGCTCCGGTCACGGTCAATGTTGGTTTGTTGCTGGGTGACCCGGGCAGGAAGAATAGCTGAAGAGGAGCTGCTGAAGAGAGCTGGAGAAGAGAGCGATTTGAACTTGGGGCTCAATTCTTATAGTTCCCAGGGGCTTCCCGCCTTTCGGGGCGGATCCTGTACCTGGTCCCAAGTGATTGGACTTTGTCCCAATCGCTTGGTTCGATTTTCTCCAATGCTGGAGCGGTTCCCTGATCGATGGGCGATCTTGAGGTGGTCGTTCACCTCCTTTTGTGTAGGCTCCTGCTGGCGCCGAAGAGTCTGGTTTTGCTTTGTGTGTCTAAATGTTGCTTATTGTTCCCGGAGATTGCTCATTAGTATGCAGATGGCTGTTGTTTTGTTATGCTTATGGTTGCTGGTATCGATGTTGTCTGGCCTTTCCAGAGGTAAATACACAGCCAACCTGCAGCTGCTCGTTTTTGTCTTGTTGGCTGACTTTCCCATCAGCCTTTGCCGTTCACCATTTTGAATCGGGAGTTGGCCATTTTAAGTGGCTACAGCTGTCAATGTGAAGTGGGACTTCATCTTCACAAGGATTGTGTGGTGGACACTCCGACCGATACTGTCATGGATAGGTGCATCTGTGGCAGGCAGGTTGGTGAGCATGAGGTTAAGTAGTTTTTTTTTCCTGTTGTTGGTTCCCTCGCCACCTGCTGCAGACCCAGTCTAGCTTTAAGATTTGATCAACTTGGTCACTAGTGGTGCTACCGAGCCACTTTTGGTGATGAATGTTAAAATCCCCCACCCAGAGTACATTCTGCACCCTTGCCAGCCTCCGTGCTTCCTCCAATTGCTGTGCAACATGGAGAAGTATTAGTGATTCATCAGCTGAGGGAGGGAGAAGGGAAGAAGTGGGGGTGGTACATGGTAACCAGCAGGAAGGTTTCTTACCCATGTTTGAACCAATGCCATGAAAATTCATGGCGTCTGAAGTCCACGTTGAGGACTCCCAGGGCAGCTCCCTCCCAACTGTGCCACCATCGCTGCTCGGTCCGTTGGGACAGACATACCCAGGAATGGTGATAGGGGTGTCTGTCACATTGTCTGTAAGATATGATCCAATGTGTATGACAATGTCAAGCTGTTGCTTGACTAATTTGTGAAACAGCTCTCCCAATTTTGACACAAGGACCCAGATGTTTGTGTGGAGGACTTTGCAGGTTCGACAGGTCTGATGTTGCCATTGGCGTTTCCAGTGTCTGGGTCGATGCCAAGTAGTCCATCAAGTTTAATTTCTTTGAGATATTTTAGTGATTTGTGTAGCTTGCTGTGCCATTTCAGAGAGTATTTGACAGTCAACCACCTTGTTGTGGGTCACATGTAGACCAGACCAGATACGGATGGCAAATTTCTTTCCTTCAAGGACATTAGTGATCCAGATGGGTTTTTCTAACGATCAAATATGGTCATCATTGGACTTTTAATTTCATATTATTTTCATTGAAATGTTCAAATTTTATTCAAATTCCACCCCCTGAATCCCCAGAGCATTATCCTGGCTCTCTGGATTACTAGTCCAATGACAATACCACTGCGCCACGGTCACCCAAAATGGGATATTTTAAATATTTCTATCAAATCACTCTCCGACTTCCCGGGAGCAAAGCTCCAGAGTAGCTCCAAAGCTTGGACCCTATGGGAAAGAATATTGGGCACGATCTAACGCCCGCATCGCACCCAATTCGGGACTCGCCGTGGCCGATCTCTCACGAGATTTACCTGATCTCTTGCACTGAGGAGCTGAGATCTTTAACGTGCACCTCAAGAGGGTTGATAGCACCTCAGTCTAACCTCTTACCTGAAAATACAGCACCTGCACCATCTATGACAAATTATGTGGAGTGGGTCTTGAACTACCAAAGATGAGAGGGCTATCATTGTGTCGAGACTAACCCACATACTACATGAATACAAATCAAAGTTAAAAATCTTTGTGTTCAGAGAGCTCAGATTACAAGTTGATAAGTGAAGTTGAATTTTCAATTATCTGCTCAAAAATCAAAGTAAGACTGGGATTTGGGTAAATTGCAGAAGGTTGCAAATGTATTCATTTTTGACATAGAGACATAGAAAATAGGAGGAGGTCAAGGTTTCTTAATTCTTTAATGGAATGTGGGTGTCGCAGGTAAGGACGGCAGATTTTGTTCACTAAAGTACATTTGCGAGTCAGATGGAATTTTATGAAAATTAATCATGTTTCATGGTCACTGTCAGACTTTTTAATTCCAGATTTTTAGTGAATTCAAATTTCACCATTGACCACGGCAGGATTCAAATCCGGGTCCTCAGAGCATTACCCTGTGTGTCGGATTACTAGTCCAGTGAAAATATCAGTGTGCCACCTCTTCACCCTGCTGATTTGCAGATTATTATGTAAAGTTAAAGCACATGGGATTGGGGGAAGTGTCTTGAGATGAATAGAAAGCTGGTTCAGCAGACAGGAGGCAAAAATCTGGAATAAATGGGTCTTTTTCCGATTGGCAGGCAGTGACGAGTGGGGTACCGCAAGGTAATGTGCTGGGACCCCAACTGTTCACATTATATATTCATGATTTGGATGAGGGAACAAAATGTAGTATCTCCAAATTTGCAGATGGTACAAAGTTGGGTGGGAGGGTAAACTGTGAGGAGGATGCAGAGATGCTGCAGTGGGATTTGGACATGCTGAGTGAGCGGGCATATGCATGGCAGGTGCAGTATAACGCGGATAACTAAGATTGTCCACTTTGGTAGCAAAAATAGGAAGGCAGATTATTATTTCAATGGATGTAAATTGAGAGAGGTTGATACTCAGCAAGACCTTGCTATCCTTGTGTATCAGTCCAAAGAACATAAGAACTAGGAGCAAGAGTAGACCAGCTGGCCCCTCAAGCCTGCACCGCCATTCAATAAGATCATGGCTGCTCTTTTTGTGGACTCAGCTCCACTTATCCACCCACTCACCATAATCCTTAATTCCTTCAGTTTCAAAAGTCTATCTACCTTTGTCTTAAAAACATTTAACGAGATAGCCTCAACTGCTTCACTGGGCAGGGAATTCCACAGATTTGCAACCCTTTTGGTGAAGTTCCTCCTCAACTCAGTCCTAAATGCTCTCTCTTATTTTGAGGCTATGCCCCCCTAGTTCTTATTCCACCATTGTGGAATTCACAACCTCCTTGCTTCGACGCTATCTATTCCCTTCATAATTTTGTTTCTATAAGATTCCCCCCTCATTCTTCTAAATTCCAGTAAGTATAGTCTCAGTCTCTCCTCATAAGCCAATCCTCTCCACTTCAGAATCAACCGAGTGAATCTCCTCTTCACCCTCTCTAGTGCCAGCAGTACATCCTTTCTCAAGTATGGAGACCAAACCAAAACTGTACACAGTATGGCCTCACCAGCACGCTGTACAGTAGCAACATAACCTCCCTGTTTTTAAACTCCATCCCTCTAGCAATGAAGGACAAAATTCAATTCATCATCATAAGGTAAGCATGCAGTAAAGAAGGTAAATGGTATGTTGGCCTTCGTAGTGAGAGGATTTGAGTACAGGAATAGAGGTGTGTTACTGCAATTGTATAGAACATTGGTGAGGCCAGACCTGGAGTGTTGTGTGCAGTTTTGTTGTCCTTATCTGAGGAAGGATGTTCTAGCTATGAAGGGAGTGCAGCGAAGGTTTACCTGGTTGATTCCTGGGGTGGCGGGACCGTCATATGAGGAGAGACTAAATTGGTTAGGATTATATTCATTGGAGTTTAAAAGAGTGAGGGGGGAACCTCATATAAATTTATAAAATTCTAACAGGATTAGGTAGGGTAGATTCAGAAAGAATGTTCCCAATGGTGGGGGAGTCCAGAACTAGGGGTCATAGTTTGAAGATAAGTGTCAAATCTTAATGGGCGGCACGGTGGTGCAGTGGTGAGCACTGCTGCCTCATGGCGTCGAGGACCCGGATTCGATCCCAGCCCTGGGTCACTGTCCGTGTGGAGTTTGCACATTCTCCCCGTATCTGTGTGGGTCTCACCCCCACAACCGAAAGATGTGCAGGGTAGGTGAATTGGCCATGCTAAATTGTCCCTTAATTGGAAAAAAAGAATTGGGCAATTTAAATTTATACAAAAAAAGAGTGGTAAATTTGTGGAATTCACTACCATAACAAGTAGTTTCAAGAGGAATTAGATATAGTTCTTGGGGCTAAAGGGATAAGGGGCGAAGGCGAGATCAGGGTATTGAACTTGATGATCAGCCATGATCATAATGAGGGTGGAGCAGGCTCGAAGGGCAGAATGGCCGCCTCCTGCTTCTATTTTCTATGTATGCTTCTGTGTATTCAGCCCTCCTAGGAGCCTGCTCCTCTATTCATTATGACCATGGCTGATCATCGAACTCAGTAGCCTAATCCCACTTTCCCCCATATCCTTTGATCCCCTTCGCCCTTTATCTAACTGCTTCTTAAAAACATACAATGTTTTGGCCTCAACTACTTCCTGTGGTCACGAATTCCACAAACCGACCACTCTCCAGGGGAAGAAATTTCTCCTCATCTGTGTCCTAAATGCTTCACCCCGTATCCTCAGACTGTGACTCCTGGTTCTGGACACCCCCACCATTGGGAACATCCTTCCTGCATCTACCCTGTCTAGTCCTGTTCAAATTTTATAGGTTTCTGAGATCCCCCCCTCATTCTTCTGAACTCCAGCGGAAACAATCCTAACCAATTAAATCTCTCCTCATATATCAGTCCCACCATCCCGGTAGTAAGTCTGGTAAACCTTCGCTGACGGTTAGATTTTTCTTATAATTACACAATACCCAAAGAAAAACTTCTTTTACACAGAAGACTAAAGAAACACGAGAAACATTATACCTTCTCGTACCTATTCAAGTGTTTCATGCACCATGAATCATAGACTGTGATGTTATGATCAGACTGTTCACTGGGACAATGTTGAACCTCGGATGGGGTCAGAAGTTCAGTTTTTCACAAAGCAGTAAGTTTACCCACTGTGTTTTATTTCCAAACTACTAACTTGGTTTATTTAAGAGAATTAACTGGAGTGGAAATAATTCAAATTGCATATCATTTGTGGGTGCTGAATGAGCAAGTGACCAGATTTGATAGCTTCAGTCCATTGCTGCTAATTACAAACCCAAGTTGAGGAGTCATCCTTGGCTTAGCGTGGGTAGCGCTCACATCTGCCCCCTCGGGTGCACAAAAAGGATCCTTTGTGTGGCATATTTTACTGAAGAGCAGGAATCATCTCCTCCTTGTCTCAAGCAAGATTTATCCATCAATTCCACACCACTAACTAATTATCATTGCTCAGCTGCTGTTTGTGTGTGTAAATTGGCTGCTGCATTGGGACAGTGGCTACATTTGAAAAGTATTTAATTAATTTTGAAGTGCTTTGTGACAAACTAGGTTGTGAAAGTTGCTTGAATGTGATTGAGAGATGATATTTTAAATCGCATCCATTGACTGACATTTTCTTTCTCTCCCATCCAGGGTGCCATCCTCACCACAATGTTAGCAACACGGAATTTCTCAGGTAGGTTTCAAACAAACCAATTCCCTCATTAATCCCACAGTCAGATGTCTTTTGGAGATCTGATTAATTGTGGGCCATTGAAACCACAGATATAAATTTGCAGGAAGGAATTGATGATGCATCAATGTGAAGATTCACTGCATTGCAAGGAGCTTTGAGAGGAGTTTGAGTCATTCGTCATCTCGATACCCACAAGCGAATGCTTTTTTTTGAGACCCATGATAACCCACTGGGACATATTTTCACAGCAGGTGCAGACGGGTTCGGCCTCAACCATAACAATTTAGGCACAGTGCACAGTTAAAATGGAAACTAAAACTTTCAAAGGAAACTTTTCCAGAGGTCCCAAAGTACTTCACAGGTTCTGGGAAGCTGGATGCTGAGCAGGACAGGAGAGCTGAGCAGTTGGTGAGCAAAAGATGTATTTGGAGGAATGTAGGAAGCAGGCCTCGGTAATTTGGCTCATCGGCTTCTTTCAGTGTGTTGATGTCTGATTTGTGACCTAACTCCATTTACCCCACATTTGTCCCATATCCCTGTGGCAAACAGAAATCTGTCAACCTCAGGTTTAAAATTAACACTTGACCAGCATTACGTGCCATTTGCAGAAAAAAATTCCAAACTACAACTGGCCTTTGCTTGTAAAAATGTTTGCTAACTTATTCTGGAAGACTTGGCTCTAACATATTGTCTCTGCCTCCACTCGTGGACTCCCCAAATAGCTTTTCTCTGGCTAATTTCTCTGTTCCCCTTAATATCTGGAAAATTTGGGCCAAATCATCTGTTATCTTCCTAACGTCTAGGAATTTTGTTTGTATTATCTCTTGTAATTTAACCTCTGCGGTTCAGTTATCATTCTGATCAGTTTATGCGAGGAGAGAGGGATGGAGAACTTCAGGGAAAGAATTCCACATGCAGCTGAAGAAAATGCAGATTCTGCTAGAAACGGTTTGTTAAAAGGAGGTGCACTTGCAACCAAGATCTGATAAATAGGCAGTCTGAGAAGGGATACTAAGCTGGGGTAGGTATTGAGCTGAAGTGGGTGAGACATGGCAATAGGAGGGTCTCGAGCCAAGTCATTGATATCTAACATCCATACAGTTGCAGTTTGTACCCATTTTCCTCAGTATCTTTACATTTTCAGACTTGCTTCTCACCTTTTGTGAAGTATATATTTTTGCATAATAGATCATTTTAAGCAGTCTCGTATCTGAGTGTCACAAATCATGCACACAATCATTATTTTATTTTCCAATCCCTTGCGATGACTTTGTACATTTTAACTGCATGATTTGAGGAGTTTAACATCTTTCAACTTTGCATGAAAGAAAACTGTTGGATTTTTCTTTTGCTGTATTCTACTTGTTGATTCTTCATCATTTCATTATGAGAATGTTGGTGCACCAAGGATTGGTGTACCAGACTTAATAATTTGAAAGAAAACTTGTAAGGATTTGAAGTCTGCCAGAACAGAACAAAAATGTAAGCTTTCCACGATAATCCCAAGTGCAATTGTTCACTTCCTTCCTTCCTTCCTTCCTTCATAGCAATGTGCTTAGACTAAGCATGAGTGTCAGACTGCTCGATAAGGAGAGCAGTCATTATTTGTGCAGCTCCGATGTTTCAATCTATTCAGTATAGGATAGCATTCAATTTGTCTTGCTCCTACAGTCTGAGCAGGGCTTGCCTCCTTCCCTATTTTTATATGCAGATTGTTCACTCTAAAAAATGTTAATTCGCAGCATGTGGGTTTCTCTGGCAAGGCCAGCATTTATTACACATGTGGACATGGTCTTGAGAGGCTAGTGTTCTGTCTGCTGGAACCGCCACAGTGGTATTTCTATAGTGGTCGTAGCAGCCTTGGTATGATTGAGTGCCTTGCTCGGCTATTTCAGAGGGTAGTTCAGAATCGGTACGATTACTGTCGGTTTGGAGTCCAGACCAGAGAACAAATTTCTTTTCATGAAGGTCATCCCTGAACCAGTTGAGTTTTAATAGGAATTGGGTCGCTACTTCGTCTGATTGACTGATTTAACAGCAGGATTTGACCTTGTGTCTCCAGGTCATTACTCTGGACATGTAGATTATGTGTCAAGTAACAGAACCAACAATGCTACCATTCCGTGAAGCCCAGGGAACACACATTCCATTGGCCAGGAAAATCATTCCAATCTGAATGACGGCATTTGCTGGACAAGCTATGTGGAATCTCTGTTTAGTTGAGAGCAAGAAGGGTTTCCTACTCCTGATGTACTGGTGGGTTTCAATTCACTGATGGCCATGATTATGTACATTGTGAGTGAGAATGTCTGGTGGGGATTATGTCGATGGTGTTGGAAAAGGGGAAAAATGCAGAGAAAGGAAGTAAATAAACCAGTGATGTACCAGAAATGCAACATTTTTCAAGCACGATTGGATTGCAAAACATTGGCTTGTAAGGTTGGTACATGGAGTTGATGAGGTTTTTGCTGAAGCTGGAGGATGGCTACACATTCACTGTTTCTCTTCAATTCAAAAGGTTCTGAATCACATTTACCCTGATTGACTGAACTTTTCGAAGGGAAGTACAATTCCTGATTATCTGTTGCAACTTATTCCCTAATATCCTGTCCATGTTGTTGTGGTTCCCAGTTTAGCTGTGGAATTAGATTTGCTACAGTGCAGGAGGCCATTCAGCCCATCAAGTCTGCACTAACCCTCTGAACAAACACCTTACCTGGGCCCACTCCCCCACCCTATCCCCAGACCCCACGTAACTTGAACATCGTTGGACACTAAGGGGCAATTTAGCATGGCCAATCCACCAAATCCTCACATCTTTGGACTTCCGGAGTAAACCAGAGCACCTGAGGGAAACTACAGCAGACACTGGGAGTAAATTCCACAATCACCTGGAATTGAACACCATGTCCCTTCGGCAAAGCGGGTTACACGGAGTGTGTCAAAACTAGACCCCAAAATACGAGAATGAAGCCCCTGTCTAATGTGACATTGCGAAGAGGCAGACTGTGGGGATCTCTTTCGCAGCTGCTGCCTGGCTCGCTGGGTTTAGATGGTTGATGTAAAATCAGTTAAAATCCATGGTCATGGTATGAGAAAACCTTTAAACCACTGTAATTGAATTTGAGCCTTAACTGGTTAAACACGTGCAATGTTCTTGATGTAGTGGTCAAAGATAGTGCAAAATTGATATTTTTATGGAAGAGAGTTCAAATTACTCCAGCTGTGCATCAGAATTCAGAAGAGTTGTTAGAGATATGCGGCACAGTATGACACCTCGAATAAATTTAGTGTGTGGTTAAGCAGTGCTGAGTGTATTTTGCTGACATTGCTTGCTTTCTTTTTATTCCCGCCAACAGTGGGCAGACAGACCACTGCGCCAGCTACAATGACAGCTGCCGCCAGCGCGACTGTTGGTCTCGTTGAACAAGGTAGACGTGTGCGGGCGGACACTGCAGGTGGAGGGCATGCTCCAAACTAATGCTCTGCTTTCATACCTTGTGAACGTACCCTACCTCGTGTATTTGTTGTCTGGGTATTTAAATCCCATTTAATCTGGCTGGGCAGCAAGGAGAAGCTTTGGGTGATTTTTTTTTTTTCTTAACTTGAGGACCGTCAGAAATCAAAGATCGGGAACTCCCATTACAGGCACTCAATCAAATAGGCATCAATTTGAATTCAGACAATTTGTCAATGAGGTAATGCTTGGAATCAACCTTTGAGCTGCTTGGCAGAAGCATATTTTAGCCGCAGCATTAATGGAAGATCAGTGCAGTTCTCCTGAGTGGTTCAAGTTGATCCCAATAAACACCTGCTCCAACCACACTGCCATAAAGTTAGAACTCCGAAAACCAGCAAGTTCTTGTTGGTTCAGCAGATCAGGTTGCCTCCTGTGTGGTACAGCCGAAATTGTAATGTCCATTTTCTTCAGTCTGGTTTACATGTTTGAACCTCATCGGCCCTTTTAAGTATCTGTCTTGCTTGGTGCAGTCTATTTTGTATGCCTCTGTCTTGCACAATTGTGCAATGTTTTATGTATCCTGTTAGCACTATTGCCTGAGGTGTGGGTTTTAGACATTGCAAAATGAGTTTGGTTCCCTCAGTTTATCAGCCCGATAATCTCTTGGGTTTAACAAGAGTGTTAGGCATTGGCATGTCTTTTTACCTGGCCTCTGGGAGCAAACCTCCCACTTAATTTCCTGAAGAGCAATGAGTGGTATGTTCTTGAGGTGAGAGAAAGACTTGCCATAGAATATTCGGATATGGCTCGTATTGAATCTAATGGGTTTGTAATGGTACCTGTCCAATGCGCACGTCATGGAAATCCAGTCAGAAGAACACTCTGAAACTCATTCACTCCCCCATGACTCAACGGATGCATGCACTATTATGTGCCACTATTATACCAACCAGAAGGCCTGCCTCCTTCCACACATCCTTCTCTTGAAATCCTTAACTGCACCAAATAATCTAACCTCAATTGGAATAGTAATGAAGGTGTTGATGTGGTGATCTTGAGGTGAATGGCCAGCCTGGGTCCCTGAACCTGATTGATAACCTAGCATTACTCCTCCTCAAGGTGGAAAGGCCTACTGACACTCAGTCTCAGATTTAGATGGCACTTGTGATGGCATTCTCGCCTGTCTGATGGCGAAGGCAGAATTTTTAGGGGGGTTGTATTGACCCTGTTTGCACACTTTGGTGCTGATAATGTAGTGGCAGTACAGTGTAAGGAAACTTTTATGTTGGGATCTGTAGTCAAAACTGGACTGAAATAACTAACCAACTTTTCCAGAATCTGACTGTGGTAAATGACCCTTCAAATATCTCAAATTTTGCTAGCAACAAGATTAATGCAGTTATACATTCAGAGCTCAAGAAGTGCAGAATATACTTGAATATTATTTAAATGTAATCTCATTAAAGCAGTGCACTCTTGGGCAATATCAACAGTCAGCAGAAAATAAGCCTGAAAGCAGAATTCCCAATTATTGCCAGGTCTTTGTTGTCCATCACCAGTTAAAATAACAATTGCATTTGGCTTGTCTGAGTTTCAACTCTTGTTATGAAACCAGAGGCAGTTTTACTGGTGAGACATCTACCCCAAACTATTTTGACCTCCTTGCAGAGTAAGATGGTGAGGTGGGGATCGGCGAGACACTTTAGGGAGAGGAGGGAATAGGTTTATACGGCAGAAATGGAGACAAGTTTGCACCCTCCAACTTTGTGATTTGTTGCTTCGACATGTCAGTGGCTGTACTCGCACTTTTGAAAAGTGAATGCTGCATGCAGAAAGAAAAAGCCGTGTGCATGTGAAACTGGGGCTTGCTCTGTTTTGTGTGTTACGAGGCTATTTATCCTTATCACAGTGTTCTCGTGGCATTGGGATGAGTTGCATGCCTGGTGTTAAGATAATATGAAGATAATACAACTCTTTAAAGGGTCACATGATGGAGGGCTGTTAAACATGGGATTTCTGAAATAGTTAAGCTAAAGTGGCTTAAATGGATACAACACACTTCAGTTTAAGAAGGGTACTTTGGTTGAGGGTGTTATCTTGCACTAGTTTCCATGAAAACAATCTAAATTCACTTCAAATTCACTCTTCGCCATTTTCCAGTCAGGGATTCAAGTGACCTCTGATCTTATTTTGTTGGCAGGCCACAAGAGCAGTAAACATTGACTATGAATGAGTTTTCCAACCTTTCCCCTTTGGAGAAACTATTGGTTTTCTGTTAACATCTCCTCTCCACCAAACTCCTCACTGAGGTCAACATCTTACAGCTCTTCACAAATAAATCATCTGAATTCATTCTGCCCTCAGCAATCAATTGGGATACCCTCCTCCATCCCTCAGCATAGCAATCTGAATGGAATTTCCTTTTCTATCCCTCTATGCAAATATCATCTCCCCTGCCCTGATCTCCAACAAACCAAATGATGTTAGCATCTCTGTCCTACGATGGTCCAATGCAGACCAAGATCTCCCGAGTGCGTCCCCCATACCCCATGAACAATCCAGGGGGCAGTTGTTAACAGAGTTGATGTAATGTTTCAACAACATTCTACCTGTACTGTACACTGAACAATACCTTTCACTGTACCTTGGTAAATGTGACAACAAATCTAAATCGAAACTAATGCTACAAGCAGATGGTCATAAACATGGGGACCCAAGAGCTACTGAACTGTTATAAACTGCTGAACAAAGGAGGAAATCAGCCACCAACCTGTAGATACTCTGCAGTACAGCACTTTGTTTCTCTTGCAATGATGAGCTCTCTGTCCATCCCTCCCCCAGTCAGCACATTGTTTCAATGTTGGAGTTCCAGGTTATTTTACTTCACAATCCTTCCCAATTTGAAGCTTCCCTGAACACAGATTTTGAAAAAAATTATTGAAAACTTCCATAGAGTCCCTACAGTGCAGAAGGAGGCCACATGGCCCATCGAGTCTGCACCGACCCTCTGAAAGAGTACTTCACCCAAGCTCACTCCCCACCCTATTGCATTAACCACTTAATCTAACCTACACATCATTTTGAACACTTAAGGGGCAATTTAACATATCCAATCCACCTAACCTGCACATCTTTGGACTGTGGAAGGAAACTGCAGCACCCGGATGGAAACCTACGCAGACACGGGGAGAATGTGCAAACTCCACACACACTGACCCAAGGCCGGAATTGAATCCGAGTCCCTGGCGCTGTGGTGCAGCAGTGCTAACCACCATGCCACCCTTTTCATTTATAACCAACACAACATCAACATCAAACAGCCCAGAAAACGAATATTATTCCCTGAACAAAGATGACATGACTCAAGTAAATTGATCTAACCTGGCATCATTCACTCTTCACCTGAATGAATGAAAGAAATACTTCGAGACTCCTGTTTGAAAGGACATGATGCTTTCCTTTTTCCTCATACGTTTTCTAGACTTTGGAGCATCGTGTTGAAATAGTTCATTTGATTTGGCCTCAGACACTGCTTTTCAGAGTTCTGCACTGGAGCCATCTCAAGTCAGGAGATATCTGCTCAAAGGATCATTTTCTCCCAGAACTGCCAGAGTTGTAAGTTTCCCTTGTTTTATGCATGGTGACCAAGGGTACAAATATAAATAGGTTGATGTTTCAACTGCTTTGGAAATGGTGCTGCAGGGAGATAGGCATTGCCATAGACACATGGAGACCCCGGACACCAATTGAACCACGAACTGTTGAAAACTGGCCACTATTTGATTTAATTTCTTGTCTTTCTCTTTTGAATCTTGTCAACTTGACTCCACCTCTACTTATTGCAAGGTAAGGAGGGCTCTGATCAGGGCTTCATTTCCATTCCAACAAGCTCCAACTTATCTAACGTTGATTTTGTTTTTGACCTAACCTTTTCATTTTTCGTCTTTTTGCTGTTCTCACCTCAGTTTAGCCTCATACATGCCTGAACAGATGTGTACATTGGAAGGCAATATGTAAGATGCGTTATTGGGTTGAGTTTGAGGTTTTAAGCTTTCTAAAAATATGGATTTTTCTCTCATTGGGGAGGGCGACTGACCTGATGCAGACATTGAAGCTGTCGTTTAATTTTAATTTGCAGTGATTTGAAAATGTCAGAGTGACATTGACTAAACGTCTCATCTTCCACTACGATGACTGAACTTGTACATGTCAATGCATGGTGTTATACTGGTGGCTCACATTGGGACTGGGGCATACGATCTAATTTCTTTTAACAGTGAAATAAAATCAGGATTTGTGGCAGCTCAAGTAAGCTCGCACTAGAGTTCACATCAGGCTTGGAAGAAAAGCTGAAGGTTTAAACTTTGGAGTTCGGAATTTCCTCAAAGCTATTTTATCATCAGTTCATTTCCCAATTCACAACTGTATCAAATCGGGCATGAATTTTGTGGCATTTTCTTTAAGAGCTTACATGCTGTGTTGGGTTTTGACTCAGGCTTCCAATGGATGGATGGCCTTTCGCTTAGATTGTGGAGACCACTGGACACATTGTTCTTGCCTGTCTGAATGGCTGACAGGCGCTGAATCTTTCATTATTCAGCAGCAATGGCAGCAGGCTTTTTGGGGCGTGGTGTGTGATTTGAGCCCATTTCTGTGTTTTTGGAACAGTGATCTCTGGGTCCAATTTCAGCGAGAGCGCGAGAGATTGAAGTTGATATTATGATCACAGCAGTGAGCAGCTGCTGTGGAACCCAAACTCTGAAAAAACATCCCAGCTGGGATTTCCAGAAAGTTTCTTCATGTGTGCTTTATTTAAGGCTGTAAACAACTCCACAAACTGCAAGAAGCAAAAATTACCAGTTCCAAATTATTTTAAAAATTCATTTTCTGAATGAGCGCAGGGTCAGCATTTATTGCCCATCCTTAATTTCCCTTAATGTGGTGATGAGTTACCTTCTTAAAGCATTGCATTTGGTGTGGTCAAGGTGCTCTTCCAGTGCTGTTAGACTAGAAATTTGACAAAGCGATGATGAATGTAAGGATGCTGTGTTTCCCTTGCACTTCCTCCTGCCCTTATCCTTCTTGATACTGGATGTTTTGTGTTTGAGAGTATCCAAATTTAGTGGCATATAATTTATCCAGGGATAGCCATAAGGAAAGGAAGTATTTGTTCACTATTGGTCGGAAGATATTGAATGCACTGTTCATCCGTGCACTGAAAGAATGTCAGAAAGGAATATCTTCCTCCCAGGTTTCAAATAGAGCCAACTAAACTCGCTAAAAATGTGAGCAAAGCAAATCATTATCTTTCCACTGCAAGGTGATTATTTACAGGGTTTTTCCGCAAGATTAGTTTTTATTTATTTTTTTCAATGTATTTTGTTACAAATATGTATCAAAACGGGTTGCAACATGTGAACAATCAACTATACAGTCTACAAATCCACCCCCCCCTGGCGACGAACAGCTCCTCAAACACGGTCACAAACATCCCCCACCTTTTCTCAAGCCCCTCTGCAGAGCCCCATAACTCATATTTTATCTTCTCCAACCGTAGGAAGTCATGCAGGACACCCAGCCAATCCGCTACCCCCGGTGGCGATGCTGACCGTCACTCCAGTAACATTCGCCGCTGTGCAATCAGAGGCGAAGGCCACGACATTGGCCTTTGTCCTCTCCATGAGCTCCGGCTTCTCTGAAACTCCAAATATCGCCACCATAGGGCCCGGGTTCACCTCCTGCTCCACTATCCTGGCTAAGACCGCGAACACTCCCGGCCAGAATCTTCCCAATTTTTCGCAACCCCAAAACTTATGTGTGTGATTTGCTGGCCCCTGCCCACAGCTCTCACGGTCATCTGCTATCCCCTGGAAGAACCCACTCATTCTCGCCCGAATCATATGTACCCTGTGCAACACCTTAAACTATCAGGCTCATCCTTGTACAGAAGGAGGTCCCGTTTACCCTACGCAGTGCCTCATGCCATATTCCCCAATTGATCTCCCCTCCCAACTACCCTTCCCATTTCTCCTTGATCTTCATCACCCGCTCGCCTCCCCAGCCACTTCCCCCTCGGCAGCTCTACCCTCTCACTTCGCTCCTCCAGACTGGCGAACCCTTCCTCCAAATACAGATCCCTCACCCTGGCCAGCCCCACTTTCCTCCACCTCCTGTATTTACTATCCATCCCCACCCGGCTCAAAACGATGATCCGCGCACAGCAGCATTAGCACCGACATCCCGTCCACCCTAAAATGCCTCCTCAACTGATTCCATATCTTCGCCATGGACTGCACCACCGGCTCCCTGAATACCTACTCGGAGCCATTGGCAACGTTGCTGTCACCATAGCCCTCAAACTAGACCCCTTTCAAGTTTCTTCCTCCTTCATAACCCACTCTACCCCTTCTCCTTCCCACCATCGCCGCACCTTATCCACATTCGCCGCCCAATTAATTTTTTTGAAATAATATTGGGATAGTGGAACTGCAGTTTCAATCTCAATGGGTTTTTCATCTCTGACCTGCAGCATCAAAACTCTAGTTTGAAGTTGCTTTTTTAAGAGCAATTTTGGCATGATCCCATAGGGTTCCTTCCTAAACTATGCACCAACTACAGTATAACATGCTCTAAATGACTCCTTTTCAGGATAGGCAATTTAGCTGGAAGATTGTTTGGCATAAACTCTCTTAACTTGAAGACAAATAATTACCCATCTGTACACTTAATAAATTACTACACACCTGTCAGCGGTTTGCATTGTGCCAACAAAGACATAGATAAAGCTTTACAGGTAAGTGTACAAAGGTTTGCATAGGAATGTTTGAAAATCTCTTGGCAAGAATCAGAATGGTATCAGATTATTACAATAATTCAGCTTCTCATGGCATGCTTGTGATGCATCTAATGCAAATTCTTGTTTCACATTCTACTTATTCTTCAAAGGGATTCAAGTCATCGGTAACACAGTTGAAAACTCAAACTGTTACAGAGCATTTGGGATTATCTGGAATAATCTCTTGTTTAAATATGGTAGATTAATGTAAATATGGAGGGGTGGCAGAAATGACAGAGTGACCACATGGATAAAACAAGCAGCATCTTTAACTGTCTCCCCCTTGAACAGTGAGCTCGTGAATTATGATATGTGCTGTGTGAATTCTCTCTGAGCCTGTTTTTTGAGCGGGGAATTCTCTCGATGCGTAAGCACTCCAGAGGCACTGGGGCAGCTGGGCTATTTGTAGAGGAACATACAGAGTTTAAGTTGCTATGCGCATGGCCATAGATTGGCAAGTATTGGATCTGTGCCCACCACAGGAAAAACAAGTGAGTCGAAGAAAGACCCTGTTGGCCTACAAATGTCATTGAGCATCTGGTGTAGCTGGTTTATTTGTACATGGACAGTGTTACGCTTGCAGTAGTTACAGCACAATTGGAAACGGATACAGTATATCCTGACAGGACAGTTGAGCTATAAATGTAATTTTCTTTTCTTTTCCTTTTTCAAAATACAGCAGCCAAAAGTTTATTAAACAAGAAGGCCGATGGAGTTAAGGTAGGTTTCCAACTCAACTTCTGTTTTTCCTTCTCTCACAGTTGGTCGATCCTTATTTGCTTTTATTATCTTTTTAGTTTGCATTTTATGGCTTCTGTTAGTGCCTGCTATCACAGTTGAACAATACGAAAAGAAGCTTTCAAAAAAAAAAGCAAGGAATTATGCATGATATATCAAAAGTACTAAATGAACTGCAAATTAGTAGTACAGCTACAAAATGGGCGACTGCAGTGATTCAACATGGGTATGGCACTTAGCTGCATCTGATCTAATGGAAATGAACAGGGGAGCTTCAAACCACAAGTTCTAACTTCACCCAACCTTTGGTATTTATTTGGCGGAGATGGCAATTTTTTTCTTTACACTATTGCTCCCCCTCCCCACTTCCCCACAACATGCTCTTCCCTCCCCACATCCTCCAGCCACACAAACAATATCATGCATCCAGCACTGAGATGATGCATGCAGTATAATTAATATCAAAGCATATTTCAGCAGTGATCAATGATGCAATGTTGTGCATGGCTACAGTCACAATACAAACCTGTTCTAATCATGGTGGGAGTTCGAAATAGTTAGGAGTCTATTGAAATCAGCATTGAAGATTTTGGGTTTTTCCAACGTTTTTTCTCTGAACAATGGTGTGAACCATATAGCAACGGCCAAAGTAGCCTTGCCTTTAGGTAGGGTACAGAGGCAGTGAATTATACTCCGTTTTGTTTTTCCATTTTACTTGTGCTACTCTTGTGTCATCATCCTTCAGTTTGGGTACTCTCCTCAGTGGAAGTCACTGGGCATTTATAACAGATGAGTCGGTAAATATGATCAACATTATGATCTTTTCCCCTTCCCTGACATGTTGAAATGTCCAGCCAAAACCAGCAAGTGGTGTGGAAAAAGAATATTCAGAAGGGTAGCTGAGTCTTGATGACAGGAAACGCATAAGTTTGAAACTGAGTCTTTGCTGTGAAGCCAAATGTTCTTTGCCAAATTGAGCAACTGATCAGACAATGGCGAAGGTTACCATGCAGTAATCAAATTGTACAACTAGCAGAAACTGTATTATCTGCCTGTGTCATGGACAACTGGGTAATTTAAATTAAATAAATAATTTCAGCTCCCAATATGGCTTTGAGGTTTTGCAGGACTTCAACAAAAAATTACCCTCAAACAGGAAATGGGTTTAGCCTTTTGTAATGTGACATTCTTTCCATGTGACAAAACAAGTTATGTTTTACAATTTATCCAGTCGACCGGGTCTTGTGTCAAGCTTGTGCAATCCACTATTTGTCAGGGAAGAGAATCCATGTTGCACAACTTGTATAAAGGAGCAAGGTGTGCTCAACATTTTTTAGTTCATGGACTAAGAACACATCTTAGGTCTGTCAGCATTTGAAAAGGTTGACATGTCCCTCCATCTTTGAATAGGACTTGGTGTTGACCAAGTGCCTTCTTGGTCAGAAAGGCTATCATTTTTAACTTTACAGTTGCTGTCAGGCCTGCCAAGCATTTCCAATTTCTATTTCAGTTTCCAGATTTCTATCGATCCTAATTTGTCACTTGTGAATAAATATCAGCATACGGTTTTGCAGAGAGTTACAAAGCTGCAATTTAAGAGCAATATGATGACTCGGTTCATTGTCAACAGGTTGTTGAGTGAGGTTGAGCAGTCATGACCAGGGTGATTGAGGCACGATCAATTTGGCTGGAGACGAAGTTGAATTCAAACTGAGGCTTTATTAGTATCTGAAGTGTGGCCTCCTACAGCAGCTGACGAAATGGCTGCTAGCTGAAGGCCACGCATATTTATAACCCGGCTCCTGGGCGGAGCTAGCATGCAGGGGCCCAGGTGAACCTGTAGTGCAGGTTCTACCGTACAACCCTTAATATAGGAACACAGTGGTTTACCACAGTGATTCATAGGTAAAGTAGTGCTGGACTAATGCATTACTTCAACAAATTTAGTCACCTTTCTACCCCACCACACCATTTGCCTCCCAGCCATCACCAACTTCAGAGTAGTTCAGTGGTAAAATGACCAGCAGATATCCTCTGTGTTGGCACCAAGTATAAATATACAATTGTGATGGCAGAGTGAATAGATAATTTTGATTTATTGAGTGGTGTCTTACATTTTGTAGTGCAACTAGCAGGCAGTACAGTGTCCACAATATGTGGCCAAAGCCATCGTTCAGGTCAGGAAGAATTGGGAAAGGGATGTGCCCTTGTGCAATATTTCTGATTTTATTGAGACCAGAGTTTACCATGTGCTTCAAAACGCTCTGGAATGAAATTTCTTCCATCAAAAATGTTCATGAAAAACTGGGTCCGGAAACAAAATTCTCGATATGAAGAATATTACCCCTTTGAATTCAATCATCTACTGCTCAAACGAGAGTGATACTGTGCATGTCAAAAACAGTCTGGCTGGAACTGAGTTGTGCATTCCAGAGAAATTTTAATCTTGAACAAAGCATGATAATATATCCTGCTTGGCCACTGAAGGAGCAAAGTGGGGCTGCACGAGTAGCGAGTTGCAATCCCAGTATTGTGCAGGCTTTTGAGTTTCAAGCTTAAACCAAGAAAGAGGAGAGGACACTCAAGGAACCTCTTTTCCAAACATTTGCTTCATTTAAGTTAAACGTTCGTAATTAATTTTTGTATGTTAAACATATCCATCGATTTTAATGTTAAAAAATTCAAAATTTAACAACAAAGTTGATATGCAGCCAATTTCTAGGGGCGTGGTCTCTCAATAGTTATGTTACTGGACTCATAATTCGGAAGCCTGGACTAATAATCCAGATATATAAATTCAAATCCCACCACTACATTTGGGAAACTTCAATTCAGTAAGTAAATCTGGAATAGTGAAGCTCAGCACATTTTAGGTGACCATGAAACGACCAGATTGTTGTTACAAGACTAGTGGCGGGATTCTCCCCTACCCGGCGGGGCTGGGGGCTCCGGCGTAATGGAGTGGCGGGAAACACTCCAGCGTCGGGCCGCCCCAAAGGTGCGGAATTCTCTAAATTCGCTAAACCCGCGCCGGAGTGGTTTCTGCTCCACCGGCTGGCGGGAAAGGCCTTTGGCGCCAAGCCAGCCGGTGCGAAAGGTCTTCGCCGGGCACACATGTGCGGGAGCGTCAGCGGCCGCTCACGGCATCCCCGCGCATGCACAGGGGAGGGGGTCTCTTTCGCCTCCGCCATAGTGAAGACCATGGTGAAGGCGGAAGAAAAAGAGTGCCCCCACGGCACAGGCCCGCCCGCGGATCGGTGGGCCCCGATCACGGGCCTGGCTACCGTGGGCCCCCCTGGGCCAGATTGCCCCGCGCTCCCCCCCCAGGACTCCGGAGCCTTCCTGCGCCGACTTGTCCCGCCGTTCAAAAGGAGGTTTAATCCACGCCGGCGGGCGAGGGTTGACAGCGGCGGGACTGCGGCTCATTGCGGGACGGAGAATCGCCGGGGGTGGACCCGCCGACCGGCGCGGAGCGATTCCCGCCCCCGCCGAATCTCTGGTGGCGGAGAATTCGGGACATGGCGGGGGCGGGATTCACGCCAGCCCCCAGCGATTCTCCGACCCGGTGGGGGGGTCGGAGAATCGCGCCCAAGGTGCTTCACTTTCAGGAAGGAATCTGCCTTCATTACCCAGTCTGGCCTCTATATGACTCATATCTAATGGCCTCCCGTGACCCAGCAGTCTCCCTGTGGTCACGCTGGCGCCAATTCGTACTCATTGTGAAAAACGTGAACCTAGTGGATGACTGCTGGGGGGAGCCGAGGAGGTGAGCAGCCATCTTCGTTCACAGGCCCGTTCACTGGCAAAGAGAGTCCGGGCACTGGGTTTCTTGCCCCTGTGCTTGGGAGGGTTTGGGGGGTGGGGGGGAGGGATGCGCACAGGTCCGCCATGCCAACCCTGCACCATGTGTTCCTGCTCTGGCAGAAATCCTAGCCCCTGTGTCTGCCCCACCGACCATCCGTAACTCCCACTGACGCTATTGCTAATAGTGAATTGCCAATCATAGTTCAGTGAGCACTTCACAAATCCCAAATGGAACCCGTGTGTGGGTGGGCCATGCAGCATGTGCGGGCAAGGCTTAGCATTCCAGTCACATCTTGATGCATGGGCACTGTGCTTGAACACTACGGGAGACAGCACCACAGACGCAGCGGCCAACCTTCGATCACCCAGGGGATGGGCCCCAGCCTCGGCCCAGGTGTGCGTGGACCGGGCGTGTTGGATGGGGGGTAGGCGCCATGTGTAGGAGGATGGGCATGGGATTGGTGGTCGGCCTGCATCGCAGAAAAATCATCATACAGGTTATGGTGAGGATATTTTAACGTTCCCCGTGCAAGTGTACACCATTGCCCCACACTCCCAATGTCGCTTCACTATCGCCCCCTTCCTCCCTCCCCCTCCCACAAGCCCCCTCCAGTACACACTAAAACTCCTTGTCCCCCACCTACCCCCGCACACCTTCAGTGATCCTCAATGCGTTTGTCCTTCCTTGCTCTACCGCCTCGTCTAGGTGTATCCCCAGGAGAGACATCTGAGGTGGAGGCAGCCAGCTGCTTTCCTCATCCTGAGCCCTTCGATGCCCTCTCGAACCGGATGGCCGTTTCGCACTTGTTGGTGGCACTGCTCAGGGTGCTGGCTGCGAGGTGTGGCTTCGTCAGAGGGTTGACGTTCGGGGGAGCTGGTGGCCACCGTTGCCAGTCCATAAGATGGGTCCGGGTTGCCACCAGTGCCCCCTCTTCCTGGTCGGTGTCCATACAGTCCTGGGATGGTGGGGCAGCTGGATTGAGCCATGGCTGCCCCTGCGTCAGCTGGCTGTGCCAGTCCTGGCAGCTCCCCAATGTCTGCATCATGGTGTTGCGCCCTCAGCAATGCTCCTGAGATTGGGCCATACTCTGCAGTGACTTGGCAATGTCCACCTGTCACTGGGACAAGCTCTGCAGCCTTGGCCATTACCATCTGTCCCACAGTGCCCCATGAAAGTCAACCTGGTACTGGATTGTGTCCCCCATCGAGTCGGACAGACTACCGAGACCCTCAGCGACGCCTTGGACACCTTCACTCGCTACCGACGGAATGCACCAGGCTCTCCACTGCGGTCGCCATCCCTAGCAGTGTTGGCATCGGTGCCACGCATTGCCGGTGACATCTCCTTCGCCGTAACCTCTGGGGCTCCTCCAATCAGCTATGGACCTGCTGGAGTGTCACTCTAAATGTCCCAGCCACTCCCTAATGTCTCCATTAGCTTGGGTAAACCTGTTCCAGAGGCTCAGCATCTGGTTGGGACCCAGCTGGGCCCTGGGATCCAACAGACCTCCGACTGCTGCCTCGCCTGGGTGTTACTGCCTCCTGCATCAGTGACTGTGTGATGCTCACTAGATTGTGCCCCAGAAGTCTGTCCAGTAACGTTGCTCACCGAGGTGCGTGTATCTGCTCTGGTGGACGGTGGGGATGACAGCTGTGACGGATTGACTGTAGCATCCTCTGAGCTCTCCTCCGAGGTGGTCCCATGGGAGGAAGGGGACGGAGCCACCCTGAATGGACCAACGCCATCGGCTGGAGGGCCTGCTTGAGAATGAACACGTGGTCTGTGGGAGGGATAGGTCAGTCTATATGGCAATAACAACTCCTGTGACAGCCCATCCAGTTGGGACCCGGCAGATCCTCACCTCTGCGCTCACCACTGCAGCAGGTGCCTACCTCCGCATTGGTGACTGTTCTGTCCTCGGCCACCCCAGTCGGCATGGTAGCACAGTGGTTATTAGCACTGTTGTTTCACAGCGCCAGGGACCCGGGTTCGGTTCCCTGTGCGGAGTCTACATGTTCTCCCTGTGTCTGCGTGTTTCCTCCAGGCGCTCCGGTTTCTTCCCACAAGACCCAAAAGATGTGCTTGTTAGGTGAATTGGACATTCTGAATTCTCACTCTGTGTACCCGAACAGGCACCGGAGTGTGGCGACTAGGGGATTTTCACAGTAACTTCATTGCAGTGTTAATGTAAGCCTACTTGTGACAATAATAAAGATTATTATTATTATTATTCACCTCCAGCGTCCATTCCCAAAGATCGTGAGAATTCATATGTCTGGCACCCCTCGGCCGGTATGAGCCCTCTCCCGACGATTGGAGTCACAGAAAGGGTATCGGTAGCCACATGTGTGGTTCACTTTTTTGGGGGGGAGGGATTTCAACTCACCCGTGCTGCCCAGTGTAGATCGCTAACCTTGGGACTGGAGGCCAGTCCTCCTGGTCACGCTTCCCGATCTGATGTCCACTTCGTCCCAGGCGGCACTGGCTCACCCTCCATGACTCTTGGGGGAACAGGAGATCCTTCCTGGTCTCGACCCCATCTAGGAGCCTCTCCAGGTCTACGTCTCCAAACCTTGGGCCAGTCATTTCGGCGCCATGACTGTGAGCTGAGTGGGGCTGCCTGTTCAAGTGGAGTTCGACCTTGTTATCTGTGGCGCTGGCAAATGTGGTCTCGGCGAATTGGCTGGTGAGCCTTCATTTGTGGCGTGAAGCCCTTGGGTCCTCCTTAAGTGCACCAATTAATGTTGAATTGCGTTGCTCGGCCAAGCGCGTCAGGATGTTCGTGGCAGTTCCCACAGAGCTTAGAATTCTTTCCGGGGAATCACGTCCTTAGTCACATTTTTGGTCAATCCCACATTTGGAATAGTGGAAAATTAAATACACTGGCCAAACTGGCTCCTCCGAGATCGGAGCACCTTTTTGAAGGGTATCCTGTACTATAATTGATTTTGAGGTTCCGCCCATGCCCTCCATCCATGAGCAATGCCACCCCCTTCAGCAGACATGGGCAACACTCCCAAGTTGGCACTGCCTGGGTGCCAGGACTGCCCTGCCCTGTCCCCCACCACCATGGGCTCTGAGACCCACGGAATGCCATCATACCTGGTCTCTGCTTGTGGAGATCGGAGTCAATCAGCACCTGGGTGAGGCCTCGCCCATGCGCCCAGTGACTCATGGGAGACTGTGGCGTCAAACCAGCCATCCATATTTACATGAGTCTAATGACTCATTCAAATATCGTTACAGGGCATGATCCAGATTGCGCTGGGCGCCGTGGGTCGGGCGATTCGCACAATTCGGTGCCCGGCGCAAAGCCTGTTTTGGACCTCTCCAAAGATGCTCCCGGCGCAACGGGATCAACACTAGGTGCAACAAAGTGGAACATTCATGTCCATGAGTTCAACTGTGGAATTTAAGTTCAATTATTTAAATAAATCTGGGGGGGGGAGCTAGTCTTATTAATGGTTACCTGATTGTTTTAAATGTCCGTCCACCTGGTTCACAGATGTCCTTGGAGGAAGGAAACTTGGATCCTAACCTGGTGTGGCTGAATGAGCCACTTGGTTGCATTCAACGTAGTGGCTCACCACTGTCCTGTCAAAAGGAATGAGGGATTTGGCTTGTCAGTGATGCCCACATCCCATGAATGAATACAAAATTCAACTTTGCATCCACATTTGCAGTAATGTTGTTGGACGATATTGTTTCGACTATTCATATAGAAAATGACAGGCAGAGCCTTGCTCTGATGTGGAGACATGGTCAAAGCAAGTAACAAGTTTTGAGTTGCAATAGCCACCCTGAACACATAATGACATGGCTGATACTGGTGATATTAAATGAGGCCACAGTGACATTCATAGTAGATTCATGACATTCCTGTGAATGGTAAATAACTAAGACTTTATATTGTTTGTACTTGTCCACTGTTTTGATGCCCAATCGTGTTTTTTGGTCATAGAATTTAGCCAGAAGCATAACAAGTTGTCACATTTCCTCAAAGCTTCTCACAAAATATCTAGTTTGGCGACCCACTTGGTGGTCTTCCAAAGTGAAGAAATTAGAAATAAGATATTAGTGGTCAAGTTGGTGTGTCTCATAGTATGTGATTCATGGCAACATTTGCACCTTGGGTTGTCCATCACCTTTCATTTGTGGAGCAGGTGGCACATTGTCCGTGCTTTTTGCAGATTCAATTTAGTGCCATCCACTGCCTTTGAGCCAAAGTGAAGTCTGCTGTTGGGCCTGTGGTGAGCTTTTGACTCTTTATGCTGCATGGATTCCACAATTCCATCCAACTGAATAATAGGTTAATAGCAGCAGGATAAATGTTAGATGCTATTTCCTAGAATGGTTGGAGCCATTTTGAGCACTTTCAAGTGGATTTTTCAAGTCTTCATCAAATGGAAGGCCGTTCTTTGTGCATTTTTCCACTTCACGTAACGCAATGACGTGGCGAATGGCAGGTGGCTTGGTGTGGGACAGCATGGAAAGCCACTTAGCATTCCTGATTCCGCCTTCATGACGGTGTTTAGCTCTTTGTGTGCACAGCTGCAGGACTATGAAGCAAAGCAGTATTCTGCAGCACCGTAGACGAGGGTCACTGTTGCAGTCTGTGTTCTGGTTCTGCTCTCCTATCATATTCCAGCAAGGTTTCAAACCAAGCTCACTGGTTTACACTTTCTGGTCTGTATTGATTAGGTAATGTTGATAGGTGAGAATGAAAGCATTGCAATCCAGTTCAATTTTAAAGTAACAATTTGGCTTGAAGATCATATTAAGAATCAGTCGTTGATGTTTGGGTGGAAGAAGTGAAGAGTATTTTTTAAAATATATTTAGAGTACCCAATTATTTTTTTCCCAATTAAGGAGCAATTTAGCATGGCCAATCCACCTAACCTGCACATCTTTGGGTTATGGGGGTCAATCCCACGCAGACACGTGGGAATGTGCAAACTCCACACGGACAGTGGGCTGGGACGAACACGGGTCCTCAGTGCTGTAGGCAGCAGTGCGAGCCACTATGCCATAATGCCGTCCAGAAGTGAACGATTATAACATTAATTGATACTTGCATGAGTATTTGGGTGGAAAGGGGAGAAAAATAAATCTACAAAGATCTGATATTCCTTATTGGTGCAGCAAACACTTTGTCTCCATGTGGCGAGAGAGGTTATACAAAAAACTGCAAATGAGGGGATAGATCATCCCATGTGCAGAAGAGATTAGTAGCTGCTGCAACTAACCAAGAAAATGTAATTGCTGTTCAAGTAGAAATAAAGATCCGTTGTGATTTTTCTTCCCAAAGCCCCTGCAAAGATTATAACAAACCAAGAACAAAGAAAAGTACAGCACAGGAACAGGCCCTTCGGCCCTCCAAGCCCGTGCCAACCATGCTGCCCGTCTAACCTAAAATCTTCTACACTTCCTGGGTCCGTATCCCTCTATTCCCATCCTATTCATGTATTTGTCAAGATGCCCCTTAAATGTCACTATCGTCCCTGCTTCCACCACCTCCGGCAGCGAGTGTAAAAAAACTTGCCTCGTACATCTCCTCTAAACCTTTCCCCTCGCACCTTAAACCTATGCCCCCTAGTAATTGACCCCTCTACTCTGGGGAAAAGCTTCTGATTATCCACTCTGTCTATGCCCCTCATAATTTTGTAGACGTCTATCAGATCGCCCCTCAACCTCCGTCGTTCCAGTGAGAACAAAGCGAGTTTATTCAACCGCTCCTCATAGCTAATGCCCTCCATACCAGGCAACATCCTGGTAAATCTCTTCTGCACCCTCTCTAAAGCCTCCACGTCCTTCTGGTAGTGTGGTGACCAGAATTGAACACTATACTCCCAAGTGTGGCCTAACTAAGGTTCTATACAGCTGCAACATGACTTGCCAATTCTTATACTCAATGGCCCTTAGTGTTGGGTGGGGTTACTGGGTTATGGGGATAGGGTGGAGGTGTTGACCTTGGGTAGGGTGCTCTTTCCAAGAGCCGGTGCAGACTCGATTGGCCGAATGGCCTCCTTCTGCACTGTAAATTCTATGATAATCTATGACCCGGCCAATGAAGGCAAGCATGCCGTATACCTTCTTGATTACCTTCTCCACCTGTGTTGCCCCTTTCAGTGACCTGTACACCGAGATCTCTCTGACTGTCAATACTCTTGAGGGTTCTACCATTCACTGTATATTCCCGACCTGCATTAGACCTTCCAAAATGCATTACCTCACATTTGTTCGGATTAAACTCCATCTGCTATCTCTCCGCCCAAGTCACCAAACTATCTAAATCCTGCTGTATCCTCTGACAGTCCTCATCGCTATCCGCAATTCCACCAACCTGTGTGGGAGTGGGGAGGAGAAGACTGGAAAGTCATTATTCTATTGTCCTCATCTGAAATAATTTATTTGAGTTATGCTTTCACAGGCACTGGTGGCCCTCCAGTAACTCCATCATGCATCTATTTATTCCTAAACCCTACTCGGTCTTTACCAAGCAGCAGGAGTGATTAGAAGTATGAATTATATCTGATTACGGCCATTTTTAAAGATCCTAGCTGTGATCAGCCAACTCGGACTCAGATAACAGATGGAACCTGAGCTTCCTGCTCTGAATGATTCTGTATTACACCAGTCCAAGCCATTAGGTTTACTGTCAGCTATGCTTCGCAAACTTTAATGTAAAATAATTTTAAATGAACTGTTTTCAGAATCGTCTCGTACCATATGCTGTTCTCAAACTAAATTGGATTGTTGGCAAACATAACTTTCTGAGTTGGAAACGGAGTGAAGTTTGGATAATGTAGTGACCTAAATCTTTTGGTCCAACCCGCTGCAAGAATCATCGTGGGCAATCAGAAGGTCCGTTGACTTGGGGTGGGAATTTCTATTCTGGGCGTGTGCGGGCCTGGGAAATCACACCCGGTTTCTTTTTGAATGCATAATGTCTGCAAAGTAATTTTGTGAATTGAAGTCTTCACAGTGTTTGGAGTTGAGACTTATTTTATTCTCAGATTTTTGGTGCAGCAAAGCACTGTATTCCTTCTAACATATTGTATATTTCAGGTAATTGTGTTGTAATTCTTGATGGGGAACAGTCAATTTCCTATGTCCGCTTGGCACATGCTGGTATATCTCAGAGCATCTACAATGCATTTATTGGGAGCCTCCCATGTTCCACTTCATCCTGTGCCTTCTGTAAATTTATATGGTGTAGAATTGTGTCTTTGTCGTGCCCATTGGATAATAGTAACATGTTGAACTAGCATTGCTTACTTCCTTGACCTTTATTTAGGATGTGCCTCACTCCACATTGAACAGCGAACAGAAATGTTATACTCACCAACTTAATCATGAACTGAGTGCAATAACGGTGTTGTGAAGGGGACTGTATTCTGTCGTCTAGAAATGGTCTTTTAATTGATACTTTCTTTCTCAAAAAACAGGAATGGTTTAAATCATTTGTATATGTTTTATTGAGTATTTTCCAGAATATCTGTTTCTAGGGATTAATCCACTCGTGTTTTGTATTTCTTTTTTTTTATCCCTCTGTCAGTTGAACATGATTTAGTTTTCTTTCTCAATTTGACTTCACTTTCTTCAATGTATCTTTGTTTAAATACTGTATATTTATGACTCAGCTGTGCCAGAACGGCCTTGTTTTTTCCATCAACCATTAATTGGCATATGTTTTCAGGATTGGCAAGTTAATTGGTTCACTGCTTACTGCTGTGTCAGC
Organism: Scyliorhinus torazame; assembly: GCF_047496885.1. NCBI lineage: Eukaryota > Metazoa > Chordata > Chondrichthyes > Carcharhiniformes > Scyliorhinidae > Scyliorhinus > Scyliorhinus torazame. The sequence goes on from NC_092726.1 coordinate 15,984,592, forward strand.
AGTTGTTACCTGACAGTGAAGTTGGGCAGCACATATACAAGTTTTACCCAAGCTGAGGTGGAAGGTTCAAAGCGGAGGCGAGAGGCTTCCCCAAAGAGAGGGAAAGATAGGAAGAGGGAAGTGAATTCATGGTGCTCTCATGTCTCACCTGTTCAGCTTTTCCTCTTGTACAAGGTTAGCAGGGAAGGAGTTGACGGTTAAAAGCAAAATTTGGTGAGGAATATAAGAAACAAAGGGGAACAACTACAAGTGCCTCATTTCAACAATTGTGGATTAATCCCTGGTTTTAAAGGTGTGAAAAATAAATTAATGACACTAATGCTCCCTCCGGTGACTGGTTTCAGAGAAGTGTAACGTTAACACAAAATACAGCAACAATCCCCTATGGAAGCACAGAGAGAGTCATAAAGGTACACACTGCAACATTCAGGTCCATTGTTACATTCTGCATGAACTATCCTTTACATAAATCCCGTTATTTGAACAAGTCCTTGGTCATTCATTTTGTTCCAATGATCATTTGTTTTCTGCTTGGCGGTACATATAGGGGGAAAAAAGAAAGCTATTAAGGGCATGGTATTGTTCACCTGTGTGGTAGTGTTTTTTACATTCTACCTACAGTCTTGGTTTCTCTCTTGCTTCCTTTCGACAGCACTCTGCTCTGTACTATCCCCTTCCTTTTATATTTTAATTTGCTGTTAATCTACCAGGCTGCGCTTTTCTCTCCCATCGGTTGGTCAGCTGGAGGGATGATGGGAAAACCAAGTGGACATTCATTCTGAACCAGTCTAATTGTGTACTGAGAGATTCAAGGTAGCCAACGAACATCTTCAGCACCTACAGGGAAGTTCATCTTGCTGTGAAGATTCTTTAGTAGGGAAGGTTTTTTATATAACTAATCGGCTTCAACAGACAAATGCCTACCTTGACATTTTGCACCAGGTTGTGGAAATTGGTATATATTTCTGGTGAAATTTCCATCTCAGCAAGATTGATGAGAAGAGTAGGAACAGTGACAGCAAATAAGAAAACTGTAGCTTTTAGGGAGAAGGTGCTTTATTTCTCCCAAATTTTGTTTACCAAATGAATGAGGAAAATTGAAGAGAAGGTTTTGAAAATAGTCAAGGGTCCATTTGTACCACTCCAAGAAAGCAACATGTTGACCAATGTACAAGTTATTGTGTGCTCGAGTATAGAATCCTTTTGTGTATATTCCCTCTCAGTCTTCTTCCACCTTCCCAGACTTTTAATTTTCAACCAGATGCCAAAAAAGCATCAAGCTGAGAGTGTTCAGTTCTGTGGAGGGACTAGAGAAGCTGGAATCGTACTCCTTCAAATAGAGAAGATTCAAGGGAAAATTCGATACAAGTGCTCAAGACTATGACATTTTGATTGAGCAAATAGGAGAAACTGTTTTCACTGACAAGATCAGTAAACAGAGGATGCAGATTGTCAAAAGAACCAAAGAGGAAAAATGAGATTTTATTTTAAACGCAGTGAACTTTGATCATCTGGAATGCGCTGTATAAAAGGGCAGTGCAAACAGATTCAAATGACACTTTCAAAAGAAAAATAAATATTTCCTTGAAATGGAAAAAAAACACAGCGCTCTGAGGCAAGACCGGGAATCAATATTTGAAAGGGCCAGTTAAAGCATTTTGGGCTGAATGGCCACCTCCTGTGCTGCCAGATTCTATGATGCCTGTTTTTCTCATGCATTCACTTGTGGCCCCAGCAAATGTTATGACTTTGATATTGTGCTTCTCTAAGAGTATTGGTCAAATTCAAACAAACATTTACATTTAATGAATTTGTCAGTTCCAGCATTTGAATTTCATGCCATTATTTGGAGCAGGCAATCAGTTTGATACTCATTATAAACCTCAAATTAGAAATTGTCACTTTCTTGTTTTTACACGCTGTAAATCCATGGGACCAAAATGTTAAAATTACAGGAAGCCCTGATGGTTTTCTTTTGTTTTAGCCATTCATAATGTGACAAATACTGAAATCTTTGGAAAAACAATTGGATAGCCCATTCTGCCCGCCAGATCTCCAGCGGGAGCTAGGTTCCATTCTTTCGTCCTTTCCCCATTTTTCTTGTTCAAATATCTATCCACCTCGCCGTTGAAAAATGAATGCTCCTCACGGTAGGTGCTCATTGGGCCACAAATCCAAATGCATGCTGGAAACTATCTGGCGGATTCCCAAGTTAAAAATCAAGAAGTCACTCATCGCACTCCAGTTGCCTGCCGATAGTTCCAAGACATCATTTGTGTGGGAAAAACCCCCAGGATTATCCAATAACCTTAATTCCAAGTAAATAAGCAAGGTAGGAATTTACTGAAGTAGCAACATGCATTTATGAAACTTCTTCAAAGTTGCTAAGACAGTCAAAAATGAACATCAAATCAAACAGAGTTACCAGTGGAGGGGAAGGGGGAGGTATCTTGGTCGGAGGTGGATTTTAAGGAGATTAACAGCAGAGAAGAGGCAGAGAGGTTCAGTTATAGAAATGCACGACAACGGCAGAGATGGCTGAAGGCACAATCACTAAAGAGCTTTGGGGCGTGTGGGGGGAGGCAAGAATGGCAGTGAAGGGTTGAGGCACAGAAGTCGGGAGTCAGAGGGACGCTTGTAGTACTGGAAGCGATCATGTCAAAAGGGGGCAGCAAAGCCAGAATGAAATTTAAAAACAAGCATGAGAATTTTAACTTGGAATGCAAGCTGATATAAACATTGCAGTGGTGGGTCAGTGTAACATGGTGTAGGGTAGGATAGAATGCAGACAACTGAGATTTGAAATGAGGTGCAATGGACAGAACGTGGAGGAGAAACCAGTCAGGTCTTGATTCATAAGGGGATGGGGGGTTCTGGGGAGAAGGCAGAAGAATGGGGATGAGAAAATATCAGCCATGATTGAATGGTGGAGCAGACTCAATGGGCCGAGTGGCCTAATTCTGCTCCTATGTCTTGTGGTCTTAGGAAAGCACTTAAGTGGAATGTGGTGCTGACAAACAGATGGGCTAAAGCAGATAATGTAGATTTTGAAGAAAGTAGTCCTTGTGATGAGAGATGAAATGATGTCAGAAGTTAAGCTCAGGGGTGTATCAGATAGCAAGATTTCAAGTCATCTGGTTCAACCTGAGACAGTGACTGGAACTGTAGTGAGGGAACATGATCTGTGGCAGGTGGCAAATACAGTGGAATTATGGAACTTGTAATATTGGACAACAGAGGCAGTGGAGAAGCTGAGGGGATGGTAGTGAAGTAGAACTGGGTGTTGTCAGCACACATTGAAACTGAGCCTATGTTTTCAGATAGGGATAGAGTCCCAAGAACAGATCACTTTAGTGCTAAAAGTATTAAGTTAACAAACTAATAAGATTAAGCAACTTGGAAGTAAGAGGAGCAGACTGTAATGACACCCAGATAGAACTTAGGGACTTCACAATGAGTGGAAAATTCTGCTATGTCTAAACTTCAGGGAGGAACAGCATTAACGGACTTCGTACTTCCTTTAACTCGGCAATATTGGTTGGCGATTTTTCTAAAGCATTATTCACAATTATTTGAAATATAATAAGGCAAAGAAGAAACAAGTGTTATGTTAAATAATGTCAGAAAGATGAGGCAGTCTAAATAATTGAATCAGTCATTGAAAACTGGAATCCCAATTGAAGAATGCTGCTAAAGTACAGACAAACTGATTTGCTCACCTAATGGACTGTTGAGTCTCATGAAATGAAATGAAAACCGCTTATTGTCACAAGTAGGCTTCAAATGAAGTTACTATGAAAAGCCCCTAGTCGCCACATTCCGGCGTCTGTTCGGGGAGGCTGTTACGGGAATCGAACCGTGTTGCTGGCTTGCCTTGGTCTGCTTTCAAAGCCAGCGATTTAGCCCTGTGCTAAACAGCCCCATGCAGAAAATGTTTTGAGTTGTGCGGCCTGTCACAGATAAAGCCCCATTTCATGTTCACTAACACAGCTATTGAGGTAGTGGTGAAAGCTATAATGAACATTACTGTTGCCACATATTGATTACTCCCATTTACATTTCCCATGGTGCTAAATTTCTCCTCCCATGTTTGAGCACTGGGCCTTCAATGAGGATCATTACTTTGGAGAAGGCAGTTCACCGAGCCAACCCGGCTGTCTGCTTGACATGGTGAAGGCAAATATTTGAGGGAACAGGGAAGGAGCGTATGGAATTTCTTTCTCAAACATGCTTAAACTAATTATGCCCTCATTGACAGAAAAATTATTTTAATGTGCATAGATTTAGAATCTTAGTTAATGCAAGTCTGTGTGCAAGGTCAGAACATACAAACATATTGATGGTCTGCTGCAGAGTAGGCTCAGTCCCTCGAGCCTACTCCGCTATTCAATAAGATCATGGCTGATTTAATTTTAACGTCAACTTCATGTTCCTGCATATCCCCGATAACCTTTCACTCACTTGTTCATCAAGAATCTAGCTACTTCTGCCTTGGAAGATATTCAAAGGTTCTGCTTCAGCCATCTTTTGAGAAAGAGAATTCCAAAGTATCTCAACTCTGAGAGGGTTCCACATCTCCATCTTAAATGGGTGACCTCTTATTTTAAAATGACCCCTAGTTCCAGATTCTCCCACAAGAGGTAACATTCTCTCCACATCTACCCTATCAAGTCCCCGTAGGATCTTATATATTTCACTGAAGTCGTCTCACACTCTTCTAAACTCCAGTGAATGCAAGCCTCACCTCAAGGACAACCTTGAGGTATTAGTCCAGTAATCCTTTTCTGAACTGCGTCCAATGCATTTCCACCTTTCCTGAAGAAGGAAACTAATACTCCAGGTGTGGTCTCACTAATGGCCTGTATAACTGAAGCATAACCTCCCTACACTTGTATTCAACTCCCCTTGCAATGAACAAAAATATTCTGGGCAGCACGGTGGTGCAGTGGTTAACATTGCTGCCTCACAGCGCCGAGGTCCCAGGTTCAATCCCGGCCCTAGGTCACTGTCCGTGTGGAGTTTGCACATTCTCCCAGTGTTTGCGTGGGTTTCGCCCCCACAACCCAAACGTGTGCAGGGTAGGTAGACTGGCCACGCTAAATTGACCCTTAATTGGAAAAAATGAATTGGGTACTCTTAATTTATATTTTTTTAAATTCCATTAGCTTGCTAATTACTTGCTGTCATAACTAGAGGGCTTGGCAGTGGTAGATCATTTATTTCTAAGTTAATGGACAGAAAACAGGGAAGAGGAACTCAGTTGTGTTGATAGGTTGGAGATGTAGGGCTGTTCTGCTTGGAGAAGAGACGGTTGAGAGGAGATTTGATAGAACTGTTCAAAATGACGATGACTCTGGGAAATGGAAGGAGTGACACCCAGAGGGCATCAATTGGTAATTGGCAAAAGAAGCAATGGCGACATGAGAAACTTTTTCATGCAGAGTGGGTCGGATCTAGAATGCATTCTTTAAAAGTGCAGTTGTAGGTTCAATCAAGGTATTCAAAAGGGAATTATTTTCTGAAACAGAAAAATGTGCAGGGCTATGGTGGAGTGGCATGAGCTAAGTTGCTCCTTCAGAGGGCCAGTACAGATATGTGCTGAATTGCCTCCTGTGGAGTAACCATTCTATCAATCCATGAAAAACAGTCCAGTTTAGTCAGGCTATGTCTTGTGCAACTGCCACACCGTCTCCGTGTTTTAATTTGGCCAATCGCGAATTGAACTCGGAGGGGTTGTTGGTTATATTGTTGTGTTTTTGTTAAAATTTGTTGTTGAAAACTGTTAAAATTCCTCAATAAAATATTTTCTAAAAAGAAAATAGTGAATTGAACTTGAGTGAAATAATAACGATCATATGCCTTTGGGAAAATTAGACATTTCGATATTCATAAGGTAACGAATCACTAAAACTTAGAGCTTGCATGTTTGACAATTTTCCAAACCCCAAGATCTACTCAATCAAGATTAATTTCCATCATCCCTTAAAAAAAACTTGAGCAGAATTGTTTGAAGTTATAGCACATTTAAATGAAGTAGTGATGACTGAATGAACAGGTGCAATTTGCTTGCAGGCAGACAATCGCCGAAGAATCAGCACTCCGAATTAAAAGGGAGACTACTGACCACAGTTTCCCATCATCCACTCGAGCAATGTCATATTTAAGGATATATTTAGCAAGTTTTCTTGTTACAAGCCGATTAAGATGATTGGTTGTCCACAGTAAATTCAATATTGCTTTTTCATGGCCCTTGGCGATGGTATTTCAGAGCTGTTAGCAGTCATTATTAGAGAGAACCCAACATGTGGTCGGGTATTTAGGCTTCCTGCCCTTGTTTGTGGGCGTGAAGTGCAAGTAAAGATGAGAAAACCAATCTGACGTCTAATCTGGTTTCGACCCATTCAGCTCTTCCAAAGCTGAGCCTTTTAAATCCTTACTGTTGAGTTTCACTTTGCTCAGACTTGAGGACTGTTCGGGCCAATACTTTACTCAATTAAAGTAATCTTTTCAGGTGAAACCAAGATTAAAAAGGCCCAAGCATTAGTTAGAAACCTGTCAGAATAATTAGATTGCCTATTGATCGGTAAAATTCAGGAGACTGAGGACTGTGTAACAACTGTGGTAAACAGGAACAACTGGTTTAAGAGACAATCACAAGGTCAATCATGTTTGCATAAAATCTGAAGGAAAACAATACTTATTATAAATTCTTGCATTAAACATGTCAAGCTTGCAAGCCCTGACAAAACGTAACCAAAAGCATAGCCCCTAAATACTACCAACTGTTGAGGGTACTAGATTCAATTCCCTACTCTTAAGTTCTGATTTCCACCACTGCAGCAGACCATCCAGTTCCGTTCTCAAGTTCCACTTACAGGCCCAATCCAAATACATGCACTTGGCCCCCATCCTTGTTGATGTTATGACATTTATTTTATTCTTGTTGAAAAAACTTTGTTCTTTCCTCACCATTTTATAATACATGTTCTCACTACATGGCCAATTCAGGAGACTTTTCTCATCCGACATTTCTCACCATGTTGTTCTGTTGTCAGCACTGGTAGGTGCAATACTCAATACTACCCACAGTACGGGAAGATGCAAATCTATATCCAAACTGTTACAAGATGCAAGCCATAACTTGTAGGTCCTTTAACATCCTCAAACAAAATTTGACTAAGTCACATAAGGACATATTGGAGCAGGTGACTAAAAGCTTGATCAAAGAGGTTTAATGGTATGCCTGATTAGAGGAAAGAGAGAGAATAAAGAGAGCAGATTCCAGAGCTTTGCAGCTGAAGGAATGGCCCCCAATGATGGAGCAGTTAAATAATAATTGTTCAAGTGACCAAACTGGGGGAGCACAGAGATCCAGAGGGTGGTTAGCCGCAAGGTGTTTACAGAGATAGGGAAGGGCAAGTCACAAGGAGGATTTGTCAACAATGAGGAGAATTTTAAAACTGAGACATTGCTTAATCAGTTGGCAGTGTGTAAACCACGGAACGCAGGGATTATTGGGTGGGTAGGACTTGATGTGAGTTAGGACATGGGAAACAGAGTTTTAATTGAGTTCTAGTTTACAGGAAGTGGAACACTGGAGGTCCATGTGCATTGAATCAGTTAAGTTTGAGGTAACAAAAACGGATGAGGGTTTCAGCAGTAGATGAGTGGAATAAGTAGGAGTGGAATCTAGCAATATTACAGAATTGTGGAAGTAGGAGGTCTGGGTGATGTAGAATATATGGCAGTGGAAGATCAGCTCAAGACTAAATGATACCAAGGCGGAGAACAGTCTGGACCAACTTCAGAAAGTGTCCAGGGAGAAAAGCTGAAGTAGAGATTAGGAATGGAGTTTGTGGTGGCAGCCAAAGACATTAATTTCAGTCTACCCAATATTATATTTGAGAAAATTCTGCTGATCCAGTTCTGGCTGTTGGACAAGCATAATAGGCAGTGGAGGGGGTGAGAGTCAAGAGAGAGGTGGTGAGGTGTCGCTGGGCCATTTTGAAGTTGTATTTTTGAAAGCTGTTATTAAGGGGCAACAGATCATTTTTTTAAAAATAGAGATGGAAATGTATTAATATGGGGTAACTGCAAGTGTGGGAAGAGGAATCATTGCAGGGATTGCCTGATAAAAGTTTGAATAGATCGGTGAGTTTAATTCCATTCAGCTAAACAATGGTGGAGAGGGGTTTGAGGAGGATGGTGTTGTCAACTGTTGAAGTTTGCAGACAGGTTGAGAAAGGCAAGGGAGGGGTGACGGTGGTGTAGTGTTATTGTCACTGACTAGTAATCCCAAGAAAGGCAAGCAGAAACAGTTTACCACGGTCACATATGACGTTAATTGTTAGTTATCAGCAAGATAAGCAAAACTATATTTAATCTACACCAAAGCTTCATTTTATATGCCATATCTTCCCCCTCTCCACCTATTGTGAACTGTTCCCACACTGAGAACGAGACAATAGGGCCGCTGTGAGCCATTGGCGAGAAGGCGCACTTGAGTCAAAGTAGTAATGTTTCTTTTCATATGATTGAGTGTCCCCTGTAGCACAACAGCTCCCTCTCAAATGCCCAGCTGAGATTAGAAACTCACTGCATGAAGAATTGGATATGCAAACTGTGCAGATGTTCTGTTGTCATTTCCATAAGTTTCCACTTTGCTAGTATTGCTGATATACAACAGTCTCCAAGGAAAGGAAAAGGAAATTTCCTTTCACTTGGCCAAACTTAAGCTTTCCAAATACCTTTGATCTTCTCCTGACTGCACCCTTTGAGGAGCCAGGGAGATCAGGATCTGCATGTAAAGCCATCACCATGTGTCATTTCAATCTGTCATGGGTACCCTGACACATTAGTGCTGCTCAGAGTGATGTGATCTATGTTTTGTCTTTGATGCCAGTTTGGGACAACAGGACGGTGCTTCACATGATCCCCTGAAAGCACAGCACTAAATTCGGAACTAAATTGTGGGATATTAGCATTCTGTTACTTTATGACAAGTTGATTTTAAAAGTTCTTTTTTCCAAAACTTGCTTTTCCAAGATTTTTTTCTTTCTTAGTTTGAATATTGCTTCACTAAATGGCATCTGTACCTGAGGGTCGGTTGGATGGGGAAGCTAGTCCTAAGCATCTACCAATGAAGTGTGCAAGAGTTTCTCAGGTGCCAAATCTAAGATTGGGAATTTTGTGTGGAAGATTGAAGATGCTAACTGAATAACCTATCTGAGACATTGTATGTTGGTACTTCCGAATCAGATGTTGAAACAGATAATCCCAGATGACCAACGGCTGCTTTCCCCTTTGAAGGGGAGAGCTGACTGGTGCTGATTTCACCTGAGGATCACCACACCTCAGGCGAGGGGCAAGGTTAAGAAGGCGGGCCTTCATGAATAACCTCAGCCTGTATGGGAATTGAACCCACGCTGTTGGCCTCGCTTTACATCACGAACCAGCTGTCCAGCCAACTGAGCTAAACCGGCCCCCGAAGCAGGAGTCTTTTTGGGAACGAATTTTAGCCCATATTTGTCTATTTATAGATTCAAGTCTCAAGTTGAGCACATGTTCATTCTTCAGATTATGGTTTAAAGCTGCAGTGCTGAGAGCCCGAAGCTGACTGTTTCAATGGACATTGGAAGAGGCGAGAAGAAACGAAAAGCTCAGCTGGCTGAACAGAGGGCCTAGAAAAAGGAGACCCGTGAATCAAGTGCCTTCTCAGCGCACTGTTTTCATCCAAAGCAAATATGACAGACACTGCCATTTCAGAGTAGGGATTCTGTGCCACACCACGCTGAAAACAGCTGACTATTGTCATGTAAGATGGGAGGCCACCCCCTACATGAGCAGAGCCAAAAAAGAACTAAAACCTGTTTTGAGTTGCAAACGAATCTCATCATGATATTTTGGATCTGCAGTATTTAGAAACCAACTGGATTGTTTTTAAGATGAAGTTGGGGACGGTATGTGTCGAGCTCGGGACTTTTTGTTGAATTTAGAGTAGCCAATTTTTACTCCAATTAAGAGGCAATTTAGCGTGGCCAATCCACCGACCCTGCACATCTTTGGTTTGTGGGGGTGAGACCCACGCAGACACGGGGAGAATGTGCAAACTCCACATGGACAGTGACTTGGGGCCGGGGTCAAACCCGGGTCCTCGGCGCTGTGAGGCAGCAGTGCTGCGCCAACCTGCCGCCCTAACGTAGTTCCTTTTAAGAGCTGGTCATGGCCGCCGACACTGTGATCCAACAGTGCTGAGTGAGGAGTCGCTTATTGGGCTGTGCCTCAACTGTGAAACTTGAAGCATTTGTTGGGTTCGGTAGAGACTGAAGCTGTAGCCCATGCGGTTCAGGCACAACACACCCCCTGCCAAACATGGAACAGCGACAATATTTTTTCATAGAATTTACAGAGCAGAAGGAGGCCATTCGGCCCATCGAGTCTGCACCGGCTCTTTGAAAGAGCATCCTACCCAAGCCCACACCTCCACCCTATCCCCATAACCCAGTAACCCCACCCAACACTAAGGGCAATTTAGCATGCCCAATCCACCTAACCTGCACATCTTTGTACTATGGGAGCAAACCGGAGCACCCGGAGGAAACCCACGCACACGGGGAGAACATGCAGACTCCGCACAGTGACACAAGCCGGGAATCGAACCGGGGACGCTGGAGCTGTGAAGCAATTGTGCTATCCACAATGCTACCGTGCTGCCCCTAAGAGTCCATCTCAAAAAATATTCATTACTTTTAGGTGATAATATTACGCTTATATACCAATGTAACCTGCAATCCCATCCCTTGTGTCATGGAACGTTGAAGGAATTAGTCCGGTTGGGTGTTAACAGCTTTGAAATACTAAAGTTTGGTCTGTTTGAAACAAGTTATACAAGGTCATCTACGGCTTTTAAATTCCTCCTTTTATTTATCTACTTTTATTTGAACTGCAAATGGGTAGAATGTTCAAAGACCACATTAATGCAAATCTGAAGTACTGTCACTGGATGCAAAAGAGAAAATGATGGGTTCTATTCTCCAATTGTGCCACACTTTTTGGCAAGCAGAATCAATAAACATACACAGTAAACTTCAGAAATAAGATAGAAAATGTGTTGTATAATCCTTTTTTTTTTAAATTGCGCTTTAGGAAAGAAGAAAGGTAGTATGGCCCAGCCTGGCGCTCAACCAGGAGGTCTGGGTGCACGAGACCTGAACCCTGCCCGATTCTTCAAACTGCCCACCTCAATTGAAAGAGTTCTACCACTTTTCCCCACGGGTACCAGTCGAGTGTTCGACAAAGTGGTGGGTGAAGGAAGGTTGGCCGAGGTCGGACAAGAGTATAGATGAGCTAGCCTTGCTGTTTTCTTCGAGTCGCTTGGGGAAGGATTAGCTGTGACTGTTGAATGGGTCTGTGAGGCACCAGTCTCACTCGTGGGCAAGCTGGGTTGAGCAAAAGAGGCAAACGTCGAACAGGAAATAGGAGAAGAGAAAATGTTAAATTAAAAGACAAATTAAATAAATTGAGAAAAAAATGTCCCATTTTGGAATATTTTTTGAGTTTGGTTGGGGGGGGGGAGGGGGGGGGGGAGCGATGTGGTGGGGAAGAGAGGATGAAAAAATGACCATCAGTGATGTCTCACCTAAAATGCATGATCGAAAATAGCTCAACCAATGTCATAGTTTATACCAAAGTGTATGCATGTTCACAACTCTTCCTTTGAGCATTCTACCTGAGTATGGAATGAGCCCTTTCACCAGTACAGACACATTGTTAATGGCTCCTGCATGGAGTTGTCGCAGCATTTGAATTCACAATGCAAGATTTCTCTTCCAATGAGACAATTAATTTGGTATTCTGCTGTGAAGCGTTGTGCAGGAAATTTATTCAAATTGAAATGTTATCAAAAAAGAGTACTTGATTTTAAAATGAACCTTTTAACATATTACCTTTCATAAAAGATTGATTTTAAATCTCCTGGGCTGATGAAAGGGTGGTAAAAGCTATTTTTAGTTCCATTCTTTGATTAATTGTAATTTATGCTATGAAGCTGCAGCATCCCTTTTGTTGTTAACACTGAATGATTTCAAGAATGATGTTCTGGAACCTCCATTCACCATTCCAGTCATAACATGAATCCTGGTCACATTGTCAGAGATCCAGATTAAAATTTGATTCACTGGACTGGATAATTGCATGAGCTACTCAATCAGCAGTATTAGCACAGACAAGAGGCTGCATTTAGTCTTATTTGGCTCCTTCTCCCTTGGAAGCCCATAGATATCCTAAGATAATGGCACCTAGTTGCCTCTGGGAAGACTTTCTCTCTCCCCCCCCCCCCCCCCCACCATGCTCAAAAGGCAAACAGGATTTGTTACCAGACAGCGTGATTGATAGGGAACGGCAAACAAATAGACTTGGCCGAGCAATTTGATTGATACACTAGTCTCAGTCACAACACTCAGGAACAGGAGTGGGCCATTTGGTCCTTCAGGCCTGTTCCATCCACCCATTATCACTTTGTTGTTTTGGCCACATTTACTGTCTCTCCTTTCCCCTATTCTCATCCCATTGCTGCATACGTTTTCTCTCTGCCAGGGTCCCTGCCCTCACCTGTCAGAAAGGACAACAATGGAGCTTGAACTGTGAATTTCCTCACAAGCTGGCCTTTCAACAATGGCTAACAAGCCAAAGTCACTTTGCAGAATGGAAAAGTTCTGCTTTCCAGCCACTCATTTCCTCACTCCCTGTCTCGTTACCCCTGCCCTCCCTAACCCCTTGACTAGTTGATTCCAACACTTCACATCTTAATAAAAAGACTCATAATGAACTGGAACAAAGAGAGAAAGTCCAAGATGAGACTGTCAAAAATCTAAACTTTGGTTGAACATGCAACATACTTTCCCCAGTGATCAAGTAGATTGAAGGTGTAAGATCTGTAAACAAGGTGCTGGATATCCATCCCATTCCTGCACAGGAATAAAGCTGTCCCAGAGTAAGCACACACTGGGAAACCTTCCTACTCGGCTTGGGTCCATTGCATTCACTGGCTCAGTGTTATGTTTTTGTGTCTTTGAAGTGGAGCCTGAGCCTCTGAGAAAGGGATACTGCAGCTTAGCACTTGTGTCTTTAAGTCATTTGATTTGCACTTTTTTCAGGATTTCAAGGCATTTTGTTTTCTTGACAATGTCCTTTTAAGAACATTGACCCTGAGAATTAGACTTCAGATTGTGTACCTGATCTGGACATGGTGTTAGGAAATGTGCCACATGTGCAACAAGTCACCATTTCTTGTTCTTTTTTTTTTCTTTTTCTCATGTTGGTCTCTATTCAGAAAAGGAAGTCAAGTTCCAGTGTTCAATTAATGGTGAGGACCCTTTTGAAATTTCAATTCACTTCACGTTAATCTTACTTATTCTTTCCCCCCCCCCCACCCTTCTCTGCCAGGAGGTGACAGTCATCTGTGTGTTTACAAGTTTTTGTTACTTAAATCCCCATCAGAATAGAAAGTACTGAAGTCTGTGCATGTTGATAACGGTTAGAGATCCATCTTCGTAAATAGCATTGAACTGATCTAACGCTTCCTTTCTTTCTCTTCCTCTCTACTTTCTCTTTCTCCATTTGCTTCTCCTCGCAAGACTCAATAATATACTTTGTGGATGACCATAGCATTGAACAGTCAGAGTTAAAATCTCGCCTTTTAGATAATTCAACTGATTGCAAGTAACCAAAGCAGCAGAAAAGGGAATAGATTGGATTATCTCCTTTGTAACTTTTGTGTTTACATGTTAACATTTGATTTCATTTATGGATCTCTCTTACTGAGAACAAATGGGCAATAACTGTAAATCAGAAAAGAATTATGAAAAACATTCTTGACATCTGGCATTGATGAGGATTATCACCTAAGATTATTATTTAGTCATCAACGGTAAGAGCCACAATCCAGCCCTCTACAAATCTCAAAAATGCAGTTCTAAATTTGCTTAAATATTAATTAGAAATGACAGATCAAAAAGAAAGACTTGTGTTTATATTGAGGTTGCTTTCCACAACCTCAGGATGTTCCAAAGCATTTTACAACCTATGAAGTACTTTTGAAGTATAGTAATTGTTGTAAAGAAACACAGCAGCCAGTTTGTGCACAGTAAGCTCCCACAAGTAAAAGAATATGCTAATCAATGGAGGGGGGGTTTCCATTGTTGCCCTTCAAAATAATGCTGACATAGCTTATGTACACCTCTTGAGAAGATGTGGCCTTAGTTTAATAACTGATGCAGAAAGACTAAAATTATGAGCATTTGTCTTCACCCCACCTCAGTAAGAACATTGAGGTTTTGACATCGAGGCAATCCACCAAATTCCATCTGTTTATAGTCTCTGGTCTGGCCTTCGCATTTCCAGTAACCTTGCTGTATTGCTTTCTGAGGATAATCCTTGACAGCAAACTTCTCACATTGCAGCAGTCAGGCTGAATCCTAGTGTTGGACTCTATTGAATCGTGCCCTAATATCCACCTGAGCAGGCAGCAAAACAAACATTCTTGATACAGCATTCATAGAATAGAAGCTGTAGCATTCATAGAATCCCTACAGTGTAGAAGATCTGTTTGACCCATCGTGTCTGCACTGACCCTTCAAAAGACCACCCGACCCAGGACCAATCCCCTTATGCTATTCCTGAAACCCCAGCCTAAGGGACAATTTAGCATGGCCAATCTTTGGACTCCTCCAGTGATGCAGCACTCCTTCCGAGGTTGACTGGGGCCCAAACCTAGTCTTCTGAGCTGAAGGCTTTAAGAAACATTGATGTAATCTGACCATTTGAAAAATTAAGACATTAATTTCCTGGCTCCAACCTTAGATTCAACTGTGAACTTGTGTGGTTTATCTTGCCACAAAACAAGTCACACTGAAAAAAGGAAGCAAATCCAATCTCAGTAATAAAGTGACTGTATGAATGTTAACACATCAGTAACTAAAATGAATACCTGTTGCTCATGACTGATGTGATAGATGTGTCAAGTGCAACTATTAGAGTGATGTTGTCCTGGACCTGACGGCAAATTGTTCTACCAAAGGACCAAAGAACCAGCAATAATGATTTATTACTTAATGACTAAGCTTTCCAGTGAAATATTGCTTGTTCTTAAAGCCAACTGGATTTCTGTTCCTCATCTCTAGTGTCTCCGAGCAGTAACCATGACACTGAGAGATCATGTGCAATCATACAGTTTAGCAGGTGAGAATTTTGTATCGTCCCTGACACTAGAAATTTTAAATAGTTCTGCTAAAACTGTCAAGTGATGTCAATCGATTTAAAAGCCATTCTCTATGATGCAACATGATTCAGCACTTCACTGAGGTTTTACTCCCTCCTCCACCCTTGTCATTCAGCTGCACAAGTCGAAGTCCAGTAAGTTCAGACTGACACATTGATTTATGTTTTAACTTTCAAACCAAGGAGATGTTAGTCAATGACTTTAAAGGTTATACCAGGTGGGTAGATTGAGTTAAGATATAGAACAGTCATGATTAAGGAACGGTGGAAGAGGGGAGTGAATGGCTGCATCTTGTACCATGTGGATTTTCTATGACACTTTCCCCCATCGTCCGTTGTTGGTGAACAGATTTTGCAGGTCCTGCAGCACACCAATTTGTTCCAGACAGATAGCACTACAATAGTTAGAATAGTCTGCGAGATAATTGGAAATAAGCACAATTGGCCAAAATCCTATTAGTTTGTCCAGGAAGATCAGAATATTTTGAATTGAAACAGTGATTTGGTATGATCAGCAATTAGGAGGTGTATTTTAGAAGGCATTGGTTGAAATTAAAAGGTCCTTTTTATGGAAAGCTCACTGGTCTTCAGCAGTACTAGTCTGCACAATCAGCCTCCAAGCTGTACTGTAATAATCAGGTTCGCTCCTTTCCCCTTCCCGTAGTAATCTAGTTTTTGCTCACTGTCTGTCACTGGAGTGTGACCAAGAAAGGTAGACTAAACAAGGCAAACTATTCATATTGCATCTTTAAAATTGATCATCAAACAAAATTTGACAGGGCAGCACGGTGGCGCAGTGGTTAGTACTGCAGCCCACGGCGCTGAGGACACGGGTTCGTCCTGGCCCCAGGTCACTGTCTGTGTTGAGTTTGCACATTTTTCCCGTGTCTCCGTGGGTTTCACCTTCACAACCCAAAGATGTGCAGGTTAGGCGGATTGGCCACACTAAACTGCCCCTTAATTGGAAAAAAAAAAATTAGGCACTCTAAATTTATTTCAAAAATCGAAAAAAATTTGATGCTGAACCATTGAAAGAGATAACACGGCAGATGGCCAAATAATTGGTCAAAAATGAAGGCTTTAAGGAGTGCTTTGATAGAGGTGGGAGGGGAGGAAATTCCAATGCTAGGCCTAAATGGCTGAAGGCAAAGGAAATGGATAATATACAAGAGGTAAGAGTTTAAGGACTACAGGGAGGGTTAGGGGGGCATTGTAGCGCCAAAGAAGGTTACAGAGAGGGAAAGATGAAAGAACACGGTCAATGGAACTTGTTAAGATATGACAATAAATGAGCAATGCTTCCTTTGCTCTGCATCAGGAACTACAGCATGTATTGGCGCTGTGACATCTGAAGGCCGAACCTTCTGTTAAACTGGATATTATAGGGTAGATAAAATGGCACTGTTATTTGTAACTAGCAATCAAAATGGTTTTTGAAGCCAGCGCTAAATTTTTTGTGAATTTGATTTGAAATTGTTGAATGATCCTAAATTTAATACTCTGTATTTATGGAAATATTTTGCAATGTCTGACGTTTATTTTCCCTTGAAATCGAAACCTGAAATCCCAGAGCTGCAACACAGAAGAAGAGGACAGGTTCAAGTTGAACCCATGAAATATGAACCATCCTTCTTCCTTCACTTACCAAATGACCCAGCATTACTTTTCAGCATTTTAAATGAATTTTACCTGCAGAAAATAAAAAGCTTCTGGTGGGTAGACTCTCACACAACTGATGAATCAATACAGATTATGACTGTGTTTGTGTAACATTAGAAGATGAGCTGAAGCTTGTACTTTTAAGGCAGGCAACTTTGTGGTAATCTTGTGGAGATAATTGCAATTGTATGGTCAGGGAAATCTAGTTCATCACTCTGACACAAACTGAGTTTGTTCTGGGGACCTCAACAAATAAATAGATTATCTTTGGTTGACGGCATTTAGGTTGTATAGACCTGTTTTTGAGACTCGTTTAGGTTGCAGTCATAAATTAATCTCTTTACAAAGATCCAAATAACATCCCAAAAGCTGAGACTGACTGGACTGGCCAGTTCAGATCTGGATTAAATTTGGAAATATCTGCATCCAACATACTGATGAACTGTTTTTAAAATCCCAATGTGCATTCCTGCTGTACCATGCCTAACTCAGTCTGATGTGCTATGGCAATGATGGCAGCTACAAAGAGGCCTGGAGGCTTGACTCTTGTGCAGCCACCTGAGTAATAATGGACCCGTCAGGCCCTGTAAATCAAGTAGTAAATCCTTTGTTTCTACAAATTGATACAACTTCCACTTTTGACAGAAAAGATTACTGGTCTTTTCTAATGGATGTTTTAATAATATGAAGTCCAAAATAAATGACGAAGCCTCAGCCCAGCTCCAACAGCAGTCAGAATATTTCCACTTGAATCTGGGGGGGAATTATTAATGCAGCTTTTTAACTACTTTGTCCTCAGTAGGCTGTGTTGAGTAAAATTGAAGACTCTACCAAGACCTCCTGAAAGGGGTTTCTTTTTGACATTTGGGAAAAACTAATGAAAGCAGCAAGCTTTTTTTGAAAACTATTTGTTTAATTTATGGTGGGTGACAACAGATTATCCCTTTTCCTGGTTTTGATCCTGATGCTACACATCAAGTTGTGAGATGTGCAAATATAGCACTACTTCTGTGGGCATAGAAACAGGAGAACATTCTGATCATCCATGTTATATCGTCACATGGAATGCACTGTGCGGCTTTGTCAAATCACCATTGCTTGTTTAGACTCAATCTGCAGGGTTTGACAATAGTGACTGGTCCAATTTGGTTCCCAACAACAAAAAAACAACATTGGAAATGGTGTTTCACTGACTTTGGTGTTTGTAATTCTTGCTTCTGCTTTTCCAGAGAAATTGAACTGTCTGCTGTGCTAATTGACCTCTGTGTAGTTTGCAGTGGAGAAACACAACTCCTACAACGTAGAAAAAGTTCCAGAACAGCTGTAGGATAATTTCCACAGTCATAAAGACTTTGGTAAAACTGCACCAAGATAAAGTAACTTTAATCTGGCTCTTTAGTGCATTGACTTTTTAAAAGAGTCGTACAGCTTGTGATCATAAGACATAGGAGCGGAAGTAAGGCCATTCGGCCCATCGAGTCCACTCCACCATCCCTGCTCTTTGAGGCTCACATTTAGGAGCCAGTTCACAAAGTAACAAAGTGAACCTAATCCAGTCAACTGGCAGTGGGCAAGCCACTATTCACAGCTGGATCTGAATAGGCTCTGCATGTCAAGACAGTTCAACATCTGCCGGCTCAGCTTGATCTACTGTCCCAGGCGGGGCTAGGTGAAAAGTGGACATGAAATAAACCTAAACCCTCTGTTGTTTTCTGCACAGCCTCAGACAAACAGCACCAAAAACAACGTAGTAACCAGTCCCAAAGGAACCATTCCCTGCCCTGCACTGGTATTGGCTCTTCTTCTTATACCATCTTCTTCCAGAGGCACTGGTGAAGCATGGCTCGATCTTCAGTTAACTTTGTTTTGAGACCAAACTTGGAAATTGTTTGGGGCATTATGGCCTTTATAGAAGTTAATTCAAAGAGCTTTTCCTGTTGACTTGCCTTAAGATTTTTCAAACATAACCTATAAATTGCCAAAGGAAAACTTTCTCTAGCTTTGCAAAATATAAGACTCCATAGCAGTTTCCATTTAAATAATAGCTTAGCTGACAGAAACTTGAACTGTTTGTGCAATGAGCTCCAAATAGATTGTGTTCTTTTTTTCCCTATTAAATAACTTAAACTGAGCATGTCAATAGTGAACACTTCAAGTGGCGCTCATTTAAATTGAGTTAGGTAATGAGTGTATATATGGATTCGGCACCTACATTACAGGGGCCCAAAGAAAGCCATGTTTCATTAGTACCTCCCGTGTTATTAGTTGGCTTGTCTTTATCTTGTGCTGGCTTTTCCTTTCGCTAATGACTGTGCTGTGATTCAGCAGTATGTAACGGGAGTGTCAGTAGGAAAGGACGTTCAGTAAATTCCTGTTAAATGAATTTTCTTCCAAATATTGGTCACACCCACCTAACTATTTTTTTGATGTGGAGAAAAGATAAATGAAACTCCGGAAGTGTTTTTTGTGCATGTTTTTACGATTTGATGTAAGATTTGGTGTCTTTGTACCTGGATGGAGGGAGGGGAGAGCAGAAAGAGCAATATTACTTGAGGTGTTCAAAGCCTACTGACACCCCTGAATTTATATTGGCAGGGTGGCTACTGTTTGGTGTATATTGATGCTTTGGTCCTTCAAAGGGATTTTTCCAGCGTTTGACAGTGTCAAGTTTTAAACTGTGCACTCACTTTATTTGAAACCTATTATCAAGACTTAACCAAATGTTTAGAATCTCAGGGAGGGTTTTTTGGGCCATGTAGCATCGGCAGGCTCCCTCATTGATCAGATATCTTGTTTTATCAATAAAAATGCTTAGGTGTAATCAGCACTGCCCGGCTACATAAGATCCTCATCAGCTATATAGGTGGAGGATATGTTGCTGGCCTAAAAAATCTAGAAAATGGGAGTTCAAATTGCAGTTTGAGAATTTGAATTCCGTAAAAAGGCAATGCAGAAATAAGAAGCGACTGATGTTGCCAAATGGTTGTAAAAATGTAACTGGTTCCCTCATGTCCTTTAGGGTATTATGTGCTGTCCTTACCTGGTCTTTCCTATATGTGACTCCAGTCTCATATTGTGTTTGACTCTCAACTGCTCTTTCAAGTGGCCCAGCAAGTGTCTCAGTTCCATCACACCACGAGGTCCTTGTGCTTGTGCATACATTTGCCTGAGGCTCAAGACACATTTATAATTTCAGAAACCCTGGGAGGCTCCCTTGACCCGTCAAATTCTGACAGGCTGCTTCAGGTCATGAAGTTACTGGAACTGGTGATCTCTGAGAGTTCGGCTATACGCACTCAGTGCTCAATGGTTCAACTCTGTTATCATAGAATTTAGAGTGCAGGAGGCCATTTGGCCCATCGAGCCTGCACAGACCCTTGGAAAGAGTACCCTACTTAAGCCCACACCTCGACCCTATCCCCGTAACCCCACCCAACCTTTTTGGACACTAAGGGCAATTTAGCTTCGTCAAACCACCTAACCTGCACATCTTTGGACTGTGGGAGGAAACCGGAGCATCCGGAGGAAACCCACGCACACACTGGGAGAACGTGCAGACTCAGCACAGGCAGTGACCCAAAACGGGAATCAAACCTGGGACCCTGGAGCTATGAAGCAACAGTGCGACCGTGCCGCCCAAGTCCCATTTCCACCATTCCACAAGAAAAGTACCTGGCCTTTCAGAGTGCCTCTCCCCTGTTCCCAATCAGTGCTGAAGCATTATGTGTCCATTCTTATCCCCATTTCCTGACCATCACGGTCCATGTGGCATTGAATGTGAGGACAGTAATAGTTAATCCAAAGAGGATGTATTCACTGAGTTTTTACTGTCATTTGATGTTCATGGCAGAAATAGAGAATAGCCAGCTTTTTTTTCCTTTTTCATAAAATGTGAATTTTAATTCAAAATATTACATGTAACATAATATCTAAATACTCAGTTTGATCTAGTTCCCCACAGGTTTGAATATATTAGTGTGGAATATGGACATGTACACATTTCTATCTCCTCCAAACCCCATGCCCTCATTGAGTTCCCATGATTGGGAGTCACTGACATAATCTGTGCCATCATTGTTCCGTCGTTTTGGTAAGGTGTGTTTCCATGCAATTATTCTCCTGTACAGCACTTGGCCTTGAAACACCCCTGATGGATTTGTTGCTGATGCAATGCAATCCAGTTTTCCCCACTTTAAATTGATGTGTACATCTTTCTGGAGTGCCTCACTTGCGTGGGATTCTTATATTGAGGCTTGTTATCCCCATTAATACTTGTCCCAGCTGATATATTTCCATCCCCCCCTTATGTAATACAGAGAGCAGAAGGTTCCCAGCACACTCCAGTGATTGAGAAGTAATCTCCTGAGGAAGCCCACTGCAGGCTTGAGTCATCTTGCTGGGGGTCATGAGAGGGAGCAGCTGATCTCCGATCTGAAACCTGACACGTCAACCCCTGGGCTGTAGAAACCCTCTTCCAGTCACTGAATTCCTCATGCCATGTCTGCTCTCATTTCGACTTTTGGTTAAAAAGATTAATCAGTTGTTTGAAACAATTGCTAATCTTTTTAAAAATAAATTTAAACTACCTCATTAAGGGACAAATTTAGCAGGGCCAATCCACTTCCCATGCATATCTTCTTGGGTTGTGGCGGTGAGACCCACACACACATGGGGAGTGGTAATCTAATTTCGACATGAACTTTTGAAGAGGTTTTCACAGATACAAGTCCAGCTTATTGAGCATTAAGTGACAGGCTATTTTTTCTTTCACAAACGTTATTTATTATTTGTGCAATTGAGTACCTGGTTGGTGTTGGGAGAGGGGGGTGGGGGGAGAGAGTGGCATTGGTGGTGGTGTGTCAGTCTCCACTGAATTAAACTGATGTTAGCCTTTACAATTCAGCAGTTAGCCAAAGTTATAAGAATGTCTCAATCAAGCTGCCATTTGGTCCCAGCTGTAGGAATGCTCAGTTCTCATTCTGCAATTTTATAAGAGGTCCAGATTAACACCAGAACAAACAAAGTCACCCCATTCAACTCATGATTTGCAAGCCTTTCATCTTTTATCCATTTCTAGCCACTCAAGTCTGTTTATTTTGGTAAAACCCTACAGGAGAAAAGTGTTTCGTTTTTTTTTTTTTCTCCTCCTTCTCTGATTTATTCCTTCTTTTCCTTGATCGTTTCTGCCTCCCTGTTTTTAGTTTGGTTTATAACCTCTTCTCCGCACTAAAATTTCCTTTTTCTATATCTGCTTTCATCTCTTTAGGAGCCACAAACTACTGTCATCCATAATCCTGTGGATGGGATAAAGGTACCATCTGTCTGTGCTGTAGTCTTTCCAACTTTTGAAATCTTCCTTTGTCACGTTCTGTCGTATCCCTGTTATTAAGTAAGAGTTAAAAGGTTCTGATTACTGTTTTTGAGTGACAAAGGATTGATGGCCACCTACCTGGAATTGGGCAGACAAATACTGTAAATAAGTGGTAGACAGGGGTTGAGCCCTTTCATCAGCTCTTTCCTACACTTCAGGTTTGATTGATCAACAACGTTCAGAGAGGTTCCATTTTTTTGTCACCCTCCAAGGCAGTTGGCCAACAGATATAGCATATTTAGGTGGCATTCCCAGCCCAACCTGAGGCTGGAAGCACAACAGATAGCAAAGGCTTTGGTTTACAGCTAAATACATTATTATTTTAATTTAAAAACTGAAGACCATTTCAAGATTGGATTGAAATGAAAAGATGTTTTGAGATGCTCCGGTTCCTCCATTCTGTGTAATTGTAAAATAAGTAACAACTTTTTTTTCTTTTTGCATTTAAATTGTGGAATGAAGTTCCCCACACCCAACAGGGAACATAATTTTCCATCCAGTCAGCAGACAACACTTTTTTTTGAAATCTCACTTGATTTCAGTTTGTCACATTTCCGTGTTATGAGCTGTAATTATAGACACACTTAAATCTCCCGAAGATACTCCAAAGGTTGGGTTATGGAAGATTGGATGTTGGACTGAAGACTGAGTACAAACCGTGAAATACAGTATGTGGGGAGGCAAGTTGGCACACTGGTTAGCACTGCTGCCTAACCACACCAAGGACCTGGGTTTGATCCCGGCCCCGGGTCACTGTCCGTGTGGCGTTTGCACATTCATCCCCAACAACCCAAAGATGTGCAGAGTAGGTGGATTGGCCACACTAAATTGTCCCTTAATTGGGGGGAAAAAAATGAATTGAGTAATTTCAATTTATATGAATAAAAAAAGAAATACAGGGCAGAATTCTCCCCTACCCGGCGGGGCGGGGGGTCCCGGCGTGATGGGAGTGGCGGGAACCACTCCGGCGTCGGGCCGCCCCAAAGGTGCGAAAGTCTCCGCACCTTTAGGGGCCAAACCCTCACCTTGAGGGGCTAGGCCCGCGCCGGAGCGGTTTCCGCTCCACCGGCTGGCGGGAAAGGCCTTTGGCGCCACGCCAACCGGGGCCGAAAGGTCTTCGCCGGGCGACGTGGGTCCGCGCATGTGCAGGAGCGTCAGCTGATGTCAACCCCGTGCATGCGCAAGAGAGGGGGTCTCTTCCGGCTCCGCCATAGTGAAGACCATGGCGAGGGCGGAAGAAAAAGAGTGCCCCCGCGGCACAGGCCCGCCCGCGGATCGGTGGGCCCCAATCGCGAGCCAGGCTGCCGTGGGGGCACCCCCGGGGCCAGATCGCACCGTGCCCCACGAGCCCTCCCGCGCCGCCTTGTCTCGCCGTTCAAAAGGTAGTTTAATCCACACTGGCGGGACAGGCATTCCAGCAGCGGGACTTCGGCCCATTGCGGGCCGGAGAATCGGCGGGGGTGGGCCCGCCGCGATTCCTGCACCCGCCGACTGGCGCGATTCCCACCCCTGCCGAATCTCTGGGTGGCGGAGACTTCGGGACACGGCGGGGGCGGGATTCACGCCAGCCCCCGCCGATTCTCCGACCCGGTGTAATGCTCATGAGCTCTGCTTGACACTGATCTCATTGGATCCAAGTTGTGGCACACCAACTTCCCTCAGTTGTGTAATGCAAGTATTTGAGATGATATATTACCCATGACCCAATTCTTTAATCGATCAATTTGCTAAAACAAACAAACTGCAACTCCATCTTCTGCGATACACACTTGTATTTCCAACAAACAGCAAAAACTGCACTTTACATCTCTCAGGATCATATTGTCTGGCAGATCAATGGGAGTTTTTGCTGATTAGATGAGTCTACCAGTTGGAAATGATTGCACAAACATGGTTATTAAAATCTGTTCATGTGTTCACCTTTATTCTACTCATGGAGTCTTTACTTCTGAAATAATTGTGAATATACTGGGCCTTAAGACACATGCTAGCTGAGTTGCGGGTACACAGAGTTAAAGCTATGGTAGATAGGAATGGTCACAACAAGCAGATATAGAACGGGAGAATAATCCCTAATCAACCAAAAGGATAGTTTAATGGATCACTCAAATCAGGTCGCTTGTTAACATAAACATTTCAGCGTCATCTCTTCTTGCATTCTTTCCTGCAATGAATATGCACTAAATTCTTCAGGCTGTAAAAGATACAATCCTCTTCTCAGGAACTTAAAATGACTAGCCAGCATACATTGTGGCTCCCAATTGCAAAAGCTTAGTGTTTTTAACAGTACAGCCCTTTAATCATTCAAACAGTGGGACCTTTAGAGTGCATAGGGCTTGAACTTGTTTATTAAAAAATGACTGCTGGACACCAGATAGCTGGCAATCACAATATGCATTTGGATCCTGCTGTACTTCTTGTCAAGTCAAATTCCTTTGAACAGCAAACTACTGTTGAATCTGCTTCCACCAGCCATCCAGGTAGTTAGTGACATGTTTGCAAGATTTAAATTCACTGATGATCTGATCTCGTTCTTTTTTTTAAACCCCACCTAACTAAAATTATTTAACAGTAAATAAGATGTGTTTTTAAAAAAAGTTGCATGGCTCAAATTATAAAAAGTAGTTCCTTTATTCTTCTCTGCTTCACCTTCATGCTTCTTCCTGCTCTGTTTCACTCAAACATTCACATAATTGCTTCTCTTTTTCTGCCAGTATCTGTGCTGTTATTTCAGAGTTCAGGTGGTGAATTCATGGAGTATTTGCAGTAAGATTGTTTCTGTTTTATTTGCAGGAGTCTTCAGACAGCAGTAACACGACTATTGAAGACGAAGATGTTAAAGGTGAGCACTACATTGAGAGCAGCTTTTAAAAATTGCCATTGCAGGATTCAGAGTTATACTTGAACGTGTGCTGCATTTATTCTTGTGGTTCTTAAATTGGTAAAACAATGCATGACCATCAAAGGCTCAAATCGAAGTGACCTCATTCAAGTTTGGTATTCCATTTAACATGATCATGCCGCTGTGAAGGAATGGGAAACAAATCTTTCTCCTCTTGGCAGCTGCTGTCAGAGTTGGGCACTGCTGTCATATTTTGAGTTCAGGGAATCATGGGCGAGATTCTCCACTCCCGCGCCGGTTGGGAGAATCGCCTGGGCCGCCAAAATTTCCCGGGACGCCGGTCCGACGCCCTCCCGCGATTCTCCCAAGCGGCAGGAACGGCCCCGTCGAGTTCCACGTGCCACAGGCCGGAGAATCGCCGGAGACACCCAAAATGGCGATTCTCCGGCACCCCCGCTATTCTCAGGCCCGGATGGGCCGAGTGGCCAGGCCAAAACGGCGGGTTCCCCCCGGCGCCGTCCGCACCTGGTCGCTGCCGTCGGAAACAGCGCAGGAACGCTGGGGGGGGCAGTCTGCGGGGGGAGGAGGGGAATCCTGCACCGGGGGGTACCTAAATGTGACATGGCCCGCGATCGGTGCCCACCGATCGTCGGGCCGTACTCTCTGAAGGAGGACCTCCTTCCTTCCGCGGCCCCGCAAAATCCGTCCGCCATCTACTTGCTGGGCGGACTCCGAGAGGACGGCAACCACGCATGCGCGAGTTGGCGCCAGTTATGCAGCGCCAGCCGCGTCATCTATGCGGCGCCGCCTTTACGCGGCGACAAGGCCTGGCGCGCGTGTAGATGACGCGGCCCCGATCCAAGCCCATTGTCGGGGCCTGAATCGGTCGGGATCGGGGCCATTTCACGCCGTCGTGAACCTCGACGGCGTGGGCACTTCGGCGCGGGAGTGGAGAATCCCGCCCCATGTTCAAGGATGAACAAATAGAAAGAGATACTGTAGCTGTTAGAAATCTGAAATACAACAGAAAACGCTGGAACGACTCAGCAAGTCAGGTAGCATTTTTGGTGAGAAAAATACATTTCTGGTGTGGAAACTTCAACAGAAGTGGAAGATACTACAGATGAACATTTAAAATGGAATGAACAGAAAAGGGGTAAGAAAAACCAGGCACAAAGGAAAATAAATACTGATTGTAAAAGAGTTTGAATTAGGAACAGATGTTGAGGTTGAAGATCAGCTTTGATATCAATGTCGAGTAGCTCAGGGAACTTTTTTTTAAAATTTCCACGAGATGTAGGTGTCACCGGCAGTGCCAACATTTGATGCCCGTTCCTAATTGCTCATTGAGGGAACTCTGAGACTAGTTTTAATTCCAGATATTTTTTTGATTATTTCATTGAATTCTAATTCCACCAGCTGCCCTGGTGGGATTTGAACCGCTGTCCCCAGGTGAGATGCCTGGCGCTTTGGAATACTGATCGTGACATTAGCACTATGCCCAGTAATGGCCTACTCCTGCTACTTTATCTTATGTTCTCAGACCAGCAAAACGATAACTTGACATTGCAATAAGCCAGTAGCGAACAGAAAAATAGCTGAAAGGTGAGAGGGCAATATAGAAAGTGTATGAAGAATGGCAAAACTGCAAACTGAGCAGGTTACATCAATCACGGTGCCTGATCTGTGGTCACCAAGTTGCATATCTTGCCAGTGCAATGATTCAGTGAGGAGAGAGGCAGCAGTTGCCTGCACAACCCCCCCCCCCCCCCCGCCAATCGATGCTGAAAAGTACAAGCATGTCAATTTTTTTTACTATGTCACAGGACATGGGCATCACTCACGAGACCAGCATGTATCTAGCCCTCATTGCACTGGAGTCAGTGGTAGTGAGGTGCCTTCCTGAACCACAGCAGTTCACCACAGTGCTGTTAGAGTTCTCTCATTGCAGCTTCCTGCGAGAGAAAATGGGAGCTACAAGTTAGGTGTGTCATTATTGAGGACAATAAATGGGGTTAGAGGGCTATCAGGATATGGTGTTCTTCCATGGACTTGCATTGATTTTTTTTCTGAAACAGTGTAGGAAGCCAAAGGCTGAGGTTTGAAAGGGGGTTGAATAGTCGAGGTAGTCAGCAGAAGAGAGAGTTCAGGACAGGATCACGTTTGAAGACAGAATAGAGGTGTTCAGCATACCTACATTGGTATTGTGATGCAGAGAAGTGTGCATCAAGAGCAGCAGTCATTGTGCTAAATTGTTTTCTGACCATGAAGTAGCGTTTGGAACCCGAAACAGTAATGCGAGAGGAAGTGACCGGGCATCTCTGACTCTGCACTGTAAGGTGCCAGGGACAGTAGAACAGGTGGTAGTTTACAGAAGCATGGATTTGTCAGGAATGGGGTCCTTTGGAAAGCAGAGGGTGGAGGGGAGATATGTCTTTGGATAGTGGTAGTGGAAATAGCAGTAGATGACCTGTCAAACGAGGAGGCTGAAGGTGAAGGTAAGGAGATCCGTATTGCAGTTTTGGGGGAGGATTAGCTAAGTTTTGGAAAAATGCTGTTTGAAAAAAGTTTCATATCAACCCACTTAAAAGCGATCTTTAGAATTTTAATCTTTAGGTGACTGTCCTGATAAAGCTGTCCACAGACTTTATTTCATTGGTGCCTGACAACATTTGCATCAGAAACGTCAAGGTAAACGGTCAAGTTAGACTGCAGCTTGCTTTCACTCTGCTCCCATACTTTAGTGCATTCTGATGACCCTGCCTCAGACTGGTTTGTAGGTTGAACTGCTGGCTATTTAAAAGTCAAGCTGATGTGGGTCAGTTGAGCATTTGACCTCATAAATCTCTGTTTGCTTTTGAGGGATAGGCAATTTTAGTTGTGAGTGCAGTCAAACTGGTTTGGGAAGCAACCAAGTCTGACACGAGAGCTGATTTGAACCGAAACAAACTCATCAATCTTAGAAGTTTCGCTTCAACAGCACCAACATTAACTAAAGTCCCAGATGGAAATGGTTAAAACAAGTAATTCCTGTTCCTATTAATTT
The DNA here is from genome assembly GCF_047496885.1 of Scyliorhinus torazame. Classification (NCBI taxonomy): domain Eukaryota; kingdom Metazoa; phylum Chordata; class Chondrichthyes; order Carcharhiniformes; family Scyliorhinidae; genus Scyliorhinus; species Scyliorhinus torazame. Next base: position 16,012,786 of record NC_092726.1, read on the forward strand.
TAGGTATTGATGGTAAGTTGTGACACCAGACAGGACATGTACTGAGTGCTGGTGTCAAGTGTATTAAAAATGACACCTCACTCATCAGTAAGATCACACTGGTTTGGTTAAAACTTCTGCGTGTGCATGCTAAGTTTGAGGAAATTCCAATGCCTGTGGTGTTTGAACAGTGGATCATGTATGGAGCAAAGAGAGATGAGGCTGGATTCATGGTTATAAATTGGTAGATTAACTTCTGTGTATATTATTGTCTGTTCCTCGGGACTGCCTGGAAATTTCAATTGCATTTGTAAAGCTGACCAGCTTTGTTGGGCAGTTTCACTCTTTCGAGTTTCAGGTATACTGCTGTTGAATTTAGCCTACTAGTTAGCACGGAATTGAAATGCACTCATGAATCTGGTGCCAGAATTCAGTGAGTCACAACAGCATTATTTACACATCATGATCTAGTTGATACTCTGACTTTGAACCAGTTTAACACTGCAATGCTGGCAGCATGGTGGCGCCGAGGTCCCAGGTTCGAAACCCGGCTCTGGTCACTGTCCCTGTGGAGTTTGCACATTCTCCCTGTGTTTGCGTGGGTTTCGCCCCCACCACCCAAAGATGTGCCGGGTAGGTGGATTGGTCACGTTAAATTGCCCCTCAATTGGAAAAAATGAATTGGGTATTCTAAATTTTAAAAAAGACACTCCAATGCTTCTAAGACCCAGCAACACTAAGTTAGACTAAATCATTAACTCTTGAAAGAAATTCCATCACTTTCCTGACAATGTCAAGGGCATTGATTGCTCTTTGTGCATTCAAATGCCACAGTGAAGAAAACAGCTCTCCAGAGTTCAATTGTCCTTTAGGACAAATACACAAGCAATTTCAGACATATGTGTTGAGAAATCAGTCAACGGGGTGCCTGAAGATTGGTTTAAGGGGACGAAATCTCAGTCTCAGAGGTTAAACTGAGTTTTTTTTCTTTAAATCCATCAAATGTTTCTGACATGAAGTACAACTTTACTTCATCGCCAATCCTTTTATACCGCTGATGACAATTGCAGTCAAATCACAGATTCTGCAGTTAGATAGTTGCAAAATTTACTGCAGGGGTTGTATAGATTGATTTGAATGATTGCCTTCATATTCTTAAGTCATTTTAAATTTAGCATCACTGTGATTTTAAAAACTACTTAACTGAGTATGACCTCGCAAGAAGTCCAAAGCCGGATATATCCAGACAATACTGCTGGGAGTAAAGAGCATGCCCAAATGGTTTTAAGTAACTTGTCTTCCTGCTCAGTGCCCCAAAGCATTATGTCCCTTTTAAAGGTCATTCTCCTGATACTTAGGAACATGTGAATCCTTTGTCTCAAAGTGATCAAGGTGATTTAATAGTGGGTGGGAGATAAACTTAGTCGCAGTTATGAGTGAAATGTTAACCTTTACTGACACTGATTTATGGCTATTCAGCCAACTGTTGCTTTTTCTTTATTTCGATGGATGGTACAGTATAGGAAATGTATGGTCGTACAGGTTGCATCCCTGAATCAAAATATTCCAAAATCTGCACTACCATTCCGCACATGCTCGATTCTCAATGCACACTGCGCCATCAGCAGTTTATTCCAAAATCCAACACACTTGGCCCAAAGCATTTGGGATGAGGGATGCTCAACCTGTACTTTCAGGGTGAGATCTTGGGGTTAATTCAGTGATCCAGTCTCTTTTATTTTTATTTATTTTTTTAATTTAGAGTACCCAATTCATTTTTTCCAATTAAGGGGCAATTTAGCGTGTTCAATCCACCTACCCTGCACATCTTCGGGTTGTGGAGGTAAAACCCGCACAAACACGGGGAGAATGTGCAAACTCCACACGGACAGTGACCCAGAGTTGGGATTGAACCTGGCACCTCAGCGCCGTGAGGCAGCAAGCTAACCATTGCGCCAGTGTGCTGCCCACAGTTCCCTTTTATGAGCACTAATTCTTTTCCTTTTCAAATTGAGTACATTGTCTCAATCAAGGCAATTCAAATACAAAGTATCCTGACTTTTCAGAAGAAATCGCAAAGTGGGTTTGAGTTTCAAATGGTCTCCATGGATTTATGGAAAAGAATTGTAATGTCATATTTCTTGAATGCTGAGACATCATTGGCTTCAGTTGACAGGTTTTGCTGTACCTTTACCATAGAGGTTCTTGCAACATTGTTATGGACCAGGGTTAAGTGTATTATGGAGTTCATCTGACCTATAACTTTTTGTTGAATTTGGCTAGGGTGAGCACAAGAGCTTTCCCTTCAGTTGTGATTCAACAGTGTTCCGAGACACTTTAATCAAAATAAGCTTTATTCTAAGAACTGAGTTAACATACATACATAAACACACACCAGGAATTTTTATCAATTGCAAACATAAAGACCCCACACATAGAACATAGAAAATACAGAACAGAACAGGCCCTTCGGCCCACGATGTTATGCCGAACCTTTGTCCTTGATTAAGAACAAATTAATCTACACTCCATCATTCTACCGTAATCCATGTACCTATCCAATAGCCACTTGAAGGTCCCTAATGTTTCTGACTCAACTACTTCCACAGGCATTGCATTCCATGTTCGATCCCGGTCCCGGGTCACTGTCCACGTGGAGTTCTCCCCGTGTCGGTGTAGGCCTCACCCCCACAACCCAAAGATGTGCAGGTAAATTGGCCATGCTAAATTGCCCCTTAATTGGAGAAAAAAAGGAATTGGACATTTGTAAAAAAAAAAAAGAAATAAAGATCTTCAAAATAGCCAGGCCCCAGCGGGGATGTAACGCCAAATTGAACCTACTTGAACTTCATCACCCACCCCCACTGGACAGACTTAATTTATGGACACAGCTCTTAAGAGTGTGTCAGCGACAGCCACAAATTTGCCTGTAGATCAAGTTGAAGTCATACCGCTGAAGCTTCATGAGCCATTGTATCCACGGGGACATCTGGCATAGGTTCTTGTTGCCTATCGCGGCCTGTGAGGCGTCTCAACCAAAAATGTGGGAAGCCCACACACGTAATCGTGAACCTTTTCCAGGCCCCATGACAAGTCCCAGGCATTCTTTTTTCGATTTGTACATATCTGTGCTCGTGCTCTGTGTCCATCATGCCCTCGAGGCATATGCTACCGGTAGCCAATCCCCATTCGCATTCTGTTGCAACAACACTGCTCCAATCCCCTCTTGGGGATGCTTTAGCATAGTGGGCTAAACAGCTGGCTTGTAATGCAGAACAAGGCAGCAGCACGGGTTCAATTCCCATACCGGCCTCCCCGAACAGGCGCCGGAACGTGGCGACTAGGGGCTTTAACAGTATCTTCACTGAAGCCCACTTGTGACAATAAGCGATTATTATTATATTATTATTGAGATGTGTCCATGGAAATTTTTGTCTCCTTGGCTGGGTCGAAAAAGGCGCTGTTCGGGAAACACAGAGCACTCACCCATCCTGCTCATGTTTCAGTGACCACTGGAAGACCACATCCTTCTTAATGGACTCCCTGAGCTGGGACGTCTTGGAGGTAAAGTTGGGAATGAACTTTCCAACGAAGTTGATCATACCCAGAATTCGCAGTACACCCTTTTTATCCATGGCACAGCTACAGTAATCAATGAATTCCTCCTTAACTTTTCCAATTCAAAAATAAAACCCCAAAAACCCCTTTTCAAGGGTGTGGCCTAGTACTTTGCATTCTCACTTGAAAAAGACTGGCTTTTCCTGAGATTCTGACCCCATCTCATCAGTAGATTTAAACCCTTCCGGAAAGCAAATTATATCTTTTCATTTACCAAAACAGCAGGTAGCTATAATCAATGTTTTTTGTCTTGGAACAACTCTTTAAAATGAAAACAGAGAGATAGGCCAAAACACTTCTGTTCTCTGAGTCCACAGCAGCCAAATTTGAAAGCGAAACCAAAAGAACTCACAGAGCCACAGCCCAGCTCCATCCATAACATCACTGAAGCCATGTGATAAGACAAAAACCTTTCTTAAACAGACACTCACATGGCAACATTCCTGTCAGCTCTCCTGGTGAGGACAGAATGTGATTGAGTCATGAAGATTGCCTGGTTGAATCTGTCTGTGGTGAAGTATCTCATCTTAAGTGCTCTGGGCTGCAGAGGGAAAAATCAGCCAGGCATCTACCGAGCCCTGCGCTTGTGGATTTGGGGAGAAAGTAAACATTAGGCTTAGTCCAGTCGAATGATCTCAATTGATTAATGTCTGACTTAATAGAACAGTATGGACACCTGGGAAAGGTAGCAGAGAGCAGGTGGCACCTGTGGACCTCTTATCTACTCCACTATGACGACGGGAAAAGTATGCCAAAGGGGTATCCAACAAATAGAATTGATATATCACGCTGAAAATTAAGAAGGGACCAAGGAGTGAATTAATCACTATCCTTGTTGAGACATTGGCTGGATTTCTCCAGTCGTTCGCTGACAGCAGGATTCTCTGCTTCTGCCGGCAGCGCAACCCCGCTGACGGGTTTCCCGGTGGTGTGGGGTGGGTTTAATGGGAATTCCCATTGAGAGCGGCGGGAGCAGAGAATCCTGCCGCCAACGAATGGCACACCGCATTCCGCCCCTGAGAAACACGCGGCTGGGAGGCCGTTGAATCCTGCCCACATTTTAAAAGTGAATCAAACTTGGATATCCAGCCAGTTAAGTCGAATGCATCTTCAGAATGAAACTGAGGGAGCCTGTTCATTTTAGAGTGCTACACCAAAAATCTATGTGCATGCAACAAGAGGGGCGAAGGCAGTTCTAAAGTGCATTCAGTAAAAAAATTAAATAAGTTCAAGATTTACCTACAGTCCTCGAAATATGACGTTTGGGTTGGGAAAGGAATAGTTTGGAGGGATATAAGTTGTTGTGTCCCAGACAAGATATGCTCTTAATATTACTGGAGTGTAGGACCAAGGTCAGTAAATGTAATTAATAAGTACTTTCTTATATTTGTTTAAAGGAGTACTCAATGTATAGAATATATTATTGCACCTCCTTCCAAATTAAATGTTGAACTAAATGTTAAATGGAGGACAACTTCAGAATTCAGCAAAAATAAATAGCATCCATGAGAGTTCTCCAAGCTTGTAGAAACTCAGTTTCTAGAATCTAACAAGGAGCCAGTGAAGTTGAAAGTTCCTATTGACGTATTTCAAATATTTAGTGAGATAAAACCTTGTACTACTTTTTTTAAATGTAATTCTCATTTATGTAATTTGTCAATCTATATCCTTTGATGTTCGCAACTTAATTTAGATTTATCTTTTTGATACCATTTAAGAGCTTTATCATTTAATTGAGATCCGCTCCTTGATCAGCTTTATTCCATCGAGACATCTCTACAGATGCTCAGGAGCGGAATTCTTTTTTATTAAAGTCTGCTAACATTTGGTGGTAGCTAAATGTGGAAGAAGGCTGAAGAGAGACATTAAACTGCCTGTTTCAGAATGTTCTGTTTCATTGGGAAAGAAGTAACTTGATGCTTTTGGAGAATGTCTCGTTTAGCAAGCTGCCATTTTAAATGTTGTCACTTCTTAAGAATTTCACAGCAATAAGGTCAGTTCCAGCTGAACCAACCTTTATACCAAGGCCTAACCTTTTAGCTCATTCCTGTCAAATGTCCAATTGGGCAGATAAACAGAAACTACACAACATTTGTGCCTCAGCAGAGGGCAGTAGAGCAGAGCTGCTGATTGGCTGCTGTGGGGAAAATTTGCATCAATGCATTGCGGTCACTGCATCCAGAAAGTGTACCTCAGCAAGACACCCTAAGTGTTCAAGTGAAGGCAAGCATCCAGCAGAGGGCAGTAGAGCGGAGCTGCTGATTGGCTGTTGCGAGGACAATTTGCATCAGTGCATTACGGTCACCGTATCTTGAAGGTGGTTTGTGGAGGAGCTGTTGTCAAGTGACAGTTAAACCCGAAACACTTCTTCAGTGTTTCCCTCCCTACCTCCTCTAACCAAAAAAAAAGACAATCACTGTAAGGATCCCAGCCGAGTAAAGATCAAGAGGGAGACTCGAGGGCAGGTAGAAGTAGAAAGAAGTTGAACCGTGACGTCACAGCCTGCGGGTAAGTGATTGGCTGGTGACTGGTAAATAGTTTTTCTTTTCCCTGAGGTGTTATTGTGCGGGGTGCAGTGGTTGCTGAGTGCTTGCTGAGAAGGGGAGTAAAACATTTTTTTAAACTTACTGTTGGGAGTTTCAAGCTGAATCCGGTTGGAGTGAGGACAGATTGACTGCTGGGTAAGTAGTAAAGATTTAAATTGTTTGCGCAGGCCCATAACAGCTGATTGCTGTTCTCATGTGGAGCGCAGTGGTCGCTGGTTAAGTGTTTTATTTTTACCTGTATTTAAGTTGGGCAGTTTCTAAACCATCGACACTATACTTGTAGTGTCCCCCACCCTTCCACCTCCATTAACCTAAGGGGTAGAGTGAATAACAGGTCAGCTCTTTCTTGCTTTTTCTTTTTTTATCTAGAGGGGATGGCAGGGAAGGCAGTGCAATGTTCCTCCTGCGGAATGTTTCAGGTGAGGGACACCGTCAGTGTCCTTGCTGCTTTCACCTATGGGAAGTGCACCCATCTCCAGCTCCTCAGAAACCGCGTTAGGGAACTGGAGCTGGATGAACTTCGAGTCATTCGGGTGGCAGAGGTGGTCATAGATAGTAGCTTCAGGGATGTAGTTACTCCGAAGAATCAAGGTAGATGGGTGACGGTGAGAGGGCTGGGAGGTAGTAGTCAGTGCAGGGATCCTCTGTGGTCGTTCCCCTCAGTAACAAGTATACAGTTTTGGATACTGTTGAGGGGGACGACCTACCAGGGGTAAGCCACGGTGAACGGATCTCCAGCACTGAGTCCGTCCCTGTGGCTCAGAAGGGAAGGAGGGAGAGCAGGAGAGCATTAGTTATTGGGGACTCGATAGTTAGAGGGACAGATAGACGGTTCTGTGGCAGCGAGACTCATGGATGGTATGTTGCCTCCCGGGTGCCAGGGTCCGTGACGTCTCGGACCGTGTTTTCAGAATCCTTAAAGGGGAGGGGGAGCAGTCACAAGTCATGGTACACATCGGTACCAACGACATAGTTAAGAGAAGGGACGGGGATTTAAAACAGGAATTTAGGGAGCTAGGGTGGAAGCTGAGAGCCAGGACGAACCATGTTGTCATCTCTGGTTTGTTGCCGGTGCCACGTGCTAGTGAGGTGCGGAACGGGGAGAGAGTGCAGATAAACACGTGGCTGCAGAGATGGTGTAGGGGGGAGGGTTTCAGGTACGTGGATAATTGGAGCACATTCTGGGGAAGGTGGGACCTGTACAGACAGGACGGTTTGCACCTGCACCAGAGGGGCACCAATATCCTGGAGGGAAATTTGCTATGGCTCTTCGGGGGGGGTTTAAACTAATTTGTCAGGGGGCTGGGAAAACGAGCTGTGTTCCAGAAGCCAGTGTCAAGAGTAGTGAGGTACTGAGGAGGGTATCAAGGTCGTAGGCCTGTACCGGCAGACAGAAAGGTGGGTTGAAGTCTGTCTACTTCAATGCAAGGAGCATCTGGATAAGGTAGGTGAACTTGGAGCGTGGATTGGTACTTGGGATTACGATGTTGTGGCCATTACGGAGACATGGTTAGAACAGGGACAGGAATGGTTGTTGCAAGTTCCGGGGTATAGATGTTTCAGTAAGAGTAGGAAAGGTGGTAAAGGAGGTGGAGGAGTAGCATTGTTCATCAAGGATAGTTTGACGGCTGCAGAAAGGCAGTTTGAAGGGGATCTGCCTACTGAGGTAATATGGACCGAAGTTAGAAATAGGAAAAGAGCGGTCACGTTGTTAGGAGTTTTTTATAGGCCCCCAAATGGTAATAGAGATGTGGAGGAAGAAATTGCAAAACAGATTATGGATAGGTGTGGAGGTGTCAGGGTAGTTGTCATGGGCGACTTTAACTTTCCAAATATTGATTGGAACCTCTATAGGTCGAACAGTTCGGATGAGGCAGTTTTTGTACAGTGTGTGCAGGAGGGCTTCCTGACACAATATGTGGATAGGCCGACAAGAGGGGGGGGGCCACATTGGATTTGGTACTGGGTAATGAACCGGGCCAAGTGTTAGATTTGTTTGTGGGAGAGCACTTTGGAGATAGTGACCACAATTCGGTGTCTTTCACTATTGCAATAGTGATAGGGGCATACGGCAGGGTAAGGTATATAATTGGGGGAGGGGTAATTATGATGTGATTAGGCAAGTATTAGGGAGCATAAGATGGGAACAGAAACTGTCAGGGAAAGGCACAAATGAAAAGTGACCCTTGTTCAAGGAACAAATACTGCGTGTCCTTGATAGGCATGTCCCTGTCAGGCAGGGAGGAAATGGCCATGTGAGGGAACCATGGTTCACAAAAGAGGTTGAATGTCTTGTCAAGAAGAAAAAGGAAGAGTATGTAAGGATGAGAAACAAGGTTCAGTAGGGTCACTTGAGGGTTACAAGGTAGCAAGGAATGAGCTGCAAAAAGGGCTTAGGAGAGCTAGGAGGGGGCATGAGAAGTCCTTGGCGTGTCGGATCAAGGAAAACCCCAAGGCATTTTACTCTTTTGTGAGAAATAAAACAATGACCAGGGTGAGGATAGGGCCGGTCAAGGACAGTAGTGGGAACTTGTGCATGGAGTCAGAAGAATTAGGAGAGGTGTTGAATGAATACTTTTCTTCAGTGTTCACAAAGGAGAGGGGCCATGTTTTTGAGGATGAGTGTGTGATTTGGGCGGGTAGGCTGGAGGAAGTAGATGTTCTGAGGAAGGATGTATTAGCAATTTATAAAACCTGAGGGTCGACAAGTCCCCTGGGCCAGATGGGATATACCCAAGGATTCTTATGGAGGCAAGGGATGAGATTACAGAGCCTTTGGTTTTGATCTTTGGGTCCTCGCTGTCCACGGCCAGAGGACTGGAGAGTGGCGAATGTTGTTCCTCTGTTCAAGAAAGGGAATAGGAATGACCCTGGTAATTATAGGCCAGTTAGTCTTACTTCGGTGGTCAGGAAGATAATGGAAAAGGTCCTGTGTGACAGGATTTATGACCATTTGGAAAGATGCAGCTTAATCCGGGATAGTCAACACAGATTCATGAATTTCATAGAATATACAGTGCAGGAGGCCATTTGGCCCATCGAGTCTGCACCGGCTCTTGGAAAGAGCACCCTACCGAAGGTCAACAGCTCCACCCAATCCCCATAACCCAGTAACCCCACCCAACACTAAGGGCAATTTTTGACACTAAGGGCAATTTATCATGGCCAATCCACCTAACCTGCACATCTTTGGACTGTGGGAGGAAACCGGAGCACCCGGAGGAAACCCACGCACACACAGGGAGGATGTGCAGACTCCGCAGTCAGTGACCCAAGCCGGAATCGAACCTAGGACCCTGGAGCTGTGAAGCAATTGTGCTATCCACAATGCTACCGTGCTGCCCTTTGAAGGGTTGGTCTTGCCTCATAAATTTGATTGAATTCTTTGAGGAGGTAACTAAGTGTGTAGATGAAGGTAGAGCAATTGATGTCGTATACATGGATTTTAATAAGGCGTTTGATAAGGTTCCCCATGGTCGGCTCATGAAGAAAGTAAGGAGGTGTGGGACAGAGGGAAATTTGGCTAATTGGATAAGTAACTGGCTATCACATAGAAGACAGAGGGTGGTGGTGGATGGAAAATTTTCAGACTGGAGACCAGTTACCAGCGGTGTACCCCAGGGATCTGTGCTGGGTCCTCTGCTATTTGTGATTTTTATCAATGACTTGAAGGAGGGGGCAGAACGGTGGGTCAGTAAATTTGTTGATGACACCAAGATTGGTGGAGTAGTGGATGAGGTGGAGGGCTGTTGTAGGCTGCAAAGAGACATTTATAGGATGCAGAACAGAGAGATCTTGGGGTTCATGTCCATCTCTGAAGGTTGCCGCTCAAGTGGATCGAGCCGTGAAGAAGGCTTATTATAGTGTGTTAGCGTTTATTAACAGGGGGCTTGAGTTTAAGAGCCGTGGGGTTATGCTGCAACTGTACAGGACCACATTTGGTGTATTGTGTGCAGCTCTGGTCACATCATTATAGGGAGGATCTGGAAGCATTGGAAAGGGTGCAAAGGAGATTTACCAGGATGCTGCCTGGTTTGCAGGATAAGTCTTATGAGGAAAGGTTGAGGGAGCTAGGGCTTTTCTCTTTGGAGTGGAGGAGGATGAGAGGCGACTTAATAGAGGTTTTTAAGATAATGAGGGAGATAGATAGGGTGGACATTCAGAGACTGTTTCCTCCAGTAGATGTAGCTGTGACAAGGGGGCATAACTATAAGATTCAGGGTGGGATATATAGGAGGGATGTCCGAGGTAGGTTCTTTACTCAGAGAGTGGTTAGGGTGTGGAATGGACTGCCTGCTGTGATAGTGGAGTCGGGCACTTTAGGACCTTTCAAGCGGTTATTGGATAAGCACATGGAGCACACCAGAATGACAGGGAGTGGCTTGATCTTGGTTTCGGACAATGCTCGGCACAACATCGAGGGCCGAAGGGCCTGTTCTGTGCTGTACTGTTCTATGTTCATTTCAGTAAGTTATGTTCTTCATAGAACAAGCGTGTCTAATTTTATCTCATAAAAGTCTCTGAGCAGCGATTCTGTTTTTAGCTTTTTGTAACTATACCCTTGAGGCTTTGAGTCATCTCACTAATGTTCTCATTCTTCAGGCCAGATTTCAGCATGTTGCGACAAGTTGACACTTACTGTGATTTTGGAGGTGATTTGATGTAGGTGTGTTGTGAAAACTGACATACAAGGCTGGTGCTAGATGCTATTAAAATTGCTCAGTAGGTAGCAAGCAGATTTTAACTTGTTGGAAAACTGCAAGGCCTTAGTGTCTTCAGTGATGGGTACGTGACTGATCAAGGTGATAAGAAAATGACTCCTATCAATTTCCCTCTCTTGCTCACCTTTTAGTCTTTTTACAAACTCAATTAGCAGCAAAGAAAAAATACCAGTCTTTTGTGAGTGCCCTGAATTATTTTCATCTCAAGGCTGCTATCTCAGCTTTGCAAAGATCCATTCATAGTGAGTGAGTTACAGTTGAGTGAGTCTCATGCATTAATTTACTCAATTGTTGGCTCCCAGAGTTACCTTAAATTGGTAATAAGACAAGTGATTTTTGAGAAATGACATGTGCTAACTATTAACCGAGTTTTGGAACTTTTGAAAAAACGTGAGTCAGAGGGATGCGAATGGGACACATCTGAGCTCACCGCAAGCAGAAAAAGCTGCTTTCTGGAATTTGGGCTACTTCCACGATGAGTAAGATGTGTGATGGTCCACTCATTCTGAGCTAGATGTAGAACTGCTCAATCTTCTACCGAGACCCATGGCTAGAAATCGCTGGGCACAAGCATTTTTCAAGTTTGACATGAATAAGGCTGACTGGAAGTTCCACAATGTGAGAGTCATTTCTGAAGCATGAATCTCAGATTGAAATGCTGGGCTAGGGCCTACAACCTCTCCTACATTCTGGAGTATGAAGGCTTGATAAATGTAAAATGCTTGTCATAGTCATATTTTTATATACAAAGTATAAGACTTTCATTGAGTAACTGGTGTAGTTTGTCATGGTTTGTGCCTTTTTATCTCATCCTTTACCATTTCATCACAACAGAGAATCCACTTTGTTCATTGTAAAAGTATAATCTATTGTGAATGTCAAACGGCCAATATTGAATGTTGACTGACTTTGTCCTGTGTCATTTTCACCCACCTGAAGGTCATGACCAGGTTTGGAGATTAATGCTGGTTGTTGTCTGTGTCACTCAGTGGCAGATCACCACTTCCTGTAACATCAGGCAGGCAAACTATTTCCTTAATTTTCTTCCCAATTCCCTCACTGCCCACACCAAAAACAATGCACTTGTTGTTTTTGCATCTCTAAGCTGCGCTGTCCAGTGTGTCAGCAGAAAATAAGAAACAATGTAAGACCCTCATCCCAGGGAGACCTTGGGCCTGTGCTGTAAGTTGGTGCAATTTTTAAATTGTAATTTGAGAATTCTTTTCTTTTTGATGGAATATTCAATATTTCTGCCTTCTGTGTGCATATTCCCACTTTGTATCTTTTATCCCAAAATGTATTTTAAAAACAAATTTAGACTTTGAGCCTTGTGGAAAGATTATGTCCCATCATTATTTTTGCCCTCTCACCTTGTGGTGTTTTTCATCATTCATTCTGTTTACTGTGTAACATGCTCTGTGTGTTTGTTTCCATCGTCCTTTGCATGCTGCCTCCAGCCAAGGGCGCTGAGAGCAGTGCTGTAAGGAACCAGTCAGGTGCTGGGCCTCAAGCCGAGGTGCTCCAGTCTGCTCACCCTCCGCCTCCTGTACTCTGTAAGTTGTCTGGGCATGCTGTGTTCTGCATTTCACGTGACTGCCTGTGTGTGTTTCCAAGTTGTAGAAAGTGGCCATTCATAAAAAGAAAACATAAAATATGTCTTGATATGTAGTCCATTGACAATTTAGCTGTACATTTCTATTCTGGGTTAAAGGGATTAGTTTTTCTCTGAGTCTCCCCAACCCTTCATAGTAAACAAAATGGAATGGTGTTTTGAAATCAAATCACCAATTAGTCCCAAAAATCTGTTTTTTATTGTTTATCTTGTCTTCTATCAAGCTAGTGAAAACTGAATTATTCTAATCATGAAATGGTAAATTACTGGAAAAAAAATTCCATGTAACAATTAGGTAAATTTGGTCATTAGACACGACAGAAACACACAAAAAACAATCTGAACCATTTGAGACAACGGGGAAATAAAACTAGTTTCTGCAAATGAAATCGCTTACTGATAATCAGATCTATCTTGCATTATACAGATAGGCAGTTAGCCAGGAGCATAAGCAAAATTTAGTACTTTAGAAGTTAAAATCTTGTATTCATACAATGGCATGGAGTAATCTTAATAATGCATTGAACTTCCTCACAGAAAACATAATATGCACAGTAACTTCATTGCAGTGTGGATGTAAGCCTACTTGTGACACTAATAAAGATTATTATGTGCATGTATGTCCAGCATACATTTAGATAAACTAATGCCAAAACAGTGCCTATAAATCTGACAATTCATTGCATTTTTGCAATTTCAGCTGCATCTGAGAAACTTTAAGCCTCACATTTAAAATCATATTTGTTACATTACACAGCAGTTGGCAAAATTGAGGTGACATGACAGACAAAGACAGAAAGAAGACACGGAAACCAAAATAATTTTGTTATGCTTGCATCTATTTTATTAATCATCAGAACTTGAGATATCAACGAGGGATGGGGCCCAAAAATAAGTTTCCATTCTAATTTATGAAAAGTGCTCTTTGCACAACGTCACACAATTTTGTAATCCTTCAGTTGTGGAATTATTTCGAGATGTGAACTGTTCTGAAACTGAAGCAATTTGCCGGTTGTGTTTTGAATTACGTTAATTCAGCACCAATTTTTTTACAGATTTATTTTAGCTTTACAGATCTAATGATGTAGCTGTGGGCTGTTATCCTTAAAGTAAACCTAATCACATTAAAACTTTAAAAGAGCTCTGCACAAGTCTTTAAATAGATTGTATATAACACAGCAATGGAAAGTGAACATGCAAATATTGAAAGCTGCAATAGTCCACCTCGTAGTTACTTGTCAGTGCTTTTCTCGATGAGTCTAAAATTAATCAGCTTGTTGAATATTGATGCAGGATTTATTATGAATGGCCTAACCTAAAAACTGCATGCTGTTCAGCTTCAGCACCTTGGCTTGAACCATTAAGAGTGTTTTACCATCCCAAAGTACAGAATCTCATGTTTGAAGCTGCATGACTTGTGATTTTGATGTTGTTGATTGTTTGGGAAAGGAGGGTAGGGGCACAATGTCTTTGTCCTTGAATACCATACCTTCTGAGCTATAGGTTCAGTTTACAGCCAAAACTCCCTACAAGATCACTTGACTCGCTCAATTGGGAAGGCAAAACATATTTTCAGGGAGATTCAACAATTTCAAAATGGATCCAGCAGTCTCCCTTGAGTGTAGAAGCACTCCCTGAACATAACAGGGGTGACATTGTATTCCAAAACTATCAATTTTCAGTTTGCCCATTCCATCTCTATGTTTTGAGGCATTTCCTCTCTCGAGAATGGATTACTCTTCCTTGGTCACTGGATCATTATCCTGCACTGGATAATGTTCCCATTGCCAGCATGAAAGCTGAACGTTCCAGAATGCAGAATGTGACTGACTGCTCTAGATTCAGTTCTGTGCAGTTTGTCAAAAATCTTGATTTCTTGGGAAAATCTTTTCTCCCATTCTGCTTCCTGTCCCAGCTTTCACTGCACCCCCAGTTTCTGTTTATTTTGTTCTTCAAGTGCAAACTGTATGAGTGAGGCTGCAGTTTTTGCTGATCCTGAAAGACCCTGCGAAAGTGGTGATGGTCCTTTTAGTTTGTATTGATTGGTTTACAACCAAGTAGCTTACAAGGCTACTTCTGAGGGCTTAAAGAATCAACCACATTCTGTGGGATTTGGAATCATGTGTAGCTCAGAATAGGTAGAGGTGGTGGGTCTTCCCTGAAGGACTATCAAACTGGCCAATGTTTGGCTAGACAGGGTGGTATGGTGGCACAGTGGTTAGCACTGCTGCTTCACAGAACCAGATTCCGGCCCTCGGTGACTGTGTGGAGTTCTCGCCATGTCTGCGTGGATTTTGGTTTCCTCCCACAGTGCAAAGATATGCAGGTTAGGTGGGGTTACAGGGATATGGAAGAGGAGTGAGCCCAAGTAGGGAACTCTTTTCGGAGGTTCGGTGCAGATTTAAAGGGCCGAATTGCCTCCTTCTCCACTAGGGATCGTAGAGATTGTGATTCGATTTCTTCCCATTTGGAAGTTTTTTTGAAAATAAATTCAGTGTGTCCAATTCTTTTCTTTTTCCAATTAAGGGGCAATTTAGCGTGGCCAATTGACCTACCCTGCACATCTTTTTTGGGTTGTGAGGGTGAGACTCACGCAGACACACGGAGAATATGCAAATGCCATACGGATAGTGACCCAGGGCTAGGATCGAACCCGAGTCCTCAGCGCTGTGAGGCAGCAGTGCGCACCACCATGCTGCCTTTATCCCACTGGGGAGTTATTTAGCTGTCAGTTGTGGCTGTGGTATTGCACCATGGTCCGATCCCAATCTAAATTCGCCCCTGACATAGATTCCCACAAAGAGCCTGAGTTCTTTGTAGGAGATCGGAGAGAGTTTTTAAAAATTCCTTCATGGGCTCTGAGTGTCACTGGTAAGTCTAGCAATCGTTGTTCATCCTTGAATGCCCTTGAGAAGATGGTGGCAAGCCACCTTCTTAAATTGCTGCAGTCTATCAGCTATTAATACACCAAAAATACTTTTAGGAAGGGATACATCACTACTTATCCTTCTCTAAGGAGTCTGAAGAGGAAATGGGAGGCCTCTTAGCCGGACGGCTCATAGTTCTCTTGACTGGGAAGCAATTGGGAGCATGGAGTGGGTTCAGATCAGTTAAATTCTACCATTTTAAGAAGTTCTATCAGTGACTCATTAATGGACATGGCAAAATGGCACCAAAATGTGGGGTCATGCAGCTTAAAGACATTCATATGCAACATCCATAATAAAATCACATTGCATTTGTACAAATATCTCCAAAGTTTCCTATATTTCTAATGATATGTTGTTAAAAGGATCTCAACATCTGCCATCTTCAATGGCCTTGGTGGGTGGGAGAAATCTGATACTAAAATTGAGTTATAGGAAACTATATGGAATTTTAGAATAAATGATCATCTGTTGAAAAGATTGCTTTGCATATTTTTATTATTCTTGTGAAAGTTTTAAAATGTTTGTTTAAACAAAGAATGATGTGTTAGTTCATGTATAAAGGATAGCTGACTGGGACAGCATGGTACCATTCCTTCAACATTGGTGATCCAAGTGCAAAACAGGCCTGCAGTTTAGGACAGTGGGCCCCTGCCTATGTCAAGAAAAGGTACCACATTCGTACTCGTCAGCTGTCCTACTTAATAATGAAAATGTTGAAAAGGCAGATTGGATTAATTGAATTTAAAAATGCTACCTCCAATTTAAATGCTACCTCCAAGTTTTAAAATACTGAAACCTCTAGATTCTATATTCCTGCTGCCGAGATGGAGTTGTGTCCAACTTCCTCGAAGCAGTGTGATTCCATTTGAGGATAGCTGTCATCCGCCCAGAACTTTTACTGCACTGGTCACAAGGTCAGTTATGCAAAACATTGTTAAGAGATGTCTCTCACTGAATCTCACACAGTATCTCACTCCTATGATGGTTTTCACTATTAGCTCAGAAAATATCAGTGGACAATCTGAAATTGTAGTCATTAATTGGGTCTAGGTGGTGCTTTGTAAGTTTCTTAACATGAGGTTTTGGATACGACATTTTGCCACAAACGTTTGGTGGGTAAACTGCTAATGCAGTCTGATATTCACTGTGATTTTAACCATCAAGAAACAAATAATGGATTATGTTTCTGATTTGAACAGTGGAATTTCATGACTCAACAATCATGAATGAGGAAAAACTAACAGGTTGTATGTCTAGATTCAAGATGGATTAATTCCCTCCCTTTTCCCAACACCTCAAATGTTCACGATCATTTCAGTAGCCTAAAGAGGTGAAAATGGGCTAGATGTAAGTTACTGTGTGTCTTAGTAAATTTAGGCAATGTTACATTGTTGCAATATGGAACAGTTATCCTGGGCGTCATTCTCCGACCCCCCAGCGGGTCAGAGAATGGCCGTTGGCCGCCGTGAATCCCGCCCCCGCCGGTTGCCGAAGTCTCCGAAGGGAGAAAAGTCGGCGGGGCGTTAATGGCGCCGCAGAATGGCACAGGTGTGCGCAAGGCAGCCGATTTTGGGCCTGCCGATATTCTCCCGTCCGGATGGGCCGAAGTCCCGTCGACGTGATGACCGATCACGTCGACGTAAATCAAACCTCCTTTTAATCAGCGTCAACCTGTGCTCCAGGTTTATGCCGACCAGCGTGGAGGTGAGTGACGGCCTGGGGGGTTGGCCGCTGGGCAGGCGATGGCGTGGCCGCAGTCTGAATGTGTGGGGAGAGGTGTGTCTAGGGTTGTGTGTGTGTGTGTGCGCGTGCGGCAGCGGGGGGGGTTGGTTAGAGTGGGCTGGGCTCCGGGGGAGTGCCGGGAGGGGGGTCAGTGCCGGGGAGGGGGATGGGGGGGAGGCCGTGCCGGGGGATGGGGGGGCCCGTGCCGGGGAGGGGGGTCCGTGCCGGGGGATGGGGGGCCCGTGCCGGGGAGGGGGATGGGGGGGGTGTCCGTGCCGGGGAGGGGGATGGGGCCCGTGCCGGGGATCCGTGCCGGGGTGGGGTATGGGGGGGTCCGTGCCGGGGAGGAGGATGCGAGGGCAAGTGAGTTTGTCCACCTGGCCAGGTGCCAGCCTCCTTGGGGTCCATGCCACCTGGCTGGGGGGAGGAGGGGATATGGGCAATGATGACATGTCGTCGTTCCCACCCACCAGGCCATCATGTTTTCCGATCATCCAGCGATGTTGGCCGCCGTGGCGGCAGCCGCTAATGTCTATGTTGCCCTGGATGAGGAGGAGGAGCGTGCCAGAGAGGCGGCGCAGGCTGCCACAGAGGGGCAGGCGGCAGCCGCCCAGGCTGGAGGGACACCTGACCGACAGGGGGAGGAGGACGTCGCGGCCCCACGGCAACGGAGGCACCCGAGGGCGCACCGTGTGTACCGGCCCCGGCAGTCATACCAGGACCTCACGGACCGGGAATGCAGGAGGAGACTCCGGATGAGGCGGGAAACCGTGGCACACATCTGCCACCTGCTGGCACACCTGTCACCGCTCGGCACTGGCGGAGGACACCCTCTCCCCGTGTCCGTCAAGGTTACGGTGTCCCTGAACTTTTATGCACCGAGTGGGGACCTGTCGCAGACATCGGTGCATCCGGGCAGTGACAGATGCCCTATATGCCATGGCGCACCGCTACATCCGCTTCCCTGTGGACCAGGCCAGCCAAGATGCCCGGGCCGTGGGCTTCTCTGCCGTGGCCGGGTTCCCCATGGTCCAGGGCGTGATTGATGGGATGCACGTCGCCGTGCGGCCACCTGCAGATAACAGGGCCGTGTTCACCAATAGGAAGGGGACCTATTCGATGAACATACAGGTGGTCTGCGACCACCGCATGATGATCCTGCACGTCTGCGCCCGTTACCCAGGCAGTGTACATGACTCATACGTGTTGTCGCGGTCATCCATCCCCGGCATGTACGAGGGACGCCATCCCCAGCTGAGGGGCTGGTTGCTGGGCGACAGGGCCTACCCATTGCGATCTTGGCTGATGACGCCTATACGGAGGCCACGCAATGAGTCGGAGAAACGCTACAATTATGCCCATGTAGCGACAAGGGGAGTGATAGAGAGGTGCTTTGGCGTGCTGAAGATGCGTTTCAGGTGCCTGGACCTCTCTGGGGGCGCCCTCCAGTACCGGTCAGATAGGGTCGGCCGCATCATTGTGGTGTGCTGCGACCTGCACAACATAGCCCAGCAGAGGGGCGATGTGTCGCAGGCAGAGGAGGGTGGAGTGGAGGAGCAGCAGGAAGAGGCACAGTCCTCCCCAGATGAGGGGGATGGGGGTAATGGTCAGGGCAGACGGGGTAGACACAGGCGGGTGGCTGTCCACCGTTACCAGCTGGCCCAGCGGGCACGGGACAGACTGATAGCCGCCCGCTTCACTGACTAGATGGGTGTGGGAATCGGGTAGTATGGCCACAGACCGCACACCATGGCAACAGCCGACCACCCAGCACCCTCACCCCCCTCCCCAACCCCACCCGCATGCATACCACCCCCCCCCCTTGCCGATCCACCGCGGCACAACGGGCCGGGCTCACACAGTTGCGGGTGGACGCGTGTCTATTGCAGGCCATGGAGGATGATGACAACCCGCCCTGCGGTGAGCTCCTGGCTCCACATCGTTGGACTATGTCTGACCCATGGCTACAGTACCACCATCCACCCGGACCATCCCTGCATGCGGCTGTGACACTGCAGCGCACGGTCCCGTCCTCTGCCCGGGGGATGTTGATGGCGGCCCAGGGGGAAGGGGGCAGACTCACCTGGGGCTGAGGTAAGACCACCCCACACACACACACTTGCGCTCAACGTACATGACACCCCCCGCACGCTTTGGACAGAGCACAAAGGCAGCTTCTGTATGTGTAACATTAACTTTACTAACCAAAGGAGTTCATGCAAGTGCCCTAGCCCCTAAAACTCATTTGTGCCCTGCACCCGTGCCAACTTGCTCAGTTTCTAATTGTTTGGCCTTACGGGCCCTTTGACTACGTCTACGTGGTTCCCCAGACGGTACAGCAGAACTGGAGGTGGACTGTCAGGTGATTCCTGACACTGGATCCCTTTGGCGGCCGTTTCCTGGGGCATCCTGGCCTAGATGGGCCAGGCTGCGGCCCGGGCGACTGGGATGGCGAGCTGCCAGCCTGTCCTGCCCGTTGCCCACCCGATGCACCTGGGACGGAAGGGGGGGGAGTCCGAGGTGTCGCGGTGTACCGGGACCTCCCCTACAGGGGGAGCCGGGACGGACCACACCACCTCCTCCTCCCTCGGGGTGCCCGATGGCCCCCAGGCCTCTACATGGGTGGGGGATGCGAACGGACTGGCCATCCGACGCCCCGTCGACATCTGGCGCTGCCAGTCCTGGAGGCCCGTGCTGGTATTGCAGCCATGGAGCCCAGGGGTTTGGCAAACCCTGTCTGTGACAGTGCGACGCCGGCTCGCACATGGCCACTGGCGCCGATGCCCTCAGCGATGGCCTGCTGAGACTGGGCCATGGCCTGCAGAGACTGGGCTATGGCGTTGAGAGCCTCTGCCATCTGGCGCTGGCACTGGCTCATGGCCTCCTGTGAGAGGGGAGCCATGTCCTGGGCCACAGACGCCGCCTGCACGGAAAGCCCCAGGCCTCGCAAACCGTTCCCCATGTCTGACACCGTCGCACCCATTGCCTCCACCGCGGACGCCACCCGTGCGGTGTCAGCCTGGGTGGCACGCATGACCGGCACCACTCCCAGCTCCTGGACGCGGGTGGACTCCTCCACCTGCGACTGCAGCCGCCGCAAGCCGGCCGTCACCCTCTTCGCTCGTCTCCGGGTGGGTGATTGCGTCGGATCTATGTGTGGGTGTGGGCTGGGCTGCCCTCCGACCGCCTGGCCCCTCTGCTGCTCCTACCTCCACCTGCTGTACCGGGACGGCTGTGTTGTGCGCATCAGTGAGTGTACCAGACGCCTCATCACTAAAGTGCCCAACCGAGGTGAGTGTTTCTGCGATGGTGGAGGGTGTTGGTGACAGCAGTGGCGTTGTGTCGTGCTCTTCGTCCCACTCTGAGTCCATGGCACTTTGGGGTGGGGGTTCGTCTCCACCCATCCACTCTGAGTCACTGTCCGGTATTTCGTCTTCCTGCGTAGTGCTGTCCCGGGTAGGGGTGTAGGGGTGTCCCGGGTAGGGGTGTCCTGGCTCGGGGTGTCCTGGCTCGGCTGTGACGGCGGCCTGTGGCTGCCCCTCTTGTCGCTGGGTGGAACACGCCTGCGTCGTCGCACCCGCACATGACGGGGACGTCGTCTCGCTGTTGCTCCAGGTCTCTCCGTCTCCCGTGGTCTCCAAGAGACATCCTGCGGGCGTCGCATGCCGGAGGGTCCGGGTCTCTCAGTCTCCCGTGGTGTGCGAGGGGCATCCTGCGGGCGTCGCATGCCGGAAGGTCCGGGTCTCTCCGTCTCCCGTGGTGTGCGAGGGGCATCCTGCGGGCGTCGCATTCCGGAGGGTCCGGGTCTCTCCGTCTCCCATGGCCTCCGAGGGGCATCCTGCGGGCGGTCTGCATCTGCGGGGATGGGTGCCTCGACGTTTGCTCCTGCGATACACAATGAAGCATGCATGGTTAGACACGCAGGCAGTGGGAGGGGGGATATGGGGACGGGCTGTCGGTGGCTCACTTGCTAGTACGCCCCCGACCTCTACATCAGCAACCTCCCGGTCCTCAGGTCCGCCAGCCAGTTCCAGGGCCCTTTCCTCGTGTTCGGTCAGTGGCCTCTCATCAGCGGGGCCTCCTCCAGTCCTCACATGCTCCCTGGTGTTGTGTGCGCGTTTCTCCTGTGGCGGGGGGGGGGGCAGGGGTAAAAGGCAATTTGCAGAGGTTAAGGTTAGGGCTGGATTCACTTGGGGATATGGGGGAGGGGGGGATATGGATATCGGGCAGGTGGGGGGGGGCTCACCCTGCCTGCTCTGACGAGGTCGTTCACCTTCTTGTGGCACTGGGTGCCTGTCCGTGGTGTCAGGGCCGCAGCGGTGACGGCCTCTGCCATCTCCCTCCACAGACGCCGGCTGTGGCGTGGGGCAACTCTGCGGCCGTGCCCGGGATACAGGGCCTCCCTCCTCTGCTCCATTGCGTCCAGGAGCGCCTCCACATCCCGTGACTGGAACTTCGGGGCTGAGCGGCGGCCAGCCATCCAGTCGGGTGTTCCGGTCGGGTGGGGGGGGGGGAGCAGCACGTCGTTATGAGCCGTCACGCCGTGCGGCGCGTATGACGCTGCACGGCGTGAACCACGTGAGCAAGCGCGGATCCCGTCACGTCGCTGCTAGCCCATTTCGGGCCGGAGACTTCGCGACGATTTTTGCGGCGTGACGCAAGTCGGATTTGCGCCGCTTTTTGCACCGATAACGGAGAATTTCGTCCCATGTGTTTCAGCAAGTGAGGTTGTTTTGAATTAACAAGTGCAGTAAATGACTGAACCTCAATACACACTATGAAGCATGTTTAAGGCTCTCTGTGCACCATGATGCTACAAAAAGTTGCCTCACAGCGCCAGGATCCTGAGTTCAATTCCCACTTGGGTCACTGTCTGTGTGGAATCTGCACGTTCTCCCTGTGTCTGCATGGGTTTCCTCCGAGTGCTACGGTTTCCTTCCACAAGTCACGAAAGTCGTGTTGTTAGGTGAATTGGACTTTCTGAATTCTCCCTCGGTGTACCCGAACATGCGCTGGAATGTGGCGACTAGGGAATTTTTGCAGTAACTTCATTGCAGTGTTAATGTAAGCCTACTTGTGACACTAAAAGATTATTGTCATTTTAAAGTATACAGTGCAAAAGAACCCCAGCTCCATTCATTTTGGAAAAGACAAAATTTCAGATTCTTCCAGTGCAGTCGTTACTGACTGAAGCAATCTTATCATAAATGCTGAATTGGAACCAATGAAGCACAAAATAATATAATTCTTTTCATAAAACTCCCACAAATGTTGAAATATCAAAAATATATGTTGTCTAACCTATGACAGGAAATCTAAAACAGCTTGGTTCCTGATGTAGTATTGTGCAATTCTGCAGTCTCATTGGCTGACTAATATTCTGTAAATCAGCCCTGTGCTTTTAGACCATAAGGCATAGGAGTGGAAGTAAGGCCATTCGGCCCATCGAGTCCACTCCACCATTCAATCATGGCTGATTTCAACTCCATTTACCCGCTCTCTCTCCATAGCCCTTAATTCCTTGAGAAATCAAGAATTTATCAACTTCTGTCTTAAAGACACTCAACGTCCCGGCCTCCACCGCCCTCTGTGGCAATGAATTCCACAGACCCACCACTCTCTGGCTGAAGAAATTTCTCCTCATCTCTGTTCTAAAGTGGCTCCCTTTTATTCTAAGGCTGTGCCCCCGGGTCCTAGTCTCCCCTGCTAATGGAAACAACTTCCCTACATCCACCCTATCTAAGCCATTCATTATCTTGTAAGTTTCTATTAGATCTCCCCTCAACCTCCTAAACTCCAATGAATATAATCCCAGGATCCTCAGACGTTCATCGTACGTTCGGCCTACCATTCCTGGGATCATCCGTGTGAATCTCCGCTGGACCGCTCCAGTGCCAGTGTGTCCTTCCTGAGGTGTGGGGCCCAAAATTGCTCACAGTATTCTAAATGGGGCCTAACTAATGCTTTATAAAGGTTCAGAAGTACATCCCTGCTTTCATATTCCAAGCCTCTTGAGATGAATGACAGCATTGCATTTGCTTTCTTAATTACGGACTCAATCTGCAAGTTTACCTTTAGAGAATCCTGTACTAGGACTCCCAAGTCCCTTTGCACTTCAGCATTATGAATTTTGTCACCGTTTAGAAAGTACTCCATGCCTCTATTCTTTTTTCCAAAGTGCAAGACCTCGCACTTGCCCACGTTGAATTTCATCAGCCATTTCTTGGACCACTCTCCTAAACTGTCTAAATCTTTCTGCAGCCTCCCCACCTCCTCAATACTACCTGCCCCTCCACCTATCTTTGAATCATCGGCAAACTTAGCCAGAATGCCCCCAGTCCCGTCATCTAGATCGTTAATATATAAAGAGAACAGCTGTGGCCCCAACACAACCCTGCGGGACACCACTCGTCACCGGTTGCCATTCCGAAAAATAACTTTTTATCCAACTCTCTGCCTTCTGCCTGACAGCCAATCATCAATCTATGTTAGTACCTTGCCTCGAATACCATGGGCCCTTATTTTACTCAGCAGTCTCCCGTGAGGCACCTTATCAAAGGCCTTTTGGAAGTCAAGATAGATAACATCCATTGGCTCTCCTTGGTCTAACCTATTTATCTCTTCAAAGAACTCTAACAGGTTTGTCAGGCACGACCTCCCCTTACTAAATCCATGCTGACTTGTCCTAATCCCACCCTGCACTTCCAAGAATTTAGAAATCTCATCCTTAACAATGGCTTCTAGAATCTTGCCAACAACCGAGGTTAGGCTAATTGGCCGATAATTTTCCGTCTTTTTTCTTGTTCCCTTCTTCAACAGGGGGGTTACAACAGCGATTTTCCAATCCTCTGGGACTTTCCCTGACTCCAGTGACTTTTGAAAGATCATAACTAACGCCTCCACTATTTCTTCAGCTATCTCCTTTAGAACTCTAGGATGTAGCCCATCTGGGCCCAGAGATTTATCAATTTTTAGACCTCTTAGTTTCTCTAGCACTTTCTCCTTTGTGATGGCTACCATATTCAACTCTGCCCCGACTCTCCGGAATTGTTGGGATATTACTCATGTCTTCTACTGTGAAGACTGACGCAAAGTACTTATTTAGTTCCTCAGCTATTTCCTTGTCTCCCATCACTAGATTACCAGCGTCATTTTGGAGCGGCCCAATGTCTACTTTTGCCTCCCGTTTGTTTTTAATGTATTTAAAGAAACTTTTACTATCATTCCTAATGTTACTGGCTAGCCTACCTTCATATTTGATCCTCTCTTTCCTTATTTCTCTCTTTGTTATCCTCTGTTTGTTTTTGTAGCCTTCCCAATCTTCTGACTTCCCACTACTCTTTGCCACATTATAGGCTTTCACTTTTGCTTTGATGGATTCCCTAACTTCCTTTGTCAGCCATGGCTGCCTAATCCCCCCTCTGATAACCTTTCTTTTCTTTGGGATGAACCTCTGTACTGTGTCCTCAATTACTCCCAGAAACTCCTGCCATTTTCTGTTCTACTGTCTGTCCCACTAGGCTCTGCTCCCAGTCGATTTTTTTCAGTTCCTCCCTCATGCCCCTGTAGTTACCTTTATTTAACTGTACGAAGTCTTACAACACCAGGTTAAAGTCCAACAGGTTTGTTTCGATGTCACTAGCTTTCGGAGCGCTGCTCCTTCCTCAGGTGAATGACCTGAGGTCATTCACCTGAGGAAGGAGCAGCGCTCCGAAAGCTAGTGACATCGAAACAAACCTGTGGACTTTAACCTGGTGTTGTAAGACTTCGTACTGTGCTCACCCCAGTCCAACGCCGGCATCTCCACATCATTATTTAACTGTAACACCTTTACATCTGATTCTACCTTTTTTCTTTCAAATTGGAGATTGAATTCTACCATATTATGATCACTGCCTCCTAAGTGCACCCTTACTTTAAGATCTTTAATCAAGTCTGGCTCATTACATAACACTCAGTCCAGAATGGCCTGTTCCCTCGTGGGCTCCATCACAAGCTGTTCCAAAAAGCCCTCCTGTAAACATTCAATGAATTCCCTTTCCTTGGGTCCACTGGCAGCATTATTTACCCAGTCCACCTGCATATTGAAGTCCCCCATGATCACTGTGACCTTGCCTTTCTGACATGCACTTTCTGTTTCGTGGTGCATTTTGTGCCCCCGGTCCTGACCACTGTTAGGAGGCCTGTACATAACTTCCATTATGATTTGTTTGCCTTTGTGGTTCCTCAACTCTACCCACACAGACTCCACATCATCTGACCCTATGTCGTTGAGTGCTATTGATTTAATTTCATTCCTAATTAACAAGGCAACCCCGCCCCCTCTGCCCACCTCTGTCTTTTCGATAGGTTGTGAATCACTGGATGTTTAAATGCCAGTCCTGAACCCCCTGCAACCATGTCTCTGTGATGCCTACCACATCATACCTGCCAGTCACAATCTGGGCCACAAGCTCATCTACCTTGTTCCGTACACTCGCGCATTTAAATATTGCACCTTTAATTCTCTATTGACCGTCCCTTTTTGTTTTCTTAGTGTGGTGGACCTTGGTTTACTGAGCCTTTCCATACACTGTGTCATATTTTGTGGGATGGGGACTATTGTAACCTCTTCTGAGTTTTGTCTTTTCATAATTTTTTGTATTCCTAAGCAGCTACGCTTCCCACTGATTACTTCACCTCTTGGTTCCCTGACTTTCCCTTCCCCCCCAATCTTTAGTTTAAAGTCCTATTGACCACCCTATTTACTCTTTTCGCTAGAACACTGGTCCCAGCTCGGTTCAGGTGGAGACCATCCCAACGGTATAGGTCCCCCCTGTCCCAAAACTGATGCCAGTGTCTCATGAAAAGGAACCCCTCTTTCCCACACCACTCTTTCAGCAACGTGTTAACTTCCCTTATTCTTGCCTCCCTATGCCAATTTGCACATGGCTCGGGCAGTAATCCGGAGATTATGACCCTTGAGGAGCTGTTTTTTAATTTGAATCCTAGCTCTTTCTAATCTCTAAACGGGTCCTCTTTCCTTAACTTGCCTATGTTGTTGGTACCGACATGGACCACAACAACTGGATCCTCCCCCTCCCTCTCCAGTATCCTTTCAAGCCGGTCAGAGATGTCCCGCACCCTAGCACCGGGCAGGCAACATACCATGCGGGACTCTTTATCCTGCTCACAAAGGATACTATCTATCCCCCTGATAATAGAATCCCCTACAACTACAACTTGCCTATTTACTCCCTCCCCTTGAATGGCCTGCTGAACCTTGGTGCCTTGGTTAGCTGACTCATCCTTCCTGCAGCCCTGTTCGCCATCCACACAGGGAGCAAGTGCCTCATACCTGTTGGTCAAGGGCTGAGGCTCCTGAGTTCCTGACTGCTGGTTCCCTTTACCTGCCTGACTTGCAGTCACACCCTGCTGTCCCTGGCCACTGGCAGGATTTAAACTACTTACTCTGACAGGTGTGACTGAAACACAGTGTCCAGGTAAGTCTCCCCCTCCCGGATGTGCCTCAGTGTTTGAAGCTCAGACTCCAGCTCATCAACTCTGAGCCGGAGCTCTTTGAGCAGCCAACACTGACTGCAGATGTGGTCGCTGCAGCTCGCAATGGGATCTGCCAGCTCCCACATCAAGCAGCTCAAGCACATCACCTGACCAGCCATCACTAATTAATTAATTAGTTTAATTTAAGTTTACGAGTTTAGCTGTGGTTTTTTTTTAAATTTTGGGCAGATTTGCTATCAACCAATCAGATCACAGCTTCCCTCTGACGCCACTTTTGGGGGAAAAAACTGGAAAATAGGAAGTTACCGTTAGGTTTTTATACTCACAGAGACTGCTCTTCCTCCTCCGAATGGCTCCCGAAATTAGGCCCGAAGAAAGAGAGAACAAAACAGTCGGGAAGAAGCACCTTCTCTCACTCTTCACCGAATTACCTCACTGCACCAAATTCTCACTCTGTGTCTCACTCACTCAGGCTGTGTCTCCTTGACCAGCGCAATGCTTACTAATGTGCGCTTTCTGTCTGTCATTTATACAGACTTTAGGATGACTCACACTAAAACTTCAAAGAGAAGAATACAATGTGTACCTTTGTACCCCTTAACAGGCCTCAGGTGACTGCCATCTGTTGCATTGTGGCTGAAATTAATCTAATTTATTTCTGCTAGTTCCCTCAATGTACACAGTTCCTCTACCATAGGCACAGAATGTACTTTGGGTAGGGGATTTCAATGTCCATCACCAAGAGTGGCTCGGTAGTACCACGACAGACTGAGTTGGCCAGGTCCTAAAGGACATAGCTGCTAGACCACCAGCATGCTAAAAATCTCCAGCTATCCTCCATAGTGTTATGTGGCACTACCACGGTGCTAAATGGAACAGATTTTGAACAGATCTAGCAACCCAAGACTGGGCGTCCATGAGGCACAATGGGCCATGAGCCACAGCAGAATCAACCACAATCTGCAACCTCATGGCCTGGCATATACCCCACTCTGCCATCACCATCAAGCCAGGGGATGAACCCTGGAAGTGCAGGAGGGCATGCCACCAGCAACACCAGGCATAGCTAAAAATGAGGTGTCAACCTGATGAAGCTATAACGCTGCTAAACAGCATAAGCAGCAAGTAATAGACAAAGCTAAGCGATTGCACAATAAAGGCATCAGATCTAGGCTCTGCAAACCTGCTATATCCAGGCATAAATAGTGATGAACAATTAAACAACTCATGGAGTAGGAAGATGCTCCACAAATATCCCCAACCTCAATGAAGGAGGAGTCCAGCACATCTGTGCAAAAGACATTGCGCGTTCGCAACAATCTTCAACCAGAATGGAACATCTATCCGGCAATGTGGAAAATTGCCCAGGTGCATCCTGTGCACAAGAAACAGGACAAATTGCAACCCGGCCAATTACTGCCCAATCTGTCTACTCTCCATCATCAGCAAAATGACGGAAGGAGTCACCAACAGGCTATCAAGTGGCACTTATCCAACAATAGTCTGCTCACGGACACTCAGTTTGGGTTCCGCCCAGATCACGCAGCTCCTGACCTCATTAAAGCCTTGGTTCAAACATGGACAAAAGAGCTGAATGCGAGAGGTGAGCTGAGTATGGCATCATGAGGCCCTAGCAAACCTGGAGTCAGTTGGAATCGGGGAAAACTCTCCGCTATTTGGAGTAATACCTGGCACAAAGGAAGGTGGTTGGAGGTCAATCATCTCAGCTCCAGGACATCATTGCAGGAGTTCCTCAGGGGTGGGGTCCTGGGACCAACCATCTTCAGCTGCTTCATGACTGACCTCACTTCCATCAATAAGGTAGGGATTTTGCAATGACTGCATAATGTTCAGCAACATTCACGACTCCTCAGATAATGATGCAGTCCATGTCCAAATGCACCAAGTCATGGATCATATCCAGGCTTGGGCTGACAAGTTACATTCGCACCACACAAGTGTCAGGCAATGACCAACTCCTACAAGAGAGGGCCTAACCATCGCCCCTTGACATTCAATGGCATTATCATCGCTGAATCCCCCACAATCAACACCCTGGGGATTATCTTTGATCGGTAACTCTCACCTAAAAAGTTTACCACAAACCCGGTGGTGGCGGCAACATTGAATATCTGGGGACAGTGGAGGCGACAGAGAGTGGTGCGGGGAGCCCTGGTGGGGTCCCCAATCAGGAACAACCATAGGTTCGCCCCAGGAAGAATGGATGGAGGATTTCAGAGCTGGTTCCAGTTGGGAATTAGGAGGGTGGGAGATTTATTTATAGATGGGACTTTTGCGAGCTTGGGAGCATTGGAGGAAAAGTATAAGTTGCCCTGGGGAAATTTCTTGAGATATATGCAGGTGAGGGCATTTACTAGACAACAGGTGAGGGAATTTCCGTTGCTCCCGACACAGGGGATACAGGACAGGGTGCTTTCAGGGGTGTGGGTCGGAGAGGGCAAGGTGTCAGAGATTTACCGAGAGATGAGGGAAGAGGGGGAGGAGTCGGTGGGCGAACTAAAAGGAAAGTGGGAAGAAGAACTAGGGGAGGAGATAGAGGAGGGTATGTGGGCTGATGCCCTAAGCAGGGTAAATTCCTCTTCCTCATGCGCCAGGCTTAGCCTGATTCAATTTAAGGTGCTACATAGAGCACACATAACGGGAGCAAGATTGAGCAGGTTCTTTGGAGTGGAGGACAAATGTGGGAGGTGTGGTGGGAGCCCGGCAAACCACGCACATATGTTTTGGGCATGCCCGGCACTGGAAGGGAGTGACGGGAGTGATTTCGCGGGTGGTGAAGGCCCGGGTCAAACCAGGCTGGGGGTTAGCTCTATTTGGAGTTGCGGAAGAGCCGGGAGTGCAGGAGGCGAAAGAGGCCGACATTGTGGCCTTTGCGTCCCTAGTAGCCCGGCGCAGGATCCTACTCATGTGGAAGGAGGCGAAAACCCCGGACTGGAGGCCTGGGTAAATGATATGGCGGGGTTCATTAAACTGGAGCAGATAAAGTTTGCCCTGAGAGGATCGGCTCAAGGGTTCACCAGGCGGTGGCAGCCATTTCTCGACTACCTAGGGGAACGTTAGAGGGAAGACAGATGACCAGCAGCAGCAACCCAGGGGGGAGGGGGGGGGGGGGGGGGGTTAGTTTAGGTCAAAGATAAAGGGGTTTTGTTACTTGTCTATTGTTTAAAATTTCTGTATTGTTATTGTTGCGTTTGCTTTGTAAGAGGGGAAAAATTGTTGTTTGGGAAAAAAATTTCAATAAAACATTTATATTAAAAAAAAAATCTTTGATCGGTAACTGAATTGGACTAGCCATTTTTGATAATTTGGCTAACGGAGCAGGTCAAAGGCTCGGAATCCTCCGGCGTAAGTGGCATGGTAGCACAGTGGTTAACGTTGCTGCCTCACGGCACTGAGGACCCGGGTTCGATCCTGGCCCCGGGTCACTGTCCATGTGGAGTTTGCACATTCTCCCCGTGTCTGCATGGGTCTCACCCCCACAACCCACAGGTATTCAGGCTATGTGGATTAGCCACGATAAATTGCTCCTTAATTGGAAAAAGAAATGAATTGGGTACTTTAAAGTTTAAAAAAACAGAATCCTACGGCGAGTAACTCACCTCCTAACCCCCAAAATCTGGCCACCATCGACAAGGACAAGTCAGGAGAGTAATGGAATAGGGCAGCACGGTGGCACAGTGGTAGCACTGAAGTCTCATGGCGCCGAGGTCCCAGGTTTGACCCCGGCTCTGGGTCACTGTTCGTGTGGAGTTTGCACATTCGCCCCATGTTTGCGTGGGTTTCGCCCCTACAACCCAAAGATGTGCATGGTAGGTGCATTGAACACGTGAAATTGCCCCTTAATTGGAAAAAATGAGTTGGGTACTCTAAATTTTTTTATTTTTAAAGAGTGTAATGGAATGCTCGACATTTTCCAGGACAAAGCAGCCCGCTTGATTACTACCCCTTCCACAAACATTCAATTCCTCCATCACCAGTCGATGTGGCAGCTGTATACCATCAACAAGATGCACTGCAGTAACTTGCCAGGGTTCCTTAGGCAGCACCTTCCAAACCCACGCCCACAACTGTCTGGAAAGACAATAGCAGCAGATACCTGGGAACCCCACCACATGGAAGTTCCCCTCCAAGTCACTCACCATCCTGACTTGGGAAATATATCGCCATTCCTTCACTGTCGATGGGTCAAAGTACAGGGACTGCAGAGATTCAGCAAGGCAGCTCACCACCACCTTCTGAAGGGCAATTAGGGATGGGCAATAAAGCTGGCCTAGCCAACGGCACTCGAGTCCCGTAAATTAATTTTTTAAAATTGAAAACTGCCAACAGATATGCTGAGATGTGGTGATGGTGTGTTAGATTTTTTTTTAAATAAATTTAGAATACCCAATTAATTTTTTCCAATTCAGGGGCAATTTAGCATTGCCAATCCACCCTGCACATCTTTTTGGGTTGTGGGGGTGAGACCCACGCAGATACAGGGAGAATGTGAAAACCCCACACAGGCAGTGATCCAGGGCGGGATCATATGGGAACATGCAACTTTAGATGCATGTTGCCATCTGAAGTTATGGATAGTGTTGGTAGAGGCTCCAACTTTCTTTCCATCACATTGCTGACCAGGAAACCTCTCCCAATCTTTGTGCCAGCCATTGGTATATTTGAAGGATTTTTCCTGTTTGGCCATTTTGGGAACACTCCTTCTTTGCCCTTCAAGTCCTGGGGGAGGACTCGAGCCCAGAGCTTTTGTCTCAGAGGGTGGGATGCCACCAGACTTGCCCAGAAATATCAAGGGATAAATGGAGTAGCCGATTTTCACACAGCTAATGTTTGTTATAAGGCAACACTCGTATTGCCCAGTGAGCAGAAGGCTGATTTTTTTTTTTAGACCGGAAGACATGTGATATTGTGGGACATGAAAGGATAGGAACTTTCAATATCTTTCATGTTTTATATATTTGAGATTGACTTCAAAACTCAAATTTATACAACCGGAAACATGTTGCTAATTGAAAAACAGCAGAATTTTTTTATAAAAAGAAAAAAAATTAAATGTACCCCAAAACTTTGCAGAATTGTAAAATAAAATTGAGAAATCTTAAGAACGTAGTTTCCTACCATTTGGGCTCTACACACGAGGTACCATTGATGATGTATCTGAAACCAGTATTTTTTGCTTTGAAGAAGATCCAGGAATACCAAGATTAAATCCCAAGTGTCCAGGGATCAGTCTGCACTGATTTAGTGCTGTAGATGCACCACTTCCGGGACCACAAAATGTCTTTACCATAGCATGAGAGATGGTGAAGTGCATTGAATCTGTACTTTCAGGTGAATCCAACCTCTGCAGTGCCACCCAACAACATTTTAACCTCTATACAAAAAAGCCTCTGATCTGATGCAAGTTCTGCAGTTTGGTGAATTTTACTGTTTCTCTTTTTCTTCAGCGACTCTCTCCCTGTCTGTGTGTTACTTTATTTCCTTGTTCAACTTATGGGAAAACAAAACATTTAAATATATTGGTAAATATCATGTAAAAGCAAATATAGCTTTTAAAACATTGTTCCTAAAACAATACAGAAAATGGATGCCAAACATGTAAATTGTACAGCTTTGTGTTTTCACTGAGCTCTTGAAATCAATTTCATGTCAATTCACCAGCATAAGGATGTAAGAAATATATTTCAAATTACTTTAATTTTCCAGGATTGTGCTTTTCACAGATTTTCATCACAGCTTCTCTTCATCTCCCATTATTAGCTGCAAAGTTCACAGATGTTCTGAGCAGTGTGAGGAGAGGGTCAGGACCCTTTTCTGAACACGAGGGGCCCCAAACACCTGCCACACAGCCTCAGATGCCTCCTCTCACTCCCTCCTCTCTTCCTAGTAAGTAAATATGTGACAGGAGATCACTGAGCATGCAGCATGCGTACTGACAGCATGCAAGTCCTGTACGCACACGTGATGAGCTTTCTGCAGATAATTAGCAAAATATCTTGATGGCTAAATAAAGGATACAACCCTAAGTTATGCATGGCCACTGGGGGTTAAAGCTGTTCACCTCCCTGGTAAATAATGCCACGGTCATGTAATCCCCTTTCAAGCACAGTTTAATGCTGATTAATTCAGTGCTGGTGGATGATGTTCAATAAAGCCATTGTGAAGTTTGTTTCATGATGTTTGCAACCAAACCACAAACATCACAGTCCCCCTGCTGTCCCTCAATTTAGAGCAGCATTGCCATGAACAACCACATAAGATATATCGTTAAGGAACTCACTTTCAATGAGCAGAACAAAGCTGAACATTCTTCAGTGACTTTTCAATCAGAGTAGCATAAGTGCAGCTATGCTATAGCTTCCTTAACTCTCCAATACTCTGGGTGGCACGGTGATTGGCACTGCTGCTTCACGGCGCCGCGGATCCGGATTCCATCCTGGCCTCGGGTCACTGTCCGTGCGGAATTTGCACATTCTCCCTGCGTCTGCATGGGTGTCACCTCCACAACCCAAAGATGTGCAAGGTAGGTTGATTGGCAATGCTAAATTGCCCCTTGATTGGGGGGAAAAAATTGGGTACTCCAAATTTACAACAAAAAATTTTTTTTAATTCTGCAATTCATCTAATATTGGCTAATTTAAACAAAATTTTGAAAACTTAGACTGAAGAACTAATTACCTCTGAGCTGAAGAATATTAGATTGTGTCCCTGTTGTTACTGCTTTCATAAGCAAAATATATCTGATCAGGCGCTTGTTGATCCTGATCCTTGCTTAGCCAGCCTCCAACTTCAACCCTCTGGAGGATATCCTAAACTCAGCATTGAACGCCAAACTCTCATGAATTTCCATCCACCTGTGCTTACTAGTCATTGTGTTCAAATCCCTCCATGACCTGCTCTGTCCATATCTGTTACCTCTATCCCCGCAACTTTCCAAGAACTGTGCATTATCCACACTATTACAACTTTTTCCCTCCATTATTCGTTCAGCCATCAACTGATTTTACCCATGTCTTCTTAATGTTGCCATCCACTCCTGCTTTAATACTTTCAAACAATAGAATCAGAAGCAAGACACCAGCTTGGTGTAAATCTGAAGCAGAACTGGTTTCTCTTCATTCTAATGTGTCGATTAGGCAATTTCACTTATACTTAAGTTGTTATGACAAAACACTTCAAAAACTTTTACCTAACAGTATGAAGCGGTATAAGATGAGAACTCTGAGAATTAAAATCACATCGCTCAATCTTTAACTTGCTTGCTGAGAAATGCAGTAACCTGAAATAGTTTGCCATGCATTCACTTGTAGCAGTTGTTTACAATCCTGTATGTTATTATATCATCTCTTCACCTTCCATCCTCAGCTGCAAAGTTAACAGATGTTTTAAAGAGTGTGCGGCGAGGGTCCGCACCTTTTGCTGAATCTGAGGGTGGCCAGTCTGTTCAGGCACCACCTCTCACTCCCTTCATCTCCACCCCTTGTAAGTAAGCAAGCAGTGCTTCCTGACTGAGATTCTTCATTTCACAGAATGCTCAGAGAATGCTATGTGCTTACAGCATGTGGAAGGCTGTTATCTAATAATTGACAGTGATCCAAAACTTATGCTAGATGTTAATTTAGTACATGAGTATTTAATTAAGCATTGCTTGTAACTCGCGTGGCTCTTGTGACTGGGCAGCAATGAGTAGAACTTTGCAAGCAATTTAGTATTTAATTTCAAACTGAGCTTTTAAACACAGTGGCATGATAGACACAGTAGAATACAATAGAGTACATGAAAAAGTCCAGGCGGTAAACATTGCTTCTTGAAAAATGCCTGATATATTTACATTCTTGGATAATAATCCAGTCTGTGATATTTGATAATTCTTAGTTGTTCACCGACAGTCGTTAGCACTGCTGCCTCAACAGTACCAGGGACCCGGGTTCGATCCTTACCTTGGGTGAACTGTGTGTGGAGAGTGCACTTTCTCCCCGCCTGTGTGGGTTTCCTCCATGTGTTCTGGTTTCCTCCCACAGTCCAAAGATGTGCAGGTTAGGGGCTAAATTGCCCCTTTGTCTAAAGGTTAGGTGACGTTACAGGGAGAGGGCGGGTGAGTGGGCCAAGATTAGGCTGGTCTTTTGGAGGATCAATGCAGACTCAATGGGCCGAATGGCCTCCTTCTGCACTCTTTTTCCTGCTAATTAGCATAAATTGAGTTTTGAATAAATATCCGAGCTCAAGTCGTAGTCACTTGTTCCTGAGCCAATTAACTTTTCAATCTGGTCCTGAATGACCAGAATTCAGAAGGTTTCTAATCAATGCAAGTTGACTCATGCACAAGCATATATCTCATGGGTGGATTTTGTTTTGGCCCCATCCTCCAGCAGGAAGTATTCTGTCATTTTTTAAACCAGTGGTTATCTACTGTTAAAAATTGGACATTCATTTTCCTACACCCAACATCATCAATTCCTATCGAATGAACACGTACCCATGTGTGTTCAAGTGAAACGTAACAATTTTTATTCCAAACATTTTTGAGCTACTTGTAGCTTGAAAATTCTGTTTTTACTTTTTAAGGAATCATGGTTGGGATTCTCTGATCCCGCGCTGGGTCGGAGAGTCGGCGGGTGGGGGGCGAATCCTGTGATGCTGGGCTGCTGATTCAGCGGCGACCGGAGAATCAATGCCAATGGTGGCGCCGGTTGGGGGCCACTCAATGCGGCCTCCCCGGCGATTCTCTGCGCTCGACAGGCCGAATGCCTGCCGAGTTCGGCCGCGTCCTTACCTGGCGGGACCTTGGCGTCCTGGTGGGAGGGGGGACCCGACGTTGGCCAGGCCCGTGATCGGGGGCTACCAATCGGTGGGAGGGCTAATTCTTGGAGGTGGGGGGGCTGGCTGCGTTCCTCCGCTCCGGGCCCCTGTAGGGTGGGCTCTGCCTGCGAGGACCCGTGCCGGCCGTGCTGGGGCACGTATCGGCAGCTGGAGCCATGCTGGCCCCCTGTGCGGCGCAGGATCGCTGCTCCTAGCGGCCAGATGACGCTGTCGTAAAACGCTCCAGCGTTTACGACGGCGTCAACACGTAAGCCCCATTATCGGAGAATCCTGTCCCATGTGTCTTACTCAGCTATCCTGAACTGAACACTGGTTGAAGGCAGATGGTAACCTTTGCCAGATTTCTATTGATGTTCTGTGAGCCAGCTGTAATGAAATGCGGGCTAATGTATCCTGAACATACTTCCCAAGATTATCGCTCTCATTTTGTGAGGAGGTGTCACCAACTATTCTGCACCTACCTACATTATTAGTCCAGTTGATCTGACCGACATTACAAGTTGGTATTTCAACTTGCTGTCCTTAGGCAGTTTTCCTTTTGCCAAATGGGTACAGTTTAAGTTGAGCATACTGTGAAAAACCTGTTTCATATTGGGACATTGCATCTTAGTATAACTTTGTAAAATGCTGTGGCTGGAGACAATGGATGGGATTCTCCGTCGGCTGACGCAGGAATCAGGAAAGACGATTGGATGGAGAATTGGTCATAAAGCCAAAATCGTGGCCGACACTGGGCACGTGCCAGAATGCCATGCTCCGGTGCCTCAACAGCGGCGTCAATGCATTCTACTCCGCACGTACATTAAACGGCGTCCGCATATCATTAGCTGGACTGACGTGGTATTCTCCACGATCCTCCGCCGGGTGGAAATACTGACAGCGTGCTTCGCTTGTGTTTTTCAAAAATCAGGAAACAGGTGCTGCGGCTGACGCAGGAGAGACAGAGAGAGGAGGTAGGACGTGCAGAGGCACAACTGCAGGCTACTGGACCTGCCGCTGACTGGGCTGGCTGCGGGGAAGAGCTTTTGACAAGCCCAAGGAGGCCCCTGCAGCGGCGGAGCCTACCCCAGAGGAACAGGAAGCAGCTGGGGAGGATGGGGAGCCAGCTGTCCAATAGGCCGAGGAGGAGATGGGTATGAGGCACCGCATGAGGTCTCACAGGCAGTGCCTGTCATTTGAGGACCTGCTGGAGTGGGCATGCCGTCGAAGACTCCGGCTAAGCAGGGGGACAGTGCAACTTATATGCCAGATCATGGCGTCACCCACTCCTCGTGCCCGTCGAGGTGATGGTCGCCCTGACCGTTCACGTCACAGAGTCCTTCCAGACGCTGAGTAGGGACCTTGCCGGGACTTTATGGACCTCGGTGCACAGGTGCATTTGCGCCGTCACGGAGGCCCTATATGCCCAGTCGGCACAATATATTAAATTCAATGTGGACCGAGCCCACTAGGATGCCCGTGCAGCGGGGTTTGCCGTCATCGCCAAGATGCCCGAGTCCAGGGGGTGATCAGGTGATCGATGGGAAGCATGTCACCCCATGACCACTGGCCCGTGACGGGCTGGTTTTCACAGACTGAAAGAGTTTCCATTTGATGAATGTGTAATTGGTGTGTCATCAAGTACATCTGTGCCCGATAACCGGGCATTGTGCACATGCCTTCATCCTGGCAAAGTCGACGGTCCCTGACCTCTTCAAGGCACATCTCCCGGCTGACGGGGTGGCTCCTGGACAACGGGTTATCCGCTGTGGTCGTGGCTGATGACATCTATCCGAAGGACACAGACCGACGTGGAGACCCTAAGTATTGCTGCGACCAGGGGTGTGATCGAGCAGTGCTTCAGCATCTTAAAGATGTGATTGCTAGGATGATGTCCGACATTGTGGTGGCCTGTTGCGTCCTCCACAACAGGCGTTGTGCTGGAGGAGGAGGAACACCATGCCTCGTCCGACGAGGACACGGGCGAGGATGGGCAGGACATGGGGCGCATGAGTCAGCACAATTTGTGCGCCAGGGCCGGGATGCTCGAATCGCCTCTGGGTTCACCGACTCGGGGGCCTGTCCAATGGCACAGACATCCATCCCCCAACTTGCAAACCCCTTCGTGTTTCCTACCTGCCTCACTCCAGGGGGGTGGCAGTAACAGCGGGTCTGGTCCATGGGCGGAGGGTTATTACAACCTGTTCTGTGATGGGATCTGGTGCTATGCACGGTTTCACAACATCTGACAGTACCACTTTGCACAGTCCACCTGGGTGGTCCCTGTATGCGAGCTATCCATTCCATCACAGTCCCGCCAAACCCTTGGGTTGGTGGAGGTAGTGATGACGGTGGGGGGTGGGTAAGAGGGATAGGGGTGGGGCACCAGAGCAGTGCAATGGCTGAACTGGGTTCCCCAGATCAAGCCCACTCCCAACGACCGCCCATCTTCTCTTTCCCCCCGCCCCCCCCAAGCTGCAGCCACCCCAGCCCAGGACGCCTGTCTACCTTTCTGGCCTCACAGGTGCTGACGCTCTGCCTGATCCCCAGGCGGTAGAGTGGAGGCCTCTGGGACTGTGCCATATCAGCGAGTGACTGTGCCACCTCCCTCTGTGGGTGGTTAGTCAGCCAGCACCCAGACAATGCCGATGACGCCCTCAGCCATGACCCGCTGTGACTGGGCCAAACTCTGGAGTCCCCCTGCAATGCTGTCCTGGGCTTTAATCAATGCCCACACAGAGTGCCCCAGGCATTGGACATCTTGGCCCATGGCTGATACCTTTGCCCCAAGGCCTCCACTGTGGATGCCACCGGTGTGGTTTTGGCCTGGGAGACACGCATGGTCGGCACCGCCTCCTGACCCTGCAGGCGGTTGGACTCCTTCAACTGCACCTGCAGGTGATAACCCCTCATGCAATCCCTGACTCTGTGACTGCAGCTCCACAACTGCCTTTCCAGCAGCACGAAACCCCTCTGGATGGCAGCTAGTTGCTGGGGTCAGGTCACCCTCCGACCGTCCGCCCCCTTCGTGGCCAGGACTCCCGGCCATGGTGGCTGGTTTAGGTACTGCCGTATGTGCAGGGTGGAAAGCGCGCAGGCCGGTGGCTGGGGTCCGGTTGCCCTCCAGGTGGGGGTGTTACAGGTCTGTGGGATGGGCGTTGGTGCCAGGGCTATCATGCTGGCTATTGACCTTGGTCGTCCTGATGAGGGCGTGCAGTTTTTTGCGGCACTTCTCTCTGGTCCTGGCAATGGGGCTCACAGTCTCCTGCATACAGGCCCAGAGTGCGGCGACGGGTGGCAGCCTCCTTCCCACCCCAAGGTATAGGGTGGCCAGTCTCCCCTCTACAGCGTCCAGCATGGCCTTCAGCTCCACGTCTGCAAATCGGAGTGCCGCTCTCCATTCCTGCTATCGTGTTGGAGTGCTAATATGCGGCTGCAGCTTGTCAGCCTCGAGTGTCAATCGCGACCCCAGTGAATCCGACACTATTTTTCATTGGAAATCTTTTCATTAGCAGTTGCAAGCCCATTGTTTCGGAGCAGCACCCATTGCACCGGGGGTGCTGCCAATTTTGCTTTGGTAAGCGTCTACCAATTCTGTCCCGGCGTCAACACTGTGGGCCGGATTCTCCGGTTGCCGACGCCAAAATCGCGTTCAGCGATCGGCTGGAGAATCAATGTTCGTGCTGAAATCGGGGGCGGCACCGTTTCCGCGGTGCACCACCCCTTCCAAAGCTGCACGCCTTTTCACCGGCTCAGGACGTTGCCTGAGGCCCTCTCCCCGATGCTTTGCCCCCGAACGGCCGAGTTCCCAACGACGTGGATCTCTCATGCTATCACTTGTTGGGAGCTCAGCATGGCGGCTGCAGACTCAGTACAGCGCCGCCAGTCAGGAGAGGGCTGATCCCGTGGGCAGGGGCTTGGGGCACTGTTGGGGGGGCGGTCAGGTGGTCGCGAGCCGCCCAAAGGGAGGCACTATTTGCCATGTTGCATGCGCGGCCACGGACCCCACAATTCTCCGTCCGTATCAGCAGGTAGAGCTGGGTGCTCGACCCCCACCAAACGGAGGATCAGTGGCCATTTTGCTCCAAATTTTCGGTCGTAAAATGCCACCATTCCCACACTGGCGTCAGGACAGAGCCTGGAAATCAGAGAATCCAACCCATTGTCTCTGAAATGGAGAATCCCGCCCATTGTGTTCGTGGTTACTTGACAAAGCACATGGCAAGAAGCTGCCAGAATGTTTTATCCCTGACCTCTGTCTTGATACTCTGGGAATATGACTTTCCTAAAAGTGCATTGTATCTCTATAAATCCATCCATTTATCTCTTGCATGTTTAATTTTATGCTGCTTTGATTAATACTTAGAATATGCCACTACACTTTACATTTTATATATTTTTTTTAATTTTTCCAATTAAGGGGCATTTTGGTGTAGCCAATGCACCTACCCTATACGTCTTTTGAGTTGTGCAGGTGAGACCCATTCAAACATGGGGGGAATGTGCATACTCCACACAGGCAGTGTCCTGGGGCCAGGATGCGAACATGGGTCCTCAGTGCCGTAGGCAGCAGTGCTAACGGCTGTGCCACCCTGACACTTTACACTACTATCCAACTTTACACTGCTATCCAAAGTCATGAATAAAGTAATCAATGCTCATGAAACAACAAATAGGCTGGCTTTTAGGCAGTTATGAACAAGAACCTGACTGTCATTGTTCATGCAACAATAGTGGAGGGTATTATTAAGCATGTTTCTTGTCACTGGAGGTTCAGTCTTTTTTCCCCCCACTTAGCTTACGGTTTTTTGATTCATCAGCCCTCCCAGTAAGGATAACAGAACTAAATGGCACTGTGGACGGTAGGACGCAATCCAGTGAAACGCAGCAACTGGCCTTGGGCCAAACACTGACTTGACATTCAGTCTTCAGAGGACATCCCCAGTGTTTCTGCTGGCTTCATTAAATAGCACTACTTTGCCATGTAATGTAGCTTTTAAAACTTGGACATTCAGTACTGTCAGAATTTTTGGACATGCATGCAAGTTTTACTTCTCTTCTCAATTCCCCATGTTACTTTACACCTATTTGCTATTTGGTTCAGTAGAATTCATTTTATAGCAGATGCTTTGCTGACTTTTATGAGAGGGGGAGGCAAGATGGCAGCATTATATATATTTAAACTGTCAGGATACCCATCGTGTTGATTGGATGTGTGATCTTGCATTTAGCCTACAGAATTTTATGGATCAAACAATTTATTCCAACTTGTGCTGTTCTTTCTGAAAAGCAAACATTGGCGGCTGTGACTGTATTGCTTATTTATACCATTTCCATTTCAAACCAATACCCAGGGCATTTCCACTTTTGATTAATCAAGTCATCAACTGAATATTAAAATAGCAGTTCAAAAACATTGTAATTGTGAAAACGGATCAAGTTTCTCGCTAATGAGATTTAATAACCTGCAATTTCTGCACTTTGTTTCCATTGTGTAACCAAGATGTGCAGCATGTTTGAGTGCATTTACAAACTGCAACATTACAGTCAATTGCCTTCTGTGCAGTAAAACCGGGATCAAATGCTTGTACAGTGCTTAACTGGTCAGTGACGTGCTAATCATTCATTCAGCACCATCAATGGCACTGCCTGACTTCTGCCTTTGATTTTTTTCAGTTTGTTGTTCGTTGGCTGACCAATTTCATACTTAATTAAAAATAAATGCGGAGATATCTGCATAACTGCACTGTTAACTGATCCAGACAGATCAACTGGCACTATGCAAGATGACTCTCTGAATTAGATTGTAATCCATGCACAGCAGCGACACAACAATATTTGGTAGCAAATTTACAGATTGAACCTAAAAGCCATATTCTCTCCCATTTTACCCTGGCGATTAAAGAGATAATATGAATACTGTTTTTTTAATAGATTTTAGAGGTCTTGATTCTGCATACCCTTCAGGTGCTAAAATTGCAGCAATGGGTTCCTGGACACAATTCTGCAGAAACCAACTTGCTGGTCTCAGCAGACAGTAGAAAACGGGAGGAAGAAATATTTTAAAATCTTTCTCATTCTGGGCACCTCTGACAAGCTTTGAGACAGCTTCCTAAATAATGACAGAGGACTGCTAATCTTTTTATTGGTTGGAGAACAGTGCACGTGATATGGGTTGCAAAGAAGAGGGGAAATTAAGTAATTACAACTCTATGACCAGAAGGTCCAATGTCTATTAAATTGGAAAGCTATTTTGGAAACACTCTTCAGTAGCTCTTTGTGTTACAGCACACAAGTACAATTTTATTCACTGAAACTGAAATTCCAAGGTCACTGGGATTAAGATCAGTAATATGATGCAAACTATTTTCAAGTCCAAAATAATGTGTAAGATGAATCTAGTTCACTATCTTTGTTAACATGAGGCAGTCAAATTTAATCTTTGTGTGATTGAATAGAATAAATAATCCACAACAACATTGTTCCAAGAGACAATTTTGACAAAGAGTTGGACAGGTCTCCCTGCCACCATGGCCTACATTTATCCTTCAACGAACATCACAAACAAATTTTCTGGTCATTAATCCATTCCTGTTTGTGATAACTACTGTGCGTAAATTGGCTTCCGTATTTCCGTTTAATACACAAGGCCTACACTTCAAAAAGTACTTCAATGTTTGTAAAGTATTTTGAGACATCCTGAGGTCATGAAAGATGAAAGGTCTCCAAGCCTGTACCGGTTATGATGCCACCCTTAGTCAAAACTCTCAGCACTTCTTTCTTAGTGCCGTCTTTAACTGTACAATCAGAAGTGTGATCTGCAAAAAATAAGTTCCTAATTTTGGAAACCAAATTTTTACACCATTCAGAATGGAAATTATTTATTCTTCTTGAGAATATGGCTTTTATCTGTGTTTTTGGAGAATTCTTCATTCCCTCAAAATTTAGCCATTTCTGCTTTAATCTATGATATTGTATGTGTCTTTCACATTTTATATAATTTTTTTCACAAACTCAGTTGCTAAAGGTTTGGACCGTGTAAGTGTTAAGAGTCAGTCCAATGATTCCAAGAGACCCCTCAGCTCACCACCTCCAACTCAATGTAAGTGTTACGATATTGGTTCCCAGCTCTGTGTGAAGAATGGCTTTGGCTTGCCATTTAACTCATAATACTGCTGTAAAGGTACTTTAATGTAATGATGCACAATGAGAAGTGACACGTTCCACATAACTAAGATGATAACTTAGCTGAAAAATTGCCAAGAGATGACCCAGATGTTTGAATACCAGTCCTGAGCTAAGATTCTGAACTTGCTTCTCCAGTGAAGTATAAATTTGCTTGTTTGAGCTGGAAAACAGAGAAGTATGCTTATGCACATCTCCACTGAGGATCATGCACAAAGAGTTCTAACATGTGCTGTTAAAAGGAAAGCGTCCAAGTATCCAAACTAAGTGGAATAGGATTAGGGAGAAAAGACGAGTAAGAAAGGGTTCCGATTAGGTTAAAATTAGGTATGGCATTGGACAATTCATATCAGAAAATAACTGTGGTGCAACTGTAGCCTTTTCCTGATAGAAATATTTTTTATAGCTTTAGACCCAAAAAGAAATTGTTTATATCTACACTATTTTGAAAGTATAAACAATGAACGCTTTCTTTAAGAATAGTTTTTTTTAACTTGCATAACTTTTATCTGAACATCACAAATATGATAAAAGCTGTGCCTAATTTAGACTGCTGTATTTTTGCAAAATGTTTACAAATTTAACACAAAATGGAGATGACACCATTTGGAAGAGGGCGCTTTTCCAAGTGGTGCCAAACTAACTTGTGTCTACTGCACCCCTTTTCCTGCTGCATTATGAATGACTGGCACGTAGAAACTGAGACATTGGCGTGCACAGGCTCTGTGTATCTTTAGCAGCAAGTCAGGCAGGTAATTAATATAATAATTATAATAATAATCTTTATTGTCAGACTTCCGGTGGCGCTCGCGAGCGGAGTGGCTGCGTCGAGTAGAGGCTCCTGCCGGTCCGCGATTCTTCGGAATTTTTCGGGTATTTCCCCGTGGTTCTTTCTTCCCACGAAAGGGAGGGGTTTCTTCGGCTTTTGAGGCCTGAGGGACGGGCGTCGGGTTGGTCCGGTTTGGAGCCGGTGAGGAGCCCCGCGGGAGTGTCCAGCGGCCGGAGTGGGAGGCATCGACCCAGACGTCGGATGCATGGGCGGAGCTTGACACTAGGCGAGGCAATCGAGGTGGCAGGTTATGAGTCCAGAACGCGATGTAGAGGGGGACTAGAGCACACTGGGTGGCTCCCACTGAAAATGGATCTTTGAGGAGTTTGAAGTCCGGTCACCAGAAGAGATTTCCTGATTTTGGGGGGGAAATTTGTGAAAATAATTATTTA
This sequence comes from Scyliorhinus torazame, assembly GCF_047496885.1. Classification (NCBI taxonomy): domain Eukaryota; kingdom Metazoa; phylum Chordata; class Chondrichthyes; order Carcharhiniformes; family Scyliorhinidae; genus Scyliorhinus; species Scyliorhinus torazame. The sequence continues at coordinate 16,056,641 of NC_092726.1, forward strand.
GTTATTTTCGGATTGAAGAAGAAAAGAAGAAATAATAAGTCGTTAGAGGATGCGAAAAGCAGCTAGGAAGAAAACCCGAGTTTGCCGTTGAATGAGGTCAGCAAAAGCGCTGACAAGATGGCGGATGCCGGACCGCATGGTGGTGCCGCACTACTTACAGTGGAAAAGATGGCTGAGGTGATGGCGGCGGAGTTGGAAAAGCAGTTTGCGAGGCATATGGAGGCTTTGAGGAAGGAGACGGCGGTCACATTGAAATCGTTGGTGGAGGAGGCAATCGCCCTGGTGAGGGTAGCTGTGGCAAAGACATTGGCCGAGGTGAGAGAGCAGGGCGAGAAGATGAAGGAAGTGGAGGAAGCCATGTCGCAGCACAGCAACCAGCTCACCTCGATGGGGGACGAGCTGCGGAGAGTAGTGGAGGTAACAGAGCAAAGCTCGAGGACTTGGAGAACCGCTCGAGACAGCACAATCTGAGAATTGTGGGCTTGCCCGAAGGGACAGAGGGCCCAAAGCCAACAGAGTACTTCGCTAAGAAGTTGGCGGAGCTGATGGGGGAGGGTGAGTACTCCTCCCAGTACGAGCTGGACCGAGCTCATCGGTCATTAAGGCCAAAGCCCAAGGTGCAGTAATTATCTGCTTCCATAAGTACTGCATGAAGGAGAAGGTGTTAAGCGCGAGGTGCAGTGGGACGGTCTTGGAGTTCGGATCTATCAAGACTTGACGGTTGAGTTGGCAAAGAGACGAGCGGCGTTCGGGCGGGTGAAGACGGCACTGTACAAGAAGGGGGTGCGATTTGATATGGTGTACCCGGCGAAGCTGAGGGTAACGTATAACGCCAAAGACTTTTATTTTGAGGCAGTTGAGACGTTCGTGACGGCAGAAGGCTTGGGACAGACGTGAGGAGCGGAACTGGAAGAGAGACTGTGGACTGTGTTTGGGCAGTTGGAAAATGTGTAAATGCTACAACTTTGTTTTTACTGATGTGTATTGTAATTTTTACTTCTCTTTGCATTGTAACAGAGTTCAAGTTAATGGTTGGGTGGATTGGCGTTCTGTGTTGCGACGGTTAAATCTTATGTTAGTGAATTGTATGGGTTGGATTGTTGGTTTTGTTCTTTCTTTCTCTGGGACTGGGTGGAAGGGGACAATATATCTTGGTCAACTAGTGAACGAATGTGAGGTGAGATGAGGGCTGCGGATGTTGGAGCCTGGATAGCAGGCTTCAATGGGCCTACGAGGCAAGCGAGGGGGGGGGGGGGGGGGGGAGAGATTGATGCTGGGAGATGTTTTTTCAAGGGGAAATGTAGGAGGGGTTCTTGGGAGGGGGGTAAGGAGTTCGATGTTAACGATAGACAGGGGCGGGTCAGGCTTATGGGGCAGGGCCCAAGTGGTATGATGATGGTGGATAAGAAGGGTGGGGGTTAGGATAGTCATGTGGAACGTGAGAGGGCTAGGAGGTCCGGTCAAAAGTGCTTGCGCATCTTAAACGATTGAACGCCGATGTGGCAATGCTGCAGGAGACTCACCTGAGGGTGAAGGACCAGGTGAGACTTAAAAAGTGCTGGGTTAGTCAAGTGTTACACTCTGGATTTGACGGAAGGGCTCGAGGGGTAGCGGTGCTGGTCAGCAAAAGGGTACGCTTCCAGATGGAGAAGGTGGTGGCAGATAAGGGGGGTAGATATGTGATTGTGGGGCGCTGGAGGAGAGATTAGTGGCGCTGTTAAGTGTATACGGTCCCTATTGGGACGATGTGGGATTCGCGAAGGTGTTCGAGGCCATCCCCGACTTGGACACATACAAATTGATTGTGGGGTGGGGGGGGGGACTGGAACTTGGTGCAGAAGCCAAGGTTGGACAGATCACGGCCATGCTCGCTGGTCCCATCGTGGTGGGGGGGAGGGGGGCGAAGGCGCTGGCTGGGCTAATGGTGGAAAGGGGAGGGGGGACCCTTGGAGGTTCCTGCACCCAAGGGAACGGGAGTACTCGTTTTTCTCAGCAGTCCATAAGGTGGACTCGCGGATCGGCGTCTTTATGATGGGGAAGGCTTTGCTGGCTGGGGTTAAGGGGTCGGAATACTCGGCAATTGCAGTTTCAGATCATGCTCCGTATTGGGTGGATATGGTACTGGAGAAGGGGGTAGCGCAGAAGCCGGGGTGGAAACTGGATGTGGGGCTTTTGGGGAACCAAGTGTTCTGTGAGAACGTTGAAAAGGTAATTAAGGAATATGTAGGTTTCAACTGTACACGTGAGGTGTCAACGGCAGTTGTCTGGGAGGCTCTAAAGGCGGTGGTGAGGGGTCAGGTAATCTCGTTTAAGGCCAGGGTGGACAAAGAGGAGAGGTTGGAGCGGCAGAGGGTAATAGATGAGATGTTGTAGATAGGAATTATACAGAAACTGAGGACCCAGCGAAGCTGCAAAAGAGGAAGGAACTACAGGCGAGCTTCGACCGACTGTCTACCAGGAAGGCGGTGCGCCAACTGAGACGAGCAAAGGGTGCAGTTTATGAACATGGAGATAAGGTATGTTAGCAGGTCAGCTCCGGAGGGAAGCAGCGGCAAGAGAAATTCTTCAGGTGAGGGATAGGGCAGGGATGTTGGTGGTGGCTCCTGAACTGATTAACAAGGTTTTTGAGGAGTTTTATGAGAGGTTGTACAGGTCAGAGCCACCCAGGGGAGACCGTGAGATGCAGGAATTTCTAGATGGGTTGGAATACCGAGGCTAGGGGAGGGGGACAGGGCTATATTAGAAGGAGCAATAGTGGAGCAGGAGGTAAAAGATGCGATTGGGAGGATGCAGCCGGGGAAGGTGGCAGGACCGGATGGGTTTTCTGGTGGAATATTATTAAAAATTCAAGGATAAGCTGGCACCCCTGATGGTGGGGATGTTTGAAGAGGCGATGGGGAAGGGGGGGTGTTGCCACAAACCTTGGGGCAGGCATCAATTTCCCTGTTGCTAAAAAAAAGATAAGGATCCGACGGAGTGTGGGTTGTATAGGCCCATATCACTTCTGAATGTGGATGCAAAAGTATTGGCGAAGGTACTGGCGGGTAGGCTGGAGGAGTGCCTCCCGAAGGTATAGGTGAGTATCAGACGGGGTTCGTGAGAGGGAGGCAGCTTTTTTCAAACATTAGGAGGGTCTTGAACGTCGTCACGGCACCGGTGGAAGGGAAGAAAAGTGAGGTGGTTGTGGTATTGTACGCCGAGAAGGCGTTTGACCGGGTAGAATGGGGGTACTTGATGGCAGTTCTGGAGCGGTTTGGGACTGAACCAAGATTGGGTAAAGCTATTATATAAGGAGCCGAAGGCGAGTGTCCGCACAAACAACATCAGCTTAGATACTTTTCTCTCCACCGTGGGACGAGGCAGGGATGTCCTACGTTCCCCCTGCTGTTTGCACTTGCGATTGAGCCGTTGGCCATCGCACTAAGAAGTTCGGAGTATGGAAAGGAATAGTGCGGGGTGGGTGGGGAGATAGAGCATAGGGTATCCTTATATGCCGACAACTTGCTGCTGTATGTGTCGTATTTTTCGAGTGAGTATTTTGTGGTGTCTCGGCCGGGGGTGGGGCTGCCATTCCGTAGGGCAGGGACTCACTTTAGGTATCTGGGTGTGCAGGTTGCCTGGGAATGGGGGAGACTTCGCAGGTACAACATCTCTAGTTTGGTGGGGAGAGTGAAAGCCGATTTGGGAAGGTGGGATGGTCTCCCTCTGTCACTGGCGGGTCGGGTACAGGCGGATAAAATGAATGTGTTGCCGTGATTTCTGTTTATTTTTCAATGCCGACCGATTTTCCTGCCAAAGGCTTTTTTCAGGGAGATTGAGGGAAGGATTACCTCGTTCATATGGGATGGGAAGGTGGCCAGAGTGAGAAAGGTGCTGCTACAGGAGAAGACAGGCAGAGGGTTTGGGTCTCCCGAACCTGATGTACTACTACTGGGCAGCGAATGTGGGGAAGGTGCGGAGCTGGGTCAGAGGGGTTGACTCCCAGTGGGTCAAAATGGAGGAGAGTTTGTACAGGGGGACGGGACTGAAAGCACTAGCAACAGCGCCACTCCCGATAGCTCCGGGGAAATACTCAGGGAGTCCGGTAATAATAGCTTCATTCGAGATTTTGCCAGAAAGGAGATACAGAGCTTCCCGGAGGAACCGGCCTCCACATTGCTGGAGGAGGTGCTGACGACAAGGGGATTGGAGAGGGGGGTAGTGTCAGCAGTGTACGGAGCTATTTTGGAAAGGGATAAGGCACCACTGGAAGGGATCAAAGCAAAGTGGGAGGAAGAGTTGGAAGAGGTTATAGAGTAGGGGGTCTGGTGTGAGGTGCTCCGGAGAGTAAATGCCTCCATCTCATGTGCGAGGATGGGGCTGATACAGCTGAAGGTGGTATACAGGGCACACCTCACGAGGGCGAGGATGAGCCGATTCTTTGAAGGAGTAGATGTGTGTGAGCGTTGCCGGGGGGGGGGGGCCGCGCTAATCACGTTCATATGTTGTGGTCTTGTCCAAAGCTAGAGGACTACTGGAAGGAGGCTTTTAGGGTAATTTCCAAGGTGGCGCATTGAAACTGGACCCGGGTCCCCGCGAGGCCATATTCGGGGTGTCGGACCAGCCAGGGTTGGAAACAGGTGCGGAGGTAGGTATCGTAGCCTTCGCCTCGTTGATCACCCGAAGGCGGGTCCTGTTGGGATGGAGAGCACCTCTCCACCCAGTGCCCTGGCATGGTGGGGGGACCTGTTGGAATTCTTGACCCTTGAGAAGGTTAAGTTTGAACTGAGGGGAAGGACTGAGGGGGGCAAGTCATGGGCATTATTCATTATGCGCTTTCAAGAACTGGATAACATCGAACATTAGTTGGAGGGGATGCCGTCTACAGATTCCATGACCCCAAACATATCTACACTCCCAAAACTGACTACTTCTCAACAACTGAACTTGATCAAAAGCTCTCTCAAAATTAAAACTGGATTTTCAGGAGCAGCAGACGTCATCTTCCTGGTGTTTCACTACAATATTTTTAAACATTTATTTTTCGATTTCTCCCAGCAAGGCCTTTTTTCTGTATGATTTCAAAAATTTAAATATTTAGTTCATTCCTGGTTTTAAACTTGCCAAACCTGATGTGCGTGAATGTTGAATAAGTAGAAAATTTGATTTTCATACTTAAGGAACACGTGGTGAACCCAAATGTAGAAATGGATATAAATCAACAATCAGGGTTGAATGAAAGTGCCACACTTGCACCAATTAAATGGAGGGGAATCGCTCCAGTGAGAATTAATATTTTTACTTTCAGTCTCATAAGTTTTGAATCTCACTTCTCAGAGCAGCAGTGTTATTACAAATGTGAAATTAGTAACCTTTCCTCACGACCAACATCACAACTCCTAGAGACAGGATATACCCTCTCTATTCTCAATTTATCCTTTGATGAGCAGGTAATAATTATTTTAATCCTTTTGGCTGATAAACTCCTCCCTATGCCATGATAAATTCGATTTATAATGAACCACAGATGACAGCTAGGATACCAGAGCATCTGGAAGGGCATAACCTGTCAAGCAAATCTAATCTGAGGACAGCTGGATAATAATAGCATCTTTAGGTCACTCAGTTTAAATAACAGCTCAGTGTCATTAGTAGAAAGATATGGCTAAGCACTCAGAAATGACCAGCAAAGTGGCAGGTATGTTGAACTATAAGAACACTTTCTCTAATAATTATAAATTATTTGGATGATTCTTGATATTTGCGAGGATGTAAACTTCAGAAAGTCCGAGTTATATTTGTAGAATATGCTAAGATGAATAGCAAAAATATATCTTGGTCTGCTTTTAGTTCTCTGTAATTATTGGCATTAAGTGCTGTTTGTTTGGGTAGGAAAGAACATGCAATGCTATCATTATCACCTAATGGGCAGCCTGAGGAAGAAACCCTGTGTTGCTGTTCATCTACGTAATTACCCTGTTTAAGATCCTGGTTGATTGCTTGACAGGGCAGTTCTGTGCATTGCATGAGAGGAACCCTGAGGGGAGCCAATGACTATTTAATTTAAAGAAGGCTGATCTAATTAGAACAGGCTTTGTTACGGAACACTAATTATGTCATGTGTATTATTTGTTGAATGGAAACTTTTCATGCCTTAAGACTTTTTTTATCTGTATTACGGAAAAATTCAAGCCAGATGATCTTAGAAAAGCTTAATGTATAAGCTTTCCTAACTATTACTCTTTTCTCTGTTCTCTTTGTTGTTGCATTTAACAAGAAATTTAACAAGAAATTCTGTAAGAAGTCTTTTGGATCTTAATTAACATCATTTCAAAGTCAATTGTGGATAACGCAAATGTGAAATGTCTTTATAGAATTGAGATTTCCTTCACAATCCAGCATTTTTTCCAAATTGTTCTTTGCCCCCTCCTGTTTACTGGGAAAGGATGATATGCAAGGACAACAGCTTTCATACTTCTTCCAATACCTTAACAGATCATAGTTAAATAAACAGTCCTGGAAAGTACAGCAGGTCTATAAAGAATGAGAAATACAGGTTAACATTTCTCCTGGGATGATAAGATATGGTGATGGGTCAGTGCCAAAAATATTACTTCCCCTTTGAAATGCTTTTATCTCCCTCAATTAAGTTGTCTGAGGAAAGAACACCACATTCTCCCATGTATTTTTTTTTTCCATAAAGGTATCTTTAGTTTTCCTACATTCTCAACAGGGCTTGCTGAATGGCAACTCTAAACAGCTCCCATTCCGAACTTGTTGTTCCATTTTCAAGTCATTGGTACTTTAGCCAATTGCAGTAGCCAAATTGCAATGTATTTTCCCTTCCATCACACCAAGTTCACTTTGTGTACATCAGAAACTCTTCAAAATCATTGTGTAAATGCAGCAGTGATGCGAATCAGAAGAGTGCCTTATATATTCCTGCCCTACGTAAGGAGAAGAACCTTTTTAATTGAACTAATGAATCTGGCTCGCACACAACTCCAGAGGCACCTGACAAGCTCCAGTATTTCACTGAGCTGCCAGTTCTCATGTGAGGGGATTCGCAAGCTGGTCAATTGTGCGGAGTACCATATATACTCATGTACAAGTCAAACATTTTCGACCAAATTAGGAATATTTTTGAAGGTTGGAATCCATGCATGTTGAAGGGGCAAATATCAGCTTAAAACATGAAAAATATTTACCAATTACTGGTAAGCTACGCCATGCTTTCAGTAAGCTAATAGGAAGTCTTACAATAGGTTCAAGTCCAACAGGTGTGTTTCAAATCACTAGCTTTCGGAGCACAGTGCTTCCTCAGGTGAGGCTCCTTCCTCAGGTGAGGAAGGAGTTGTGCTCAGAAAGCTAGTGATTCGAAACAAACTTGTTGGACTTTAACCTGGTGTTGTAAGACTTCTTATTGTGCTCATCCAACGCCGACACCTCCACATCATGGCTATCTTCAGTAAGCTAAGCAGTGGTAGCATTGCATTGATTTGTTCTGGGTTGATGAGTGCTAAACCATACTCAACGAGCAGAGGAAAAATAATCCAAAATAATTTGTGCATATGACCATAATATCAGGAAATTAAAATTACTGGTAGTAACAGGTTATTTCGCATAGCAACGTCTGGTTTAGAAGGCAGCATTGATGGAAATGCCATTTCCAACCTGGCCATGCTGTTGGTAGCATCTGTTGTTTTGCTGGCATCCCCATCTGAATGGATTAGCAACTTACATTATTTTTCATCTCAAATAGTTTTTGACGGCACAGTACAAAGAATGGTACCAGAGAATATTCTAATTAATTAGGTAATCGAATAGTATTAGTAGTCTGACTATAACATAAGGAAATTAGAATTACCGATAGTAACTTGTGTTTACACTATTTTGTTGTAACATGAGAAAAACACACAGTTCTCATATCCCATAAAAACGAAGGTCAGATTAGACATGAGATTATCTTAAAAATGAAGGCGCTTTTGGTCAGAATTCAGGGATCACCTTTTCCATAAGGTCGAGTGCTACTCATGGTATTCCATCCAAACCAATTCCCTTCTTTACCTGATATGCCAATGCATGCTTTGAGCAAAGGCAGTTGGTTAGCATTTATGAATCGGAATCATTACGCGATGTTCCCTCCCCAGCCCAGGCACTTTTTCTTCACTCATTCACTTACAGTATGTGGGCATTGCTGGCACGGCTCGCAGTTATTGCTTATCTTGAAGTGAGATGGTACACCACTGCATTCTTTGTAGTGTGGGTACTCCCCATGCTTTCCCTAATGTGTGTGCCCCAGAAAAAGTCCTGATGAATCATAAATGGAACCATTTTCAAATTAATTCACTCTCATTTCTACCATTTGGTTTCAGTGGAAATCATGTCCTTATCCATGTTAACTTCCACAGATGCAGAGAAGAAAATATGTTATGTGCGGCTTATGTGGATTAGTTGTGATTTTACTCTTAAATGTTTTCCTACATGTTGCATTTAATGAAAATTAATTAATATGGGAGAAGAGAAAATTGCATTTACAGCTAAAGAGAAAATACATTGCTGTCAACCTTTAATTTCCTTTAGTTTCTTGGGAACAGATAGCTGTAGAATCCTTAATAATAATAATATTTTTATTATCACAAGTATGAAGTTACTGTGAAAAGCCCCTAGCCGCCACATTCCGGCGCCTGTTCAGAGAAGCTGGTACGGGAATCGAACCCACGCTGCTGGCCTTGTTGTGCATTACAAACCAGCTGTCTAGCCCACTGAGCTAAACCAACTCAGTTTATTATTTTGAAACAAGTCTTGAGTGCCAGGATGGATTTACTGTTACAGTTCCTAATTTTCTGGATAATATTTGTCAGTGAAGAACATAATGACATTATATAGTATCTCTCCATCATCGAATTATCACCAAATTAAATTGTGAAGGAAAAAACACAGTCAACTGAGAAACCCAGGATACCAGAAACCATTTCTGCACTGCCGACAAATTAATTGTTGGAGAGGGTGCTCAGTTTGAATTGAAGGAAGAAGAGTTCCAGCAAAAGCTGAGTGAAAGGCGAGATGACTAGTATCAATGAAAGGAAGAATGTCACAGTGAAATGTGGGCAGAAGAGGAAGAAAGTTTGGGCGGGGGGGGGGAGGAGGAGTTGCCTCTCTGGCGATGATTTAAACCTTTTAAACTCAGATAATTATTAAACTGAGCACAGAGCAATAATAATCTTCAATGTCTGCAAGAAATTCAGAGAAATGGCTGCAATTTATGTCTCAAATACTGTGTAAATAATGGAAGGTTGGGTATATCTACAACTTAACCAGCCAAAACTCCACGACACTCTTCGTACTAACACTAGAATTGTAAACACTGACACTTTGCAGACTGGAGAACAAGTTAAACAAAACTGTAATAACCTCAAGGTACAATCTGATGCCAACTGCTTTTACTGTTTCCTGAGTGGAGGGTCCACTGATGCCGAGAGGTTGAATGTAAAACTGACAGAAATCTAGTTTTCAGTAGACTCCTTGGGCTGCCAGACTTGACAAGAAACACACTTAGCTTGCAGACTACTTGTACTACAAGATTTGCACTTGGGGATTTAGCAGCACTTGACATGATATTAAGTGTAAAATCAGCCCTCGTTTAATAATGATCCACTTAGCCTCACAGAGCTGTTGAATTGCTGTATTCTATGTGTTCTGTTGCTTGGGAAATTATATAACTTGGATACCGTATGAAAATCTGGAAAACCTTTATTATCTACTTACTAGATTGATTACAACTTCATCTTCAAAAAGCTAATATGCAGCCATCACCACACTATTGTATTCGAAATCATATTGCAAACATTGGAGTCAGTTCAGAGAAGGTTCACCAGATTGATTCCGGCGATGAAAAGGTTGACATGTGAGGAGAGACTGAACAGTTTGGGCTTCTACTTGCTTGGGTTCAGAAGAATGAAAGGGGAACTGATTGAACTGTATGAAATACTAAGAAGGATTGACAAAGTAAATGTAGGCCAAAAATTGCCCTTGTGGGGCAATCTAGAATGAGAGGTCACAGATATAGGTTGAGAGGTGGCAGATTTAAAACTGAGATAAGGAGGAACTACATTTCGCAGAGGGTGGTGAATTTATGAATCTCTCAGCCCCATAGTGCGGCGGAGTCTGAATCGTTAAATGTTTCAAGAAGGAGTTAGATAAAGGGTTAAAGGGATATGGGGGACAGGCTGGGAGGTGAATTTAAGACCAGAAAGAGATCAGCCAAGATCTGATTGAATGGCGGAGCAGGCTCAAAAGAGCTGAATTGCCTATTTCTGCTCCTAATAACCTGTGTACCCTATTCTGCTTTCTTCTGAACTAAAAATGTATGTTAAAATTAGACAAGAATAGAGAAAATCAGTTGTATTGTTGTGGTCTCTAATGCTGCTATTGCTTCCAATAAACCTTTTTTTGAATAATTTCACAAAATCTTGATAACATTGCTGTATTTGGACTGAGACACTCAAAGATAATGGCAAACTCCCATGACACTAATCTGTTGTGAGATAAGTTAAAAATTCACACATGTACACCATTTTAGTTAATATTACTTTTTGCCTCGAATAAAATTGAAAAAGAATGAAACAGCCAAAATTTGGTGAGGATTTTTGTCATTATATGCATGCAACAACATGTAGCAACACAGAGCAATGGGAAACAATTGGATATGTTGTCATGCAAATTTTCTTGTTGGACATTTTAAGGAGTGCCTCGCTTCACCACATATGAGTGTGCAAAGAAAAGGTCACTTGGCTACTCTCAGAACTCTTAAGCGCACCACATTGCAAGTGGCCATAAGTGTACTGATGTATGCATGAGGAGCATGGACAGTAATCTTTTTCTGTTGTCCGATGTTTGAAATGACGTATTTCTGCCTGTGATTATTGACAATGGTTTGGGAGTATGTTTTGTCATTAACAATGTTTAACATTTCAAGGGTTCCATTTATCAAATGCACTTTGGATGAATTTGAATACTATCAGAAATCTGTCTTCATCCTAAGAACGCCAACCTGTTGGCTTTGCCTTTGGCATGGTATATAAATTCATGGAAAAAGGGGAGTTAAATGCTGAATGTTTTCATTTCAGAAAAGGATAGTGATTTATTATTCTGTAAGACCAAGAACAAGTATAATCTTAAACACAATTTTTTTCTCCAACAAAGGTGACAACTTCATAAGATATGGGATACTGTCTCTGAAGTATTCATGTCATAACTTAATTACATCACTTGGTGTTAAAGTTCTTAGATGGGCATCAATCTGGTGCATTTTCTGTTGAAATTCAGTAAATGACTGCTGAATAGATATTCAGCCATCTTTTTGATTGTGACCAGAGCCTGAAAGGAACTTTTATTGGCAGCACTAAGTCCATTTCTGGTTTAATGCCGATAGCTGCTATCTCAAATGGCAGAGGTTTCAGGTGTCCTTTATTTCAGAAAAACACAGTTTTTAATTTAACAGTGCAAGCATTGCAAACAATCATGCAGTTTCACTGTAAAGTGATCCATGGCCCATGATGTATCTTGTTCATGGGTCTGGGAACATTGCTTAAATAATTGTTGTGTTACATATATGTCTTGTCTCTTGAAAACAAGCAACTAGAAGGACACCACATCTCGGGGAGTCGCAAGTCTTAAGTAATTACCGTACTTTCACGAAAACAACCTGCAGGGTATATCTTTTTAAATGTATTCCAGAAGCAATGTGGCTTATATTCGTGGGCGGGTTATATGTGCGACTTTTTTTGCAGATGGCTGGCCAACTTCAGTCTTCCTACAGGTAAGAGGTAAGTCATTGCAAAGTGGAGATGGCTAAGATTTTAAACTGTCTGTGTCGTAGCGTGTTTATGGATGGGTTTAAATCTTTTCTGTACATGAATGAGAGGGTAGTTTTTTGAGAGGTATTGTGTAGGGCCATTTTGACGCGGGATGGATTCATTGTGCGGGATTACAAGTGATTTACTTTTGTTCTCAGAAACACATTGAAATAATGGTAATTAGGTTGCAGCCCAGGTTTTTTTTCGTGAAATTACGGTAACGATCCAAAGTGCAAGTTTAAAGTTAACTATAAAAGTTAGTGTTACCAGCTATTCTAGGTACCCATTTTCATTATGATTGAGTGAATAAAGTGAATTACTCTAAATGGGAATTGATACCATTAAGCAGGGATCAAAGTGCCCCAGTAATTATGATGTTTGGGTGGTATCAATTGTCCCATTTTCTTTTTGATTTCTTTCTAGCTCGGAAGCAAGAAATCATCAAGTTAACTGAACAGCTGATCGAAGCTATCAACAATGGGGACTTTGAAGCGTACGCGTAAGTTTAGAGATCACTTTTCTCATTCATTAATGATTAATATTGCCCTTCTAACATCTGTTCATTTGCAGAGATAAAGGGATATTAAAGGCAAGTGACAGTCACATTGCACAAGTGCCAGGCAATGACCATCTCCCCTTGACATTCAATGGCAATGATAGCCTGGGTGCTATCATTTACGGGAAACTAAACTGGACGATCCATATAAAAATGCAGTGACTACAACAGTAGGTTAGAGACTGGGAATTATGTGTAACTCCCCAAAGCCTGTCTTCCATCGACAGGAGTGTGATGGAATACTCTACATTTGTCTTGCTGAGTATGGCTTCACTCAAGAAACTGGGCACCATCCGGGACAAGCAGACGACTTGTTGCCACTGCATCCACCATATATATATTTTTTTAAAAATATATTTTATTCAAGATTTTTTGGCCAAACATAACAGTACATAGTTTTTCTTTTAAACAACAATAAAGCAATATAAATAACAGTGGCCAGTTTTAAACAAGTAAATAAATAATATATAAACAGAAACAAAAACAAAACTAAATGGCAACTGCCTTGTCAAAAATAGTTACTCTCCAAAGATGCAATCCAACAGTCCAATATACATTACCTATAACAAATGTCGATACATATACAATGACATCCCTAAGAGCCCGCCCGGGTCCTCCTCCCCCCCCCCCCCCCCCTCCCCCTTGGGTTGCTGCTGTTGTCTTTCTTTCTTTTTCATTCCCTCTATCGTTCTGTGAGGTAGTTGACGAACGGTTGCCACCGCCTGGTGAACCCTTGAGCCGAACCCCTTAATACGAACTTGATCCGTTCTAACTTTATAAACCCTGCCATGTCGTTTATCCAGGTCTCCACGCCCGGGGGTTTGGCTTCCTTCCACATAAGCAATATCCTGCGCCGGGCTACTAGGGACGCAAAGGCCAAGACATCAGCCTCTCTCGCCTCCTGCACTCCCGGCTCTTCTGCAACCCCAAATATAGCCAACCCCCAGCTTGGCTCGACCCGGATCCCCACCACCTTCGAAAGCACCTTCGCCACCCCCACCCAGAACCCCTGTAATGCCGGACATGACCAGAACATGTGGGTGTGATTCGCTGGGCTTCTCGAGCATCTCCCACACCTATCCTCTACCCCGAAAAATTTACTGAGCCGTGCTCCAGTCATATGCGCCCTGTGTAGAACCTTGAATTGTATCAGGCTTAGCCTAGCACACGAGGACGATGAGTTTACCCTACGTAGGGCGTCAGCCCACAGCCCCTCCTCAATCTCCTCCCCCAGCTCTTCTTCCCATTTCCCTTTCAGCTCATCTACCATGATCTCCCCCTCGTCTCTCATTTCCCTGTATATGTCCGACACCCTACCATCCCCCACCCATGTCTCTGAGATCACTCTATCCTGCACCTCCTGCGTCGGGAGCTGCGGGAATTCCCTCACCTGTTGCCTCGCAAAAGCCCTCAGTTGCATATACCGAAATGCATTCCCTTGGGGCAACCCATATTTTTCCGTCAGCGCTCCCAGACTCGCAAACGTCCCATCTACGAACAGATCTCTCAATTGTACTAGCCCAGCTCTTTGCCATGCTCCAAATCCCCCATCCATTCTCCCCGGAACAAACCTCTGGTTATTTCTTATCGGGGACCGCACCGAGGCTCCCGTCCTTCCCCCATGCCGTCTCCACTGCCCCCAAATTTTTAATGTTGCCACCACCACCAGGCTTGTAGTATATTTCTTCGGTGAGAATGGCAACGGTACCGTCACCATTGCTTGTAAGCTGGTCCCCTTGCAGGACGCCCTCTCCAATCTCTTCCACGCCGCTCCCTCCCCTTCTCCCATCCACTTACACACCATTGAAATATTGGCGGCCCAGTAATAATCATTTAGGCTCGGTAGTCCCAGCCCCCCTATCCCTACTACGCTGCAAGAACCCCCTCCTCACTCTCGGGGTCATCCCGGCCCACACAAAACACATAATGCTTTTCTCGATTCTCTTAAAAAAAGCCTTCGTGACATCACCGGGAGGCACTGAAACACAAAAAGGAATCTCGGGAGAACCACCATTTTAACCGCCTGCACCCTACCTGCCAGTGACAGGGACACCATGTCCCATCTCTTGAGGTTCTCCTCCATCTGTTCCACCAGTCGTGTTAAATTAAGCCGGTGTAAGGTTCCCCAATTCTTGGCTATCTGAACCCCCAAGTACCGGAAGTCTCTTGTTACCTTCCTCAGCGGTAAATCCTCTATTTCTCTGCTCTGCTCCCCCGGATGCACCACAAACAACTCACTTTTCCCCATGTTCAATTTATACCCCGAAAAATCCCCAAACTCCCCAAGTATCCGCATTATCTCTGACATCCCCTCCACCGGGTCCGCCACATACAACAACAAATCATCCGCATACAAAGATACCCGGTGTTCTTCTCCTCCCCTCCACTTCCTGGAACCCCTCAGTGCTATGGCCAGGGGCTCAATCGCCAGTGCAAACAATAACGGAGACAGGGGACACCCCTGCCTCGTCCCTCTGTAAAGCCGGAAATAATCAGACCCCCGTCCATTCGTAACCACACTCGCCATCAGTGCCCTATACAGCAACTGTACCCATCCGATATACCCATCTCCAAAGCCAAATCTCCTCAGCACCTCCCACAGATAATCCCACTCCACTCTATCAAATGCTTTCTCGGCATCCATCGCCACCACTATCTCCGCTTCCCCCTCTGGCGGGGGCATCATCATTACCCCTAGCAACCTCCGTATGTTCGTGTTCAGCTGTCTTCCCTTCACAAACCCAGTTTGGTCCTCATGAACCACCCCCGGGACACAGTCCTCTATCCTCGTCGCCATTACCTTGGCCAGAATCTTAGCATCCACATTTAAAAGAGAAATGGGCCTATAGGACCCGCATTGCAGCGGGTCTTTTTCCTTCTTTAGGAGGAGCGATATTGTTGCCTCTGACATAGTCGGGGGCAACTGCCCCCTTTCCCTAACCTCATTAAAGGTTCTCGTCAGAAGCGGGGCCAGCAAGTCCATATACTTCCTATAAAATTCCACAGGGAATCCGTCTGGTCCCGGGGCCTTCCCCGTCTGCATGCTCCCAATCCCTTTCACCTCCATCTCAATCTGTGCTCCCAGTCCCGCCCTCTCCTGCTCCTCCACCTTAGGGAATTCCAGCTGATCCAGAAAGCACATCATTCTCTCCTTCCCTTCCGGGGGCTGAGCTTTATATAATCTTTTGTAGAATGCCTTGAACACCCCATTCACTCTCTCCGCTCCCCGTTCCATCTCTCCCTCGCTGCTCCCCTCTTCCTTAGTTGGTGGGCCAGCAACCGGCTCGCCTTCTCCCCATATTCATACTGTACACCTTGTGCCTTCCTCCATTGTGCCTCTGCATTACCCGTAGTCAACAAGTCAAATTCTACATGTAGCCTTTGCCTTTCCCTGTACAGTCCCTCCTCCGGTGCCTCTGCATATTGTCTGTCCACCCTCAAAAGTTCTTTCAGCAACCGCTCCCTTTCCCTACCCTCCTGCTTTCCTTTATGTGCCCTAATAGATATCAGCTCCCCTCTAACCACTGCCTTCAACGCCTCCCAGACCACTCCCACCTGAACCTCCCCATTGTCATTGAGCTCCAAGCACCTTTCAATACACCCCCTCACCCTTAAACATAACCCCTCATCTGCCAATAATCCCATGTCCATTCTCCAGGACGGGTGCTGTTCTTTTTCCTCCCCCATCGCCAGGTCCACCCAATGTGGAGCGTGGTCCGAGATAGCTACAGCCGTGTACTCCGTCCCTGTCACCTTCGGGATCAGCGCCCTTCCCAAAACAAAAAAGTCTATCCGTGAATATACTTTATGGACATAGGAGAAAAGCGAGAACTCCTTACTCCTAGGCCTGCTAAATCTCCAGGGGTCTACTCCTCCCATCTGCTCCATAAAGTCCTTGAGCACCCTATCTGCAGCCGGCCTCCTCCCGGTCCTGGACCTCGATCTGTCCAGCCCTGGGTCCAGCACCGTATTGAAGTCTCCCCCCATTACCAACTTTCCCGCCTCTAGGTCCGGGATACGTCCCAACATACGCCTCATAAAATTGGCATCATCCCAGTTCGGGGCATATACGTTCACTAGAACCTTGCAATCTGCCACTCACTATCACAAATCTACCCCCACTATCCGCCACTGTGGTCTTTGCCTCAAACAGTACCCGTTTCCCCACTAATATAGCCACCCCCCTGTTCTTTGCGTCTAACCCCGAATGAAACACCTGCCCCACCCATCCTTTGCGTAGTCTGACCTGGTCTATCAGTTTCAAATGTGTCTCCTGCAACATAACCACATCTGCCTTTAATTTCTTTAGGTGTGCGAGTACCCGTGCCCTTTTAATCGGCCCGATCAGCCCTCTCACATTCCACGTGATCAGCCGGGTTGGCGGGGCTCTTTACTCCCCCGCCTTGTCGACTAGCCATCCCCTTTTTTAATCCAGCTCCTCACCCGGTTCCCACGTAGCCGTATCTCCCCCCGACGGCGCCCTCCCGCCTCGACCACCCCACCCCGTACCAGCTCCCCCTTCTCCCCAGCAGCAGCAACCCAGTTAACCCCCCCCCCCCACCGCTAGATCCTTTTCTAGTGTAATTGCACCCCCCATGTTGCTCCCAGAAGTCAGCAAACTCTGGCTGACGTCGGCTTCCCCCCGTGACCTCGGCCCCCACTGTGCGAGGCCCCCTCCTTCCTGCTTCCCTGTTCCCGCCATGACTACCATAGCGCGGGAACAAAGCCTGCGTTTCCCACTTGGCCCCACCCCTAATGGCCGGCGCCCACAATTCCTCATCCTCCCTCTCCCCCACGACATGGGGAAGAGAGAAAAGTTACAGGGTCGCAAGATTAACAACTTGAGAGATCATCCCTTCCCCCTTTTTTCCCCCTTCACCCCACGTAATCACCCCACCACTTTGTCCCAAACGTTCTTTTTCTGGCCCGCCTATTCCAGCTGCTCCTCCACAATAAATGTCCACGCCTCTCCTGCCGTCTCAAAGTAGTGGTGCTTCCCTTGGTGTGTGACCCACAGTCTTGCCGGTTGCAACATTCCAAATTTGACCTTCCTTTTGTGAAGCACTGCCTTGGCCCGATTAAAACTTGCCCTCCTTCTCGCCACCTCCGCACTCCAATCTTGATATACGCGGATCACCGCGTTCTCCCACCTACTGTTCCAAGTTTTCTTCGCCCATCTGAGGACCATCTCTTTGTCATTATATCGGAGAAATCTCACCACTTCTGCACCTTCGGGAAGACCAAGAATCCTTAAATTCTTCCTCCTCGCATTATTCTCCAGCACCTCCAGCCTTTCCACACACCTTTTGTGTTGTGCCTCGTGCATCTCTCTTCACCAGGCCCTGTATTTCGTCCTCATTTTCAGCGGCCTTTGCCTTCACGACCCGAAGCTCCTGCTCCTGGGTCTTTTGCTCCTCCTTTAGTCCTTCAATCGCCTGTAATATCGGGGCCAGCAGCTCCTTCTTCATCTCCTTTTTAAGTTCTTCCACACAGCGCTGCAGGAACTTTTGTTGGTCAGGGCCCCATACTAGACGGCCACCTTCCGACGCCATCTTGCTTTGTGCTTGCCTTCCTTGCCGCAGCTCTAGAGGATCCTCCGCAATCCGGCCACTTTCCTCTCCATTTTCCATCCGTGTCCAGGGGGAATTCCCTTCTGGTTTACCGCACAGTGTTTTTAGCCGTTAAAATTGCCGTTGGGGCTCCTATTAAGAGCCCAAAAGTCCGTTCCACCGGGAGCTGCCGAAACGTGCGACTTAGCTGGTCATCGCCGCACCCGGAAGTCCTGCATCAACCATATTAAACATTGACACCTCCACCACGAGCAGCAATCGTGTGTAGCCTCTACAAAATGCACTGTAGCAACTCACCAAGGCTCCTTTGAGAGAACCTTCCAACTCCCCTGAGCAAAGGGCAGCAGATGAATTGGAACATCACCACCTGTAAGCCACTCACCATCTTGACTTGGAACAATATCCCAATTCTTTCACTGTCACAGTATTAAAATCCTGGAATTGCATTCCTAACAGCGCTGTGCGAGTACCTGAATTGTTCGAGGAGTCTCACCACCGACGGCAATTTGGGGTGGGCAACAAATGCTAGCCTTGCCAGCAACTGCCACAACCTATGACGTTTTTTACAAAACGGACGTTTTGGAAAGTTCCCTGGCAGTTAATGTTTGGACACACTTTTAACATGTGTTCTGATATTGGGCTGGTGTTACAGTCCAACCTATGCAAACTCCAAATGGTGAGAGACACCCTCTTGAGGGTGCAAACTTGGTGCCTGATCTATAGTCTTAATTTCTGCATTGATATGGATGTTGCAGTAAACTGCATCCTTATGACTTTTGATACTATGGGACATCCATTCCAAGCAAGTTTTTCCAATACCTTATTTACCAATAAATAATAGCATGTCATTTTGGGATTAGGACCTCAGTGGCAAGAATAGGCAGGGCTGGAACAAGAGTATTATGTGCCCAAGGTGAACCTTCAGCTTGCACTCTACCTCACCCACCCCTTTAATTAACTTAGAAAAATGAATATTGTGCATTAGCATGAATAAAAATTCTGCATTTATAATTAGATTTAACATAAAAAGAACATTATGACACATTGTCCATTTTGCTGTTCTCGGCTTCATCGAATATGTACTGGAAGAAATACACATTACAATGAGTAATATTGCTCACGTGATGTAAATACTAAGTGTTTCTGCAACAGTTGCTAGATTACTTTATGCACAATTTATACCATCAATAATTATAAGAGTGGGCATAATTAAATTATATTCTTGGACACTGATTCGTACTTTTGGAAGTCATATAAATTGACACGGCTGCTGCACAGACAGAATGAGGAAAATGAAATAACTTTTGGAAAGATTGCAATATAAATATATATTAGTATGTGTGGATGTATTTGTAGATATAGATCAGTTCCCATGCTGAAGCCTGGTTGATTACTTATGGCACTTTATGAATGTTTTATTCATTTTTTTGCCGCTCCAGGTGAATGTCCAGCTTGTTTAGTGGTTGCACCAGCCCTGACAACAGGTCACCTTTATCATTCATGATCCTCAGTAGTGTTCAGAATTGACATTACCATAAGATAATAGTTTTCTTCATAATTTTCAGGAAAATTTGCGATCCAGGACTGACCTCATTTGAACCTGAAGCATTGGGTAATCTTGTTGAAGGGATGGACTTCCACAGATTTTATTTTGAGAATTGTAAGCAATTTTTAACAATGCATGCCATGTAATTCATTGCTGAATTTGAAAATAATTGATGAACTAAAAAACAAACAAACCATGTCCTTGCCTGATGCCTCCATCTGAGTATGTCCTTGCCGGATCCGGCCATGAACCATCATGGGTTCCTTCACCTTTAACTCAGAGTAGTTTGGACCTTGATTTTAACCCTTGGTATTTCTTCTACTCAGTAAATAACTGGTTGCGCCAATTATTCCTGTTCAAAAATGTTCCTTTACTACCTTTTGGTGCCCCATCTGGTAATTTTGGAGAAAATTCTTAAAATACCTTTAATGCAAATTTTCTGTATGCACTCTCTGTGAATACAATTTCTCTGTACATTGTCCCAACAGGTGTGTTAGCATCACATATTAGGAGCCTGATTAGCACTTGAGGCAGCCTCAGCACTTAGAACTCTGACACTGAAACAACTGGCCTGCCACACAAACACTGCCACCTCTTCCAATATCAAATAAAATGATTTATTCTCCCCCCCCCCCCCCCCCCATGCACATGCCAAAGTCTCGACAGGCAACATGCGCCCAGGCTTTGACTAGTTTAATTCAACACTTAACAAATTATGTACAGGTAACTCGACGATTCCTCCCTACGAAATGCCGCATCACCCCATGCAGTATTGCAGAAATCAGGGTTCAATTTGAAATTTGATGTACTGAAGTAGTCAAAAGTTGCACATACTTGGGAAAGTACCTGTTCCGAACTTCAGAAATAATTGTTGCTGATAATAACTGGAAATTCCAATTCACCTTGTGGAAAATTGCTGTTGACGAGAAGAAAATGAACTGCTCGACTGAAGTGAGTTCAATTTTTTTTTTTTGAAACTGACTATTGTTCTCCTCCTTTTGTGTAGTGTTATCTAAAAACAGCAAACCCATCCACACGACTATTTTGAATCCTCACGTGCATCTTATTGGGGAAGACGCTGCCTGCATAGCCTACATTCGCCTCACCCAGTATATAGATCTTCAGGGTAGGCCACGGACAACCCAGTCAGAGGAGACACGGGTCTGGCACCGACGGGACAGCAAATGGCAGAATGTTCACTTCCACTGCTCGGGTTCTCCAGCAGCACCACTCCAGTGAAGGTAAGGTTGTAATGGGAATGAAATGACAATACAATCAGAGAAAGGCAAATAGAGGTTGTTTTTAAGGGCTCGCATCAATTCATGAATTGCCCATGCTCGTACTCTTTTTTTTTTGGGGGGGGAGCATTAGTGTGGTTTTAAGTTGAGCTGGCCAACTTAGTCAGGAGCCAAACTTCTAAGTGCCTGAAACAATGTGCGATACTCCAGACTGTCCCTACTATCCACACTATCACCATTAATCTGCAGCAGACTCAGTCGAGAAAGACACTACACTGGCACACTGTTTAGGATGAACTGGCAGCTGACTTGATCTCCCAAAGTCGTCATTTTCTTCAATTTATTCTTCCTCTCTATGTCACTCACCGTTTGGCTGTTCCCAAACTTCTGCTTAAATGTCACTACTGGGAGTTCCTGAGTGTTTTTGGAGTGTGTGCATATATTTATCTGCAGAAACATTGCAAATACTGCAGCTCCCAGTTACTTCATTAATACAATTTCTCAGTCCAGATTATAACATTGGGTCTCAGCAGACATTGCTATTTAGTATCCTGCAAGTGAATAGTAAGGTAGAGTACACCATCTGTGGCTCTGTCGTGACAACTGTGACATTGCACTCTGTTCTGAATACAAGATTTTCCCATTTGTGATTATGTAGAACACTGCATAAAATGGTGGCACAATTTTAACTAAACCTGTCAGAATGTGCTGTATAGTCCAAGTATTACTCTCCCACCTCAGGCTACAAGTCATTATCTCTTTTAATATTCAACATTGTTCATACAGTATGAAAACAGAAAATGCTTGAAATATTTAGCAACTCGGGTAGCATCTGTGTGAGACAGATTTAAAATTTCAATGACTTTTCATAGCTCCTGGGCAACATTCACAATATAATAGATTTTAAGCAAGTACAGGTGAGGAAAGGAGGCAGGGGAAAAAGAAAAGGAAAAGGAAAGGTCAGTAATAGGATGGAAGCAGTAGAGATTAATTTGCAGACTGAATGATAGTGCAAGTCAAAAACAGAGGATAATTGAACAAGTATTTAGAGAAGCTGTCATAGGGAATATCAGAATCATCAGCAAAAGCTGCTGCCTGAAAAAGTGGCCGAGGTTTTGAACTTTTGAGTGAGTTGCATTGGAAGTATAGGAGGCAAAGGACAGAGCAAGGATTATAACAGACAAGTTCAATTCACTTGCCATTTTCTTTCTCCTCCCAATATTAGCTTGATGTGGCCCTTTATCGCCTTCTTGACACTGAGTCCAACAATTTTCAGTGCATTCTAAATTTTATTTCACATTTACAGAAACTGCAGTTTGCTTTTGTGAATCTAGCACAGTATTTTCCACAGAAATACAGCAAGTAAGTTGGGGAGACACATAATATTTAGTCCTTTCAAAACACATCCTGTTTTTCACATCACACTCAGGTGACATGCGAGCACTGTAGATTTGAAAGTTCATAGCATGCTCCATAGTGTGACAGGTATACCTGCATTTTTAAATCAGCACTGCTTTTATATTTAAAACACGTGCAAAGTGCTTCAACTCAACCTCAGGGCTTTGCACAAAACATTACCTTCATAAAAGAGGTTGATGCACCTAAACAGCTCCACTTCAATGTCAAGTTGCAAGTAAAATTATTTTTAACAAAAAGCTAGAAGATTCCGTTTTTAATTTATTTTACAATGTTTCTGCAGAGCTGAAGAAATTGGCAGAGTTCTGGCCCGAGCAACCATTAAAGCTGAGCCGCGACCTGGTGGCCTCTGAAGACCAGCAGTAACATGCACGTGTCCGCATGCACATTATGCTCCTGGTGGCTGCATAATTGTCACGTTCGTGGAACTATATGGTGTTTCTTTCAACTTGTCTCAAGATGTAGACATTAACAAAAAAAATTTACAAAATCAAAAATGGCTACTGTATATGTACTTTATATAATTCACATTTGATGGCAGTGATTTGTACAATTCATTCAAAACATTTGCTAAAGCATGAAGGTTAAAATTTAATGGTGATCATCCTAATGTTGGAGGGTTAGTGTTCCATTTTATATTTTCTTGTACACTAAAGATGTGTCACTTATTCTTTTGAAAGCTTAAGTTTTGATGTAGTTAACTTGACTCAGCAAAACAGTAAATGAGGCCCTGTCGCAGCCACTGATACTTTTGGATGGTTTTACGGCAGAATGCAACCAATTGAATTAAGCAGCCAAACTTCATATAAACAGGCCTCTCAACCACTCTTTGCAATGTGGAAAATATCACTTTTGCCATTACCAAATTGCCACACAAGGTTGCCTCGGTGCAACTAGTGTATATGAAGAAACACAGCAACCTGATTTTTCATTTCTTATACCTTGTGTGTGCTGTATTGGGGGGAAAAGTAGCACTATTTATCCATTTTTCTCTTGTTTCATGTGAAATGTGTTGATTTGATATAATGACGTTCAAAGAAAAGTTAATTTAAAAAGTAACAGGTACGCCAGCTGAGATACAAGTGATCTGTGAAAACTGAAAAAGCTTGTGAGAACCTCTCCCTGGCTCTATACATTTAAGAAGTGAGTGAGTTAATTATATCATGTTGAAGTAGCAAGATCTAATTCAGTGTTCTTTACTGTTTTGTTATACTGTGCTACCAACTCTAGGATTTAATGAAAAACTTGTTGCCATTAGTTAAAATTGTATATGCATTTTTACAAATGCATGTTATATATTTATAGCCAATAATTTTTGTGTTTAACTTGCCATGGGTTCAGATGGTGTAATGAGCTTTATTGTTTTCAAATTGCACAGTCTTGGATGCGTGTAGTAATACAATCTGATGCCTGAGTTTAGTCTGGCTGGAAGGCCTCTCAGAAAGGCATGATCACTTTGTGGTTTCTTTGTTAAACTCGTGTAGGAAATAGCTTATTGAATAGCCAAAAAAAATGTTTTTTTGCATGACATAATTAACCCTGTTGGTTTCAAAAATGATTGCCTGTAGAGCTCTACATTCTCTTTCCTTCTCCTTTCTGAGCTTTGTAACAGCATCCTTTTTTTGTCTGCTGATGTGTAATGGAAACCTGGTTTGCATGCACTCGATCGACCGCTTAACAATTTTGTGCAGGGGCTGTGGAAACGCATTGAGAGGACTCTTATCGTGTTTTTATGGATGTTTTAAAATTAGACGGCTTAAGGGTCTTAAGTGTAATGAGCTGTGTGTGGATCATATTTTTTTATTTTTTTTACAAGGGCTGTGGAACCCATGAATTAAACAAATGAGTTTTACCTCATTTAATGCCTCGTGTGGCTTGAAGTGTGGAAATGCTAATTTTGCTGGAGATATTTTTACGGTTGAAAATGATGGACTATATTTGCTTTTTACACAGCAACTTGCCTGAATATGAAATGTGATTTTTTTTTTTTTTTAATTATTGAAGTTCTCAGCAGCTG
Organism: Scyliorhinus torazame; assembly: GCF_047496885.1. NCBI lineage: Eukaryota > Metazoa > Chordata > Chondrichthyes > Carcharhiniformes > Scyliorhinidae > Scyliorhinus > Scyliorhinus torazame. Next base: position 16,080,821 of record NC_092726.1, read on the forward strand.
AAATTCTGTCAGGTCTGGTTTATATGAGGACAAAAACATTATGTTACAGGATGTGGTCTATGTGTTCCTCTCGCCATTTAAAACTGTTGATATGTTAGAAATAAAACTTGACAATATGACTACAGTGTGAACATTTTGTTAATGATTTATATTGTAATAGTGCTGGTTAAACATTGAAAGTCAGCTTTTGTGCAGTCCAGAAGGGTAACAGTTTTATACTTGATATTCACCATAAATATTCTGAATTCCAATTTTTGGATGTAAGACAGCAGGATTTTGAGTAAGCAAGAGCCCTTAAGTATTCCATCACAATTTGCAGGTATAGGTTTTCAGCGAAAATAAACTTACTTTTGATGCATACTGCTAACAACTGGACACTATCCCCACAGGGGAAAGGATAAAAATAGAGTATAAGGAGAGAGAGAGGGGACTGGGAGAACGGGAAGATTAGGAGATGGGGGGGGTGGGTAAGAGAGAGGCAGGAGGGGGGTAGGGAGAGATGTGAAGACCCACTAGTGGGGGGGGGGGGGGGGGGGTATAGAGAGAGGAGGGGCGAGATGGGGAGGGGAAGAAAGGAGTAGTGGGGGTAAAGATGGGGAGAGGGAGGAAGGGAGAGAAGCGAAGACCCACGAGCAGGCTGGAGGAGGGGGGAGAGAGAGCGATGGGGAGAGCAGGAGGAGGGGAAGTGGGGAGGAAAAATGGGGTGTAGAGGGAGAGCAGGAGGAGGGGTAGAGAGGAGGGGAAGTGGGAGGAAAAATGGGGTGTAGAGGGGGGTGGAGGAAGAGAGGAGGGGTGGGGGGAGAGGAGGGGGATAGAGAGGGAGGGCAAGAGAGAGGAGGGGTGGGGGAGGGAGAGAGAGGAGAGGTGGGGGGAGAGAGAGGAGGGGGGAATAGAGAGGGAGAGGGGAATAGAGAGGGAGAGGGGAGGGCAGGAGGCATAGGAGGGGGAGATGAGAGGATAGGGGGGATGGATACAGATGGGGAGGGGAGCGAGGACCCACGTGGGAGGGGGAAGAAAGAGGAGGGGCGAGATGGGGAGGGGACGAGAGGAGTAGTGGGGGTAAAGATGGGGAGAGAGAGGGAGAGAAGCGAGGACCCACGAGCAGGCTGGAGAGGGGTGGGGAAGGGAGAGAGAGAGAGAGGAGGGGAAGTGGGGTGTAGAGGGGGAGAAAGATGGGGTGGAGGAGGAGTGGGGGAGAGAGGAGGGGTGGGGGGTGAGGAGGGAGGAAGAGGAGGGGGGATAGAGATGGAGAGGGGAGGGCAGGAGAGAGGAGGGGGGAATAGAGAGGGAGAGGGGAGGGCAGGAGGGAGGCATAGGAGGGGGAGGGAGAGACGAGAGGATAGGGGAGATGGATAAAGATGGGGAGGGCAGCGAGGACCCACTAGCCCACTTTGAGGTCAGGACAGCTTTTCAAAATGAAGGCCTGATCTTGGAGGAGCCGGTCTGGCCAGTGAATTCAGCTCTCCAATAATGAAAATTGGGCTTGACCGGGGAGAAACTCCCAGGGCCGAAAAATGTGTCTGACTTTGTGTTTGGATAATGGTTGGGAACTCGCTGACAGAACCATGGAGAAACTCCCAGCAAAACCCGCCACAAATGACACTTTGAAACCTTTCCGTTAGATTGCGCTCTTTTTATATCGTATTTCATGCTAACAGAACATTTCAAAATGTTTCTGAGTCAATGAATTTGTTTCGAAGCAGTCACGATTCTTTTGAAAAAATACAAAATCCATTGTGCACACACAAAAGTCACACACAGCAGTTCATCTGAGTTTGTGGTCGTGATTGGCGCATGAATGTTGGTCAGTATCATGCTTTTTTCCTTTGATCTTTCCAGCCACCTATGAGTGCAGACTCAGTTCAACATTTGGAAATACAGCACCACTACCTTCCATAATACTGAAAAGTCCAGGATTATGCGGTCAATTCCTAGATTTGGATTTGAACCCACAGCCTTCCACCTCGGTGTTAATGGTGCTATCACTGAGCCAGGCGAATACTCATGACTGTGGGTACCATTTAACGGCCTCATTGCGCCCGACTTGGGGTTGGGATGAGGCCGTTGAATCTCTCAAGAGGCCTCTTGCATGATCTGTGATACTTGAAACTCACCAGGGTGCCTGGGTGACAGTGCCAGGCTGGCAGGGGCACTGCCAGGGATCAGGTCCGTGGGACATGCTAAGTTGGGGGTCAGGGGCCTCCCCGTGGTTGGAGAGAGAGGTCGAGGCACCCAGACAAAATGACATCACGATCTGCGAAGAGTTTGCTGGGCTCTCCGGCAGGTAATTACTCTTAAGTATGGCCTCAGCAGAAAGGACAGCTTTTGAGGCCCCAAAAAATGGCTAAAATGCCGTTACAATGCGGGGTGTTTCAAGACTGTGATACATACACCCTGCTAAATGTACCCAAAACAGGACAGATTTTTTTCCCGGTTAAATGGCACCTTCAGTGTCACCAAACTCTTTTATGATGATGTGAAGTTCATAATTACATCAATTATGTTGAACTCTTGGACATGTTGCACTATGGGTGGGATTTTCCACCCCTCCCCCCATCCCGCAGCAAAGGAGGCAGCCAGCAGTTGGATTTTCTGGTCCCACCACTGTCAACAAGTTCCCCATTGTATACACCCCCTGCCAACGGGATACCCGCATGAAGGTTCACCGTCGACAGATCCCAACGTGGGTCGGCCGGAAAATCCCAGTCCAAATATGCTTCCTGTCTATGATAATTTAATCTGTTAACATTACAACTCAGCAGGCGGAATTTGGGTTGTTAACCACTGGGAGGGCAGTGTGGAACAGCTCAGAAAGGTGAAGGGGGCGATTTATGAGCACGGGGAGAAGGCCAGCAGGATGCTTGGACAGCAGCTCAGAAAGAGGGAGGCAGCTAGGGAAATAGGGAAAGTTGTTGACGGGGATGGAAACTTAGTTGGGGACTCGGCGGGGGTGAGCAAGACCTTTCAGGACTTTTATAGCAGGTTGTACAGGTCAGAACCCCCCTGGGGGGCCAGAGGCACTTTTTGGATGGGCTGACTTTCCCGAAGGTGGATGGGAAGCTGGTAGAAGGGCTGGGGGCCCTGATTGGGCTGGAGGAGCTAGTGGAGGTTTGAAGGCCATGCAGTCGGGTAAGGCCCCAGGGCCGGATGGGTACCCAGTCGAGTTCTATAAAAAGTTCTCCGGAATATTGGGGCCGGTGTTGTTGAAGGTCTTTAACAAGGCCAAGGAAAGAGGGGTTCTGCCCCAGACGATGTCACAGGCCATGATCTTGCTCATTCTGAAAAGGAACAAGGACCTAGAGCTGTGTGGTTCTTATAGGCCGATTTCCTTGCTGAACGTAGATGCCAAAATTCTGGCCTCTAGGATTGAGGACGTTATAGGGGAGGACCAGACACGGTTCGTTGAGGGTAGACAGCTGTTGGCCATTGTAAGAAAGCTGCTAAACGTGATCATGATGCCCCCGGAAGGTAGGGAAGTTGAAGTGGTGGTTGCGATGGTGGTTGCCTTCAATCGGATCAAGTGGGATTACTTATGGGAGGTACTGGAGCGGTTCGGGTTTGGAAGGGGCTTTGTTGACTGGGTTAGGTTGCTGTACCGGGCTCCGGTTGCTAGGTTGCAGGACGATCTCGGACTATTTCAGGCTACACCGGGGGATGAGGTAGGGATGTCCCCTCTCCGCACTGCTGTTTGCGCTGGCGATAGAGCCGCTGGCAATTGCTCTGAGGGCCTCAAGGGGCTGGTCTGGGGTTGGGGGATGGAGCACAGAGTCTCGCTGTATGCGGATGACTCAGACCCAATGGAGGGGATGGAGGAAATTATGGGAATCTTAGGTGAAACGGCCGGTTTGCGGGGTATAAGCTTAATATGGGGAAGAGCGAGCTGTTTGTCGTTCAGGCGAGAGGCCAAGAGGGCGACTGGGGGGACTGCCATTCAGAGCGTTAGGGGACAGTTTCAGGTACCTGGGTATCCAAGTGGCAAGGGATTGGGACAGGCTACATAAATTGAACTTGGCTCGGTTGGTGGACCAGATGAAGGAGGATTTCCAGAGATGGGATGCACTCCCGTTGTCTCTGGTGGGTAGGGTGCAGTCGGTAAAAATGACGGTCCTCCCGGGGTTCCTATTCGTCTTCCAATGCCTCCCCATCTTCATCCCGGGGTCCTTTTTTAAGCGGATCAATAAGATTATCGCGGGCTTTGTGTGGGGGGGGGGCAAGCCCCCGCGGGTGAAAAGAACAATGCTCAAGCAGAGTCGGGGGGGGGGTGGAGGGCTGGCGCTGCCGAATTTCAGCAATTATTACTGGGTGGCTATATAGCCATGGTGAGGAGGTGGCTGGTGAGCAGGCGTGGGTGCGCATTGAGGCAGCTTCTTGTAAGGGCACAAGCTTGGGGGCGTTGGTAATGGTGCTCCTGCCGTTCCCACCGGCGCGGTACTCCACCAGTCCAGTGGTGATGGCGGCCCTGAGAGTCTGGGGGCAGTGGAGGAGACATGTGGGAGCAAAGGGGGCATCGGTGTGGTCCCCAATCTGCGATAACCATCAGTTTGCCCAGGGAGGATGGACGGGGGGTTACGAATTTGGCGGAGAGCGGGGATTAAGAGGAAGGGGGACTTGTTCGTGGAAGGGAGCTTCCCAAATATGAAGGCGCTGGAGGAGAAGTTTGCATTGGCTGGGGGAAATTAACTCCGATACTTACAGGTACGTGACTTTCTGTAGAAGCAGGTACCAACTTTCCCACTCCTGTCGCAAAGGGGGATTCAGGATAGGGTCGTCTCTAGAGGATGGATAGGAGAGGGGAGCATCTCAGACATATATAAAGAGCTTATGGGTTCGGAGGAGTCGCAGACCGAGGAGCTGCAGCAAATGTGGGAGGAGGAACTGGGGGGAGAGATAGAGGAGGGCCTGTGGGCGGACAAGTTAGGAAGGGTCAATGCTACCGCAAGATGTGCCGGGTTCAGCCTGATCCAATTTAAGGTTGTTCACCGGGCTCACATTACAGTGGCCCGGATGTGCAGATTCTTTGGGGTGGAGGATAGGTGCCAGCGAACCATGTCCACATGTTCTGGGCATGGCCAACGCTGAGGGGAGTTTGGCAGGGGTTTGCTGACACCATGTCCACAGTATTAAATATGAGGGTGGCGATGAGTCTGGAGGTGGCGATTTTTGGGGTATCGCAGAATCCAGGAGGAGAAAGAGGCGGACGTTCTTTGGATACTTGTGGGGGGGGGACTTACCAGGAGTAAGCCATGGGGTACGGGCCTCTGGCATGGAGTCTGTCCCTGTTGCTCAGAAGGGAAGGGGGGAGAGGAGCAGAGCATTAGTAATTGGGGACTCTATAGTCAGGGGCACAGATAGGAGATTTTGTGGGAGCGTGAGAGACTCACGTTTGGTATGTTGCCTCCCAGGTGCAAGGGTACGTGATGTCTCGAATCGTGTTTTCCGGGTCCTTAGGGGGGAGGGGGAGCAGCCCCAAGTCGTGGTCCACATTGGCACTAACGACATAGGTAGGAAACGGGACAAGGATGTCAGGCAGGCTTTCAGGGAGCTAGGATGGAAGCTCAGAACTAGAACAAACAGAGTTGTTATCTCTGGGTTGTTGCCCGTGCCACGTGATAGTGAGATGAGGAATAGGGAGAGAGAGCATTTAAACACGTGGCTACAGGGATGGTGCAGGCGGGAGGGATTCAGATTTCTGGATAACTGGGGCTCTTTCTGGGGAAGGTGGGACCTCTACAGACAGGATGGTCTACATCTGAACCTGAGGGGCACAAATATCCTGGGGGGGAGATTTGTTAGTGCTCTTAGGGGGGGTTTAAACTAATGCAGCAGGGGCATGGGAACCTGGATTGTAGTTTTAGGGTAAGGGAGAATGAGAGTATAGAGGTCAGGAGCACAGATTTGACGTCGCAGGAGGGGGCCAGTGTTCAGGTAGGTGGTTTGAAGTGTGTCTACTTCAATGCCAGGAGTATACGAAACAAGGTAGGGGAACTGGCAGCATGGGTTGGTACCTGGGACTTCGATGTTGTGGCCATTTCGGAGACATGAATAGAGCAGGGACAGGAATGGATGTTGCAGGTTCCGGGGTTTAGGTGTTTTAGTAAGCTCAGAGAAGGAGGCAAAAGAGGGGGAGGTGTGGCGCTGCTAGTCAAGAGCAGTATTACGGTGGCGGAGAGGATGCTAGATGGGGACTCTTCTTCCGAGGTAGTATGGGCTGAGGTTAGAAACAGGAAAGGAGAGGTCCCCTGTTGGGAGTTTTTTATAGGCCTCCTAATAGTTCTAGGGATGTAGAGGAAAGGATGGCGAAGATGATTCTGGATATGAGCGAAAGTAACAGGGTAGTTATTATGGGAGACTTTAACTTTCCAAATATTGACTGGAAAAGATATAGTTCGAGTACAATAGATGGGTCGTTTTTTGTACAGTGTGTGCAGGAGGGTTTCCTGAAACAATATGTTGACAGGCCAACAAGAGGCGAGGCCACATTGGATTTGGTTTTGGGTAATGAACCAGGCCAGGTGTTGGATTTGGCGGTAGGAGAGCACTTTGGGGACAGTGACCACAATTCGGTGACGTTTACGTTAATGATGGAAAGGGATAAGTATACACCGCAGGGCAAGAGTTATAGCTGGGGGAAGGGCAATTATGATGCCATTAGACGTGACTTGGGGGGGATAAGGTGGAGAAGTAGGCTGCAAGTGTTGGGCACACTGGATAAGTGGGGCTTGTTCAAGGATCAGCTACTGTGTGTTCTTGATAAGTATGTGCCGGTCAGACAGGGAGGAAGGCGTCGAACGAGGGAACCGTGGTTTACCAAGGAAGTGGAATCTCTTGTTAAGAGGAAGAAGGAGGCCTATGTGAAGATGAAGTGTGAAGTTTCGGTTGGGGCGATGGATAGTTACAAGGTAGCGAGGAAGGATCTATAGAGAGAGCTAAGACGAGCAAGGAGGGGACGTGAGAAGTATTTGGCAGGAAGGATCAAGGAAAACCCAAAAGCTTTCTATAGGTATGTCAGGAATAAGCGAAGTGGAATCTCTTGTTAAGAGGAAGAAGGAGGCCTATGTGAAGATGAAGTGTGAAGTTTCGGTTGGGGCGATGGATAGTTACAAGGTAGCGAGGAAGGATCTATAGAGAGAGCTAAGACGAGCAAGGAGGGGACGTGAGAAGTATTTGGCAGGAAGGATCAAGGAAAACCCAAAAGCTTTCTATAGGTATGTCAGGAATAAGCGAATGACTAGGGAAAGAGTAGGACCAGTCAAGGACAGGGATGGGAAATTGTGTGTGGAGTCTGAAGAGATAGGCGAGATACTAAATGAATATTCTTCGTCAGTATTCACTCAGGAAAAAGATAATGTTGTGGAGGAGAATGCTGAGCCCCAGGCTAATAGAATAGATGGCATTGAGGTACGTAGGGAAGAGGTGTTGGCAATTCTGGACAGGCTGAAAATAGATAAGTCCCCGGGACCTGATGGGATTTATCCTAGGATTCTCTGGGAGGCCAGGGAAGAGATTGCTGGACCTTTGGCTTTGATTTTTATGTCATCATTGGCTACAGGAATAGTGCCAGAGGACTGGAGGACAGCAAATGTGGTCCCTTTGTTCAAAAAGGGGAGCAGAGACAACCCCGGCAACTATAGACCGGTGAGCCTCACGTCTGTAGTGGGTAAAGTCTTGGAGGGGATTATAAGAGACAAGATTTATAATCATCTAGATAGGAATAATATGATCAGGGATAGTCAGCATGGCTTTGTGAAGGGTAGGTCATGCCTCACAAACCTTATTGAGTTCTTTGAGAAGGTGACTGAACAAGTAGACGAGGGTAGAGCAGTTGATGTGGTGTATATGGATTTCAGCAAAGCGTTTGATAAGGTTCCCCACGGTAGGCTATTGCAAAAAATACGGAGGCTGGGGATTGAGGGTGATTTAGAGATGTGGATCAGAAATTGGCTAGCTGAAAGAAGACAGAGGGTGGTGGTTGATGGGAAATGTTCAGAATGGAGTACAGTCACAAGTGGAGTACCACAAGGATCTGTTCTGGGGCCGTTGCTGTTTGTCATTTTTATCAATGACCTAGAGGAAGGCGCAGAAGGGTGGGTGAGTAAATTTGCAGATGACGCTAAAGTCGGTGGTGTTGTCGATAGTGTGGAAGGATGTAGCAGGTTACAGAGGGATATAGATAAGCTGCAGAGCTGGGCTGAGAGGTGGCAAATGGAGTTTAATGTAGAGAAGTGTGAGGTGATTCACTTTGGAAGGAATAACAGGAATGCGGAATATTTGGCTAATGGTAAAGTTCTTGAAAGTGTGGATGAGCAGAGGGATCTAGGTGTCCATGTACATAGATCCCTGAAAGTTGCCACCCAGGTTGATAGGGTTGTGAAGAAGGCCGATGGAGTGTTGGCCTTTATTGGTAGAGGGATTGAGTTCCGGAGTCGGGAGGTCATGTTGCAGCTGTACAGAACTCTGGTACGGCCGCATTTGGAGTATTGCGTACAGTTCTGGTAACCGCATTATAGGAAGGACGTGGAGGCTTTGGAGCGGGTGCAGAGGAGATTTACCAGGATGTTGCCTGCTATGGAGGGAAAATCTTATGAGGAAAGGCTGATGGACTTGAGGTTGTTTTCGTTGGAGAGAAGAAGGTTAAGAGGAGACTTAATAGAGGCATACAAAATGATCAGGGGGTTGGATAGGGTGGACAGTGAGAGCCTTCTCACGCGGATGGATATGGCTGGCACGAGGGGACATAACTTTAAACTGAGGGGTAATAGATATAGGACAGAGGTCAGAGGTAGGTTCTTTACGCAAAGAGTAGTGAGGCCGTGGAATGCCCTACCTGCTACAGTAGTGAACTCGCCAACATTGAGGGCATTTAAAAGTTTATTGGATAAACATATGGATGATAATGGCATAGTGTAGGTTAGATGGCTTTTGTTTCGGTGCAACATCGTGGGCCGAAGGGCCTGTACTGCGCTGTATTGTTCTATGTTCTGGCCTTTGCTTCCCTAGTAGCCCGGAGGCGCATCTTGCTGGCATGGAGGGACTCAAAGCCCCCAAAATCGGAGACCTAGCTTTCAGACATGGCAGACTTCCTCTGCCTGGAGAAAACTAAGTTCGCCATGAGAGTCTCTGCTGGGGTTCGCCCGGAGGTGGCAACCATTCGTCGACTTCATCGCAGAGAACTAATCGTCAGCAGAAGGGGGGGGGGGGTCGGTGGGTTAGGTTAGCGTAGGTTAGGAGGGAAGTAATGGCAAGACCTGTGGGAGAGAGAGGTGGAATTTGCACTATGTTTATATTTCCCTTGTTATGTATATTGTTGATTTTGTTGCTGTTAAAATGCCAAAGAAATACCTCAATAAAACGTTTATTGTTTTAAAAAGCTCAGCAGAGGCCATGATTTGCATCCCACCAGTTCAAACTCAGATACAACCAAAGTGACTGATACTAATAGTGGCTTCACAGTAACTTCATTGCAGTGTTAATGTAAGCCTACTTGTGCCATCCTGCTCAAAACAAAAATCCAACCCTTACTTCCCTAGCCTTGCAAACTACTGTTCCATGTCTCAACCTTGCAGAACACCTTGAATGTGTTGCTACCTCTTAAATACTGGCCTGTTTTTCCCACAACTCCACATTTGAGCCACTCCATCAAGTTTTAGCAGACAAGGCCTGATTAAACTCATAATTTATCATTGTTCTTCTCTGCAGTCATTGATAGTTAACCACACCATCTTCCTCTAATGCCTCACTTACTTTGTCCAGGTGCCTCGCCTGGTCCTATTCCTATCTATCCCTTGTGGCCAGTGAATCTCCTGCAAGGGCATTTCTCCCCAGTCCCTCACTGTTACCTTTGCTATCCTATGCTGCCCTTCAGTGGCATCATCAGGTTCAACATGCACACCGACAACACCCAGCTGTACACCACCACCTCTAGCAACCCTCCACTGCCTCTGATTTGCCATGCTGCTTGGCTGACATCCAGTTTTCGAGGAAAATATGAGGAAGACCGAAACCATTTTCCTTGTCCGCATTACAAATGACATTCCTTGCCACTGACCTATTCTTCTTGCTGGCCACTGTTCAAGATACCTCCTATAATACCTCCTACTTCCACCTCCATAATTCAGCTCATCTGAACTCTTCACGCTTTGTAACCTCTCAATTCAAATATTCCCCTCGCTAACATGACACATTTCATGCGTCGGTCAACGTTCCTCTCTGAACTCGGAGCAATTCCCATTGACTCCACTGCTCGCTGATCTGCTTTGGCTCCTCATCTGGCAGTGCCTTGATTTTTTTAAAACTCCCATACATGTTTTCAAATCTCATCATGTTCTCATCCCTCTCTTTCCTCCAGCAGCCTTGCAATCCACTGCGATCTCTGCACTCTAGGGGGAAATTGTTACATTTCTAAACAAGTAATCTGGTGACCGGAGTTAAAATCCCAACAATGTAGCAAAGGAAATTTCAATTAATTAAAATAAATCTGGAATTAAAAAGGAACAAGAAATGAAATGAAAATCGCTTATTGTCACAAGTAGGCTTAAAATGAAGTTACTGTGAAAAGCCCCTAGTCGCCACATTCCGGCGCCTATCGGGGAGGCTGATACGGGAATTGAGCCGCTGGCCTGCTTGGGTCTGCTTTAAAAGCCAGCTATTTAGCCCACTGTGCTAAATCAGCCCCTAAACTAGACTGAAAGGTGACTAATGGATTGGTGTAAAATCCATCCACTTCATTAATGTGATTTTCAGAAAGAAATCTGGTGCCCTAACCCGAAAAGTGACTCCAAACCAATAACAATGTGGTTTTCTCTAAACTGCCATCTAAATACAGCCGAAAAGGCCTCGCAGTTCCATCAAAATGGTACAAAAGGTAAGAATGTAGATGGGCAGATCACGTGAATGTAACAAGCACATAAAGCCCAGTCACCTGCAAAGTCCGCCTCAATAACAGTTGTGGTCTTGTGCCAAAACTGTCCAACACATTCATGCTGACAGAATCACACAATCCAACATCCCAGACTCCCATGTCCTGCCCCAGCAACAGGCCACACTGACCAGAGGTGGTAACGCTCTGGCCAAGATGGCCCAGTATGAGCAAGGAAACGATCTACTGGCCAATTTCTACCACCACCTCTCAATTGATGAATCAGTGCACCAATTGAGGGAAAAAGCGCTCAGGTCATCATATTGTGTCGGGCCACTTCCATGTCCATCATCAAGTGTAGCTTGATTGCACCACCACTGGCCAAACGAGACAATTTCTGAATTGCATTGCTGCAATACTGTTTTGCAGCAAGTTGTGAGAGAAGAAACCTGTTGTCATGCTGAAGATACCTTTATTCCTGTTGTGTGGCACTAAAACCAGCTCAATGGTATAACTCAATTTACATCTAGCAGCAAACACTGGGTTTCAATGAGCCACTGTGAGCCATCAAAGTAAGCAAAGTACTGTACACACCCCTGTCAGCATCAACGGGGCCGAGGTGGAGATGGTTAGCAGTTTCAAATTCCTAGGGGTGCACATCTCCCAAAATCTGTCCTGGTCCACCCACATCGACGCTACCACCAAGAAAGCACAACAGCGCCTATACTTCCTCAGGAAACTAAGGAAATTTGGCATGTCCACATTGACCCGTACCAACTTTTACAGATGCACCATAGAAAGCATCCTATCGGGCTGCATCACAGCCTGGTATGGCAACTGCTCGGCCCAGGACCGCAAGAAACTTCAGAGAGTCGTGAACACCGCCCAGTCCATCACACAAACCTGCCTCCCATCCATTGACTCCATCTACACCTCCCGCTGCCTGGGGAAAGCGGGCAGCATAATCAAAGATCCCTCCCACCCGGCTTACTCACTCTTCCAGCTTCTTCCATCGGGCAGGAGATACAGAAATCCGAGAACACGCACGAACAGACTCAAAAACAGCTTCTTCCCCACTGTCACCAGACTCCTAAATGACCCTCTTATGGACTGACCTCATTAACACTACACCCCTGTATGCTTCATCCGATGCCAGTGCTTATGTAGTTACATTGTATACCTTGTGTTGCCCTATAAGAACTAGGAGAACATAAGAACTAGGAGCAGGAGTAGGTCATCTGGCCCCTCGAGCCTGCTCCACCATTCAATGAGATCATGGCTGATCTTTTGTGGACTCAGCTCCACTTTCCGGCCCGAACACCATAACCCTTAATCCCTTTATTCTTCAAAAAACTATCTATCTTTATCTTAAATGAATGAGCCTCTACTGCTTCACTGGGCAAGGAATTCCATAGATTCACAACCCTTTGGGTGAAGAAGTTCCTCCTAAACTCAGACCTAAATCTACTTCCCCTTATTTTGAGGCTATGCCCCCTAGTTCTGCTTTCACCCGCCAGTGGAAACAACCTGCCCCCATCTATCCTATCTATTCCCTTCATAATCTTATATGTTTCTATAAGATCCCCCCTCATCCTTCTAAATTCCAACGAGTACAGTCCCAGTCTACTCAACCTCTCCTCGTAATCCAACCCCTTCAGCTCTGGGATTAACCTAGTGAATCTCCTCCGCACACCCTCCAGTGCCAGTACGTCCTTTCTCAAGTAAGGAGACCAAAACTGAACACAATACCCCAGGTGTGGCCTCACTAACACCTTATACAATTGCAGCAGAACCTCCCTAGTCTTAAACTCCATCCCTCTAGCAATGAAGGACAAAATTCCATTTGCCTTCTTAATCACCTGTTGCACCTGTAAACCAACTTTTAGCGACTCATGCACTAGCACACCCAGGTCTCTCTGCACAGCAGCATGTTTTAATATTTTATCATTTAAATAATAATCCCTTTTGCTGTTGTTCCTACCAAAATGGATAACCTCACATTTGACAACGTTATATTCCATCTGCCAGACCCTAGCCCATTCACTTAGCCTATCCAAATCCCTCTGCAGACTTCCAGTATCTTCTGCACTTTTTGCTTTACCACTTATCTTAGTGTCGTCTGCAAAATTGGACACATTGCCCTTGGTCCCCAACTCCAAATCATCTATGTAAATTGTGAACAGTTGTGGGCCCAACACTGATCCCTGAGGGACACCACTAGCTACTGACTGCTAACCAGAGAAACACCCATTAATCCCCACTCTTTGCTTTCTATTAATTAACCAATCCTCTATCCATGCTACTACTTTCCCCTTCATGCCATGCATCTTTATCTTATGCAACAACCTTTTGTGTGGCACCTTGTCAAAGGCTTTCTGGAAAGCCAGATATACCACATCCATTGGCTCCCCGTTATCTACCGCACTGTTAATGTCCTCAAAAAATTCCACTAAATTAGTTAGGCACGACCTGCCCTTTATGAACCCATGCTACGTCTGCCCAATGGGACAATTTCCATCCAGATGCCTCGCTATTTCTTCCTTGATGATAGATTCCATCATCTTCCCGACTACCGAAGTTAAGCTCACTGGCCTATAATTACCCGCTTTCTGCCTACCTTCTTTTTTTCCCTTTTCTTCTCATGTACTGAATGATCTGTTGAGCTGCTTGCAGAAAAATACTTTTCACTGTACCTCGGTACATGTGACAATAAACAAATCCAATCCAATCAGCATAACCGTATTCCACCAGAATCTGTAACCTCACTGTTGGTACAGGACAATGTACTGATCATGGTTCAATGAGGTCCATGCATAAGAGTATACATGCTGGCATTAACCTAACAACGTGCAAAATTCTTCAAGTATGTCCTGTCCACAAGGATCAGGAGAAACCTAATCTAGCCAATTAACACCCCAACTCTCCAATCCAGCAAAGGGATGGAAAGCTTTTGACACTGCTGTCAAATTCCTGGTTATCACTAACACCCTATTCCGCCAGAGAGACGATCAGAAGACCCCATGGCAAAACCCCACTCTAAGCACTGGCACCTAATAGATTATATCATTTCCGAGCAAAGGTCTGCAGATTCCACATCACCCGCGCTACAATCGGAACCGACGACTGCTGGACTGACCACCGACTAATCCGCTCTACCATGTCTCCCTGACTCCAAACTGGCAGTGTCAGAAAAAACAGAAGAGACTCAATGTCACTGGACTCTGAGAAGAAGAGCTACTCAGTCGGCGCCTCACAGCCAACCTAGTGACAACCAACGAGCCAGAGCTGCAGAATGCCCACCACCTGGTCCACCTTAAATGCCACCATAGTCAGCACCTGCAAGGCAACCAGTTCAGGATCGTTGGTGCGATGAGGCAACTCTGTTTGATTCCAGTTTGCGCAAGTATTGGGCTGTGATGATTCCATTGGTGAGGATCATGGCTTGCATGTCATGATAGAGCAGGCAGCCAAATTTGAAGAGGATGTTACACATTCCACAAATGACGCTGAGGAGCAAAGTGTTCAAAGACCATCAAACCTACAGAGCAGCCATGGTTCTCACCCTTCTGGATACAGAAGGTATGCCTCAGTGAAATACTGCAAATCCACTGGATACAGTGAAAATCCCCCAGTCGCCACACTCTGGTACCTGTCCGGGTACACTGAGGGAGAATTCAGAATGTACCAACTACCCATCAACAGCACAACACATCTTTTGAGGCTTGTGGGAGGAAACCTGAGCACCTGGATGAAACCCACACAGACACTGGGAGAACGTGCAAACTCCGCACAGACAGTGACCCAAGCCAGGAATCTAAACTGGGAACTTGGCACTGTGAAGCAATAGTGAAGGGCAATAGCAACAAAATGCTTGTTTTACACAGCACTGGATACTCATTGGAGATGCTACTCCAGAATGCTGACAGCCTCATGGGCTTCTGGCATGTTTTTAATGTGCAGTGCACAAGTCAGGTGCAGCAGCGTTGTCTTTTCATTTGGGGTCAGCTGTAAGTTAATAACTGATTCTGGGGTCTCATCGTCAAAATGAATTATTCACCCAGCACTTCTCTTTCAAATTCTGAAACTTCTCCTCTCATTAACCAGCACTTCCCTGCAGTAAACACACATGAGCCTTGCATCCTTATTTGCACTGGCACAATTGGCAAAACCATCCATCAAGAAATCATCTTTATAGTGTTTTGTTCCCGAGTTAAGTTTCTTCTTTATAGCTGTTGACCAGAGGCCCCGGAGCTCTGTACAGGGTAACACGAGAATTGCTCTGTCTTGTCCTGGACTCTCCTGAACAGCTCTCTCCAGCAGATTCAGATGCGAGATCCAGGCCAGAAGGTAGTCTGCCTATTTGTGCTATGGCCACCTCCTTCTTGTAACAAAAGGATACATCTTCACAGTCTTCTTGCCTTGCTCACTAGCAGCTAGAAAATGGAAGTCGCTCTCCCCTGGGTTTTGGTGCCAAAAGCACGTACCTGCATGGCACCTGCCGTCAAGTGGACATGCAAGGTGCATGACCTGCTCACTGCTGCCACCTGTGGCTAGAAGACTGCACACAGCCTCATTTTGTTCACACTTAAAAGGTGGCAGCGATCACCATTCTCAATAAAAATGCCGGGAGTGGCCGTTGAGCACTTCTCGCTCGATCGGGACCACAGCAGGAATGCTGCGGCCGATTGCTCTACAACAGTCCCAACGCCCGCCTGTCACCCAAAGCTTGGGCTCAAGGTAGAATTTGGATTAAGTTTTCTTTGTGCTGATTGTAAGGCCGAAGTTGTAACATGCATTGGAGGAAAGGGCCCTGTTATATGCACCTCTGATCCAACAACTGGTACACAGCCATCGGCAAATAGGAAATCGCAAAGTATGTTCCGGTCCCAGGCCGACGCACAGATTTCCAAGCGACAAGGGGTGCAGTCACTGGGAAATCCAGTTGACAAGACTGTGATTGACACTTGGGAGGCTGACAAGCTGCAGCCACATATATACACTTCACTCTCCCCACACACTCATCCCAACCAACAAGGTGGCACTGGTTGAGCTGGAGCGCACCCATCCCGCTGATGAGTCGGCTGGGGCCAGCGGGCACTAGGGTGCCCCGGGAGGAGACCCATATTACCTGTGGCCTAGGTTCACAGTGGACAGTCAGCGGTGCGCCCAGCTTAATGGCTGCCTTACAGACTGTGACAATGGTGTTCCATGCCCTTCCAACCCAAACCCACAGCCTGGTCACCCCTAGCTACTTCCCCCAGCCCTGGCAGAAGTCCCCGGCCAGCGGCACGACTGTCAGCAAACCATGGCAATGTTGGACACTTTCCACATTCCTTCTCTCCACCTCAGCAGCTAAAGCACCTATTTCATGAGTTTCAAAGGCACCTTGCCTACGAGATTCACCGCAGTAGAGGCGGAGATTTGTGGATGCTCTGTTGAATACCGGGTCGGGCCTGCTAATGATATGTTGTTTACTGTAAGTGTTCTGGTTCGCATTGACACCGCTGTCAGGGCAATGAAGTATTGCAATTTGGCGTGAAACAGGTACTTGCAACAATTTTGGTGTCAGAACTGATTCTCCGCCGAATTGCGTTTCCCGATTCCGGGGTCGGCCGTTGGAGAATTCGGCCCCATATCTGTGGTTCCTCGACTTTTTCTGAAACTGCACTGACTCTCTGGCAGACCCTAGTCAAGATGTTGCACTAAGCAGTTCAGAAAGATTCTGGCAAAGATTTTGCTAGCCATAGAGTGATATTCCTCTATGACAGTTGCAAGATTGGTGACTTCCTTTCACACATATGAATTAGGAGCAGGGTTGGGCCACTCAGCCCCTCGAGCCTGCTCTGCCATTCAATTCGATCATGGCTAACACTTTATTGGAGTTCTTTGAAGGAGTAATATGGGCTGTGTATAAAATGGAGCCTGTAGACTTGCTGTGCTTGAATTTCCAGATGGCATTTGGTAAGGTGACACATCAAAGGTTATTGCAGAAAATAAAAGGTCATAGTGGGGGTAACATATTATCATGGACAGAGGATTGTCTGGTTGGCAGCTAAAAGTGTATGCGTAAATGGGTCTTTTTCTGATTGGCAGGATGTGACGAATCAAGTCTCATAGAGGTGTGCTGGGACCTCAACGTTTTACAATTTATATCTATGATTTAGATGAGGGGAGCAAAGGAACAGCAGCTAAATTTGCAGATGAGACAAAGATAGGTAGAAAAGAATGCTGTGGAGAGGCCATAAGGAGTTTGCAGACTGATATAGATAAGTTGAGTTTGTGGGCAAAAAAAATCTAGCAGTATAATGGTGGGGATTGGAAGACTGACATTGTTCACTTTGGCAGTAATAATTAAAAGGTGGCATATTACTTAACTGGAGAACTACTGCAGAATTCTGAGTTGCAGAGGATTCTCGTGCATGAGTCAAAAAAAGTTATTATTTCGGTACAAGTATTCAAGCCGGCTAGCAGAATGCTATCCTTTTATTTTCACAGGAAATAAACATAAAAGGATGTTATGCTTCAGTTATACAGGGCATTCGAGAGACCACATCTCAAATATTGTGTGCAGTTGTGGTCTATTTCATTAAAGAGGGATGTAAATGTATTAGAGGTGGTTCAGAGGAGTTTTATTAGATTGATACATGGATTGAGCGGGTAGTCTTGTCCGAAAAGACTGTGAGATAGACTGGCGTTTAGAAGAGTGAGGCGTGACTTGATTGAAGGAGAGAAGATCCTGAATGTACTTGACAAGGTGGACGTGGAAAGGATGATTCCTCTTGTGGATGTATCCAGAAGTACGGCGCACTTTTAAAGTTAGGGGTCGCCCTTTTAGAACTGAATGATTTTTTTCTTTCTCTCTCTCTCTCTCGGGTTATCCAACTTTGTAACTCTCAGAAGGCAGCAGAGGTGGGGTCATTGAATTTTTTGATTTATAAATGTTTTTTGTTGGGTTTTTGAATAAAGTATATTTACCGATACGTCATTGAATTTTTTTAAGGCACTGGTAGGTAGATTCTTGACAGGCAGTGGGGTGAAAGGTTATCAAGGGTAGTCAGGAAATTTAAGTTGAGGAAAAATTACAAATATATGAAATGGGAACATAAGTAGGTCATTCGGCCCCTCAAACCAGCTCCACCATTCAATATGACCATGGTTGATCTGTTTGTGTTTCGAGTTCTACATTCCCCATTACCCACAGCACGTTACTTCTTCAAAAACTCCAACAAATAGGATAAACAATATTGACTCTGCCTGATTACCTTGAATTTATCGAAGTGCCCTGTTACAACATCTTTAATAATTGCTTCCAGCATTTTCTATGTCAGATGTTCAGCTAACTGGCCTGTAGTTTCCTGATTTCTGTCTCCCTCTTTTTTAAATAAAGGAGTTACATTCGCTGTTTTCCAACCTGGTAGAACTTTCTCCGAATCCAGGAAATTTTGAAAAATCAAAACCAAAGCATCAACCTTTATCTTTTAAGGCCCTCTCAAGAATGCATCAGGAACCGGGGACTTGTGGTTGTCCACTTCCCTGGTCGTTCCTCCCTCTTTGCCAATTCCTGATTTATAGCTAATTCTGGGGTGTTACTTCTCGATGTATCCTCGAGAGTGAAGACTGGTGCAAAATACCTCTTCAGTTCATCTGTCATTTCCTTATCTTTCATTATTAATTCTGCAGACTCACATTCATAGGACCAACGCTCACCTTAACTTTTCTTTTTAAAATATCTATAGAAACTCTTAGTATCTGGGTGGGATTTAACAACCAACTCGCCGCGTGTTTCTCAGTAGCGGAGGTGGCCCCCGCCAGCGCAATTTACCGACCCCGCCATTGTCAACTGGATTTCCCAGTGACTGCACCCCTCGTCGCTTGGAAATCTGTGCGTCGGCCTGGGACCGGAATATCCCGCCAATGTGAACAGCTGGTAGATCACACCCACTGTCTTTAGATTTTCAGCTCGCTTTCTCTCACACTCTAATTTTTCCCTCCTTATTAATCTTTTAATCATTAATTGCTGTTTTGTAAATTCTCTTTGGAATGTATAGCCCCTTAAATGTCTGCCACTGCATCTCCACTGACCTATCCCCAAACCTAAATTGCTAGTTCTGCTCTGCTTTTATGCTCTTTTAATTGCCCTTATTTAAGTCTGAAATACTAGTATTAGGCCCACTGTTGTCTCCCTCAAACTGAATGTAAACTTTAATCCTATTATGATCGCAGCCTTCACTATGAGGTCATTATCTAGATGTAGATTGAAATCCATCATGAGAATTGCTGAACATTTCTGACAATCTCCACTATTTATTTTTTGCCCCATCATACCATGTGATTACTGTCAGGGGGCTTGAACACCACTCTCACAAGTGACTTGTTGCATCAATGATTTCTCTTCTCTACCCAAACCGCTTCTGTTTCCTGAACTTAGGTCACCCCTCTCTAATATGCTCATGTCATCTTCAATGTACAGAACGACCCCTCTATCTTTTCCTAAATTCCTATCTTTTCAATATTCAGGTACAAATCTATGTCTTCCTGCAGCCACGTCTCTGTAACGGCTATTAGATAATTCTTATAAATTTCTACTTGCACACTCAAGTTTACCTGTTTTGTTTTGATTCAGATATAAAGCCTCTTTTGTCCTTTTTATTTTTGTAATCTCTAGCCTTACTCTTAGTAACTGGAAGGGACAGTGAGTACAAATCTGTCTGTTTATCATTTCCCATTTTAACCCCTTCCCCTGACTCTTTGATATCTTGCATATGCCCACGTTTGATCGCTTATCCCTTTCTGTTTGTACACGTGGACACTGGAGGCATTTTGTATTCTTAAGGGATGGTTCCTTGCTCGCATACACTGAAAGAGTTGTCAGCTTCTTAACTCTGCATTGACTTCCAGCCTTGGAGGCCTCAGCTGAGATAGTATCAGCTCCTGAAGTTTCGACACAAGACAGAAATTTGATACCATTTGTCATTTCTTGTTTCAAAGAGTGTGGGGGGGTCACAAAGAGAACTGTTGATGGAAACCTGTGACAGCCTGTTCATTACTTCTTCATTGATAGAAGGCCAATTGAGACTGTGGTGAAAATGTTCTGACCACCTTTCTGCAATTTAGGCTTTATCTGTTTGGGTGATGAACCCCCCCACCCAGTAGACATTTTAAAGCGTTGAAAAAAAAACATGAAATGGAATGTGAAGACTTAACTGTGCTTGGTTGCGACTGAAAAGCTGAGGCCTTCAAAGAAACACTGGGTACTTTCAGAGAAAATATAAAACTGCGAACGTGAAAAGAACTGTAATTACCTGCAGAAGCACCTTTTACTCTCAATGACAAGAGGTTCCATACGAATAACTCTGATTTTGACTCTATGATAGAATTTTAAGATAGAAGTATTCCCAAAAAGTATTCCTTTCAGGCATGTGTCTGGTGGCGCTGCTGTTAGTCAATTGGATAAGATCCGAAAGGTGCTGGGTTCAAGTCCCAGTTAGGGCCTTAGATGCAGTTCAGATAGGATAGGCTAGATTAATTAATTTAAGTCAGTGAATTTAGTGTGGAGTAAGATCAAATTCAATGATAACTGTAGGGTGCCACCAGAGGCTGCTGGTTTTACTAATTATTTGTTTAAAAAAATTCTTCAGGTTAAAAAAACAAGCCCTATTTCATGGCACCCATGGGATTTGAACCAAGTTTATTCTTCTTTTCAAGCCATGGCTCTACCACTCTGCCACTGAAGCTTGCAGGTTAACAACCTTTCAGAACTTGTACTTAACATTTGAGTATCACAATTAGTTAACCAGAAGATAAATATAGGCAAAGATAATCCAAATGCTGTGGATTATCCAAATGGGGAGAAAAGCTATCTTGGAAGAGGATGCTCCTATCATGATGGTTCGAATCTTTGATTATCTGGTAATTAACTTTATGTACTTCTCAATCAATTTTTTTTTTTTTTAAATGGTTAAATGCTGTATCTCAAATTATTCCACTGTACAGATGGAACTGTTTGACAATTCAAGTCTTTGTGCACTGAAATCATTATGGAGGGAAATTCAAGCATTCCTTGGCAGCAGGACACCACCACACCAGGCTTCAGATCACATCAGTTGCAGACTCTGCTGTCGGTCTTCCAACCTCACACAACTGAAAGCTTGCCTTCTCACCGAATGCAAGGGGCAGCTGTCTAAAGTTGTTTATTTTGTGTTGCTTTTATTTAACAAGCATTGTGTCCAGTTGTGTCTTTCTCCCACCATGACTCAGTGTAGAGATGGTGAGGAATTATGCTAACTCTCACTTTAGTTTGCAGTAATTTCCTGATATTTTGTCAATGATATTCATATGGCTGTGACACAGGTTCAACAAATCCTATTGTTGGCCACGTGAAGACAGCCTGGTAGAAGACCTGAAAGGAAGTAAAAGCAAAGTACTGCAGATGCTGGAGGGCTGAATAAAAAACAGCATCTGAGGAGAGAGAGAGTTAACATCGAGTCCGATATGAGTCTTCTTCAGAACTCCTGTGAGCAAGGATGAGCAGTCTGCACCGTCTTCTGTGCAGTTTATTGGAGGCGTTCCTTTCATTGTTTGCCAGCTTAAAATTCAATAAAGAGCAGCAGCTTGGGCAAAAGGGAAGTAAATTCATCGATTGGTAAGGAACGGGTGAACAGACTGACTGTAACTTCTGAAACGCCACAGTGCATTTCTTACTGATGATATTGAAATTTGTAAATGGCAGTGATAGTCCTGAACTAATAGAATAATTTGAATTGAATAGAAATGTTAATCACAGCAAACTGGCTGAAATCAGTGGAGACAGATTGAAATTAGACAGGTAATCACAGTGGGACAGGAAGAAGTCCTTACATAGCTAAACCAATGGAAGACAACATCTCATTATGCATCTAGCCAACAAATCAGTATCCAGAAGATGAGAGTGTGTGTAAAGTCTTTGAAAAGGGCTGTTGTGTGTGTAAACCCCTGAAATGTCCCACACAGCAGAGCTCAAGAAAGAAGCCATCAACGACCTATCAACAGGACTCAAGAAATGAAGTCAGTAGATATGGATTGATGGGAAGAGTTCCAATGAATGAAACAGGACGATCTAGGTCAAAGTTCACTCCTCAGCCACATAAAGTCAGCACAGATTTCCCACCTGAGAGGTGACTGTTTTTTGTTTAAAATTTTCCATCAAGGATTTAGTGTGAAATTGTGTTGTATGCTAAATTTTGGTCTCTAAATCTAAAGAAGGTAAGTCATTAACAGATTTGCAGAACATAGAAAGAGACTAATTGACCCATCCGTGTCTGCCCCAGCTCTTTCAAAGAACAATCTAGTTAGTACCACACTTTAGATTTTTGTTCATATTCAGTTACACCTTTTCTAAACTGAAAATAAATTTTCAACAGCATTTTTCCTACTGACCATGAATGTTGCAGGTTCTGCAGGATTTGCTATTTCCTGGCGGAGACAAGTCTGACAGAATGACAGCTTGCAATCAAAAGTACAGCAGTAATTTTAGGTATCACATCTAGTGTACGGTATTATTTTGTCTTAAATAGTTATCACAAAAACATAAACTTTTCAAGAAATGATGCAGGAATATAAACATTAATAAATAGCTTCTATCTTCATTTTATGTCCATTCAGTTGACAAAATCTGTGGAAAAGCATCTCGACCATTTCTGCAATCTCCATAAAGACCGGTAACTTAAAGAAAAATAATTTCCTAGTGACTGACGGAAATAACCCACGGACAAAATTTCTGTTTTTAGGCTTTCACTATAACAAACAAACTAAAACCAACATAAATCAAACAAGCAACTTTCAAGGCAACTAATACATTGAATTAAAGAAAAGGTACTTTCATAATGTGGACATGCCGAATTTCCTTCGTTTCCTGAGGAAGTATAGGCGCTGTTGTGCTTTCTTGGTTGTGGAGGCAACTTGGGTGGACCAGAGCAGATTTTTGGTAATGTGCACACCCAGGAATTTGAAGCTGTCATCCATCTCCACCTCAACACCATTGATGCAGACAGATGTATACAATACTTTGCTTCCTGAAGTCAATGACCAGCTCCTCAGTTTTGCCAAGTTGAGTGAGAGATTGTTGTCGTTACACCACACCACTAGGTTCTCTATCTCCCTTCTGTACTGATTCATCATTGTTCAAGATCTGACCCACTATGGTTATGTCATCAACAAACGTGTAGACGGAGTTGGAGCCAAATTTTGCCACACAGTCGTGTGTGAGTATAGGGGGAATAGTAGGAGGCAAAGTATGCAGCCTTGCAGGACCCTGGTATTGAGGACTATCGCGGAGGAGATGTTGTTGTTTATCCTTACTGATTATGGTCTATGGGTCAGGAAGTCAAGGATCCAGTTGCAGAGGGAGGACCCACGCCCTATGTTTTGGAGTTGTGTTTTTATCAATGAGGGAAGGAGAGCCTGGGACTGTTTGTGGTAGCCACTGGGGAGGATGCACTGACCCAAGCCTTTTTTTTTTTCTATAAATATATTTTTTTAAGAAAAACTTTTATTAAAGAGAATTTTATTAACAACAGTGTAGAATATTAACATGAAACAGGGATGTTATAGAGTGCAAGAAAACAGTAGAGAGCAAACACGAAACAAATACTAAAGGGTGCGGCAGATAGCTAGTTGTGTCCCCTCAAAGTACAGGTGGGGAGGGGGGGGGGCCCGTTTGTGAGCCCCAGGTGATCGGCCGCCACCGCAGTGTAGTTTTGTCCTCTGTCCTCATCGTCCCCGGGTACTAAATCGTACCGGAGGAGTGGGCTTGTTCGGCGTCAGCCGTGCGTGGTTTGATCCCACCGTTGTGGTCACTTCCGCTCTTGCCCTTTGTCCCTTCCAGTTCTCTCTTCCAGCTTGCCCTGTGTTTCCCTTAATGCCCCCCCCCCCCCCCCAGACATCCTCCACCTCCCTTCCTCTTTCTTGCTTATTGGATGCTGGTCACGAACAGGTCTTGGAACAGGCTGGCGAATAGCCTCCATGCATTGTGGAAGTCTTCCTCTGATCCCCGGATGGTATATTTTATTTTCTCCAATTTGAGAACATCTGCCAGGTTGGACAGCCAGTCTGCAGCCTTCGGTGGCACTGCCGATCACCAGCGGAGCAAGAGACTGTGGTGGGCAATGAGGGCCCCTCTCCCCATAAAGTGTTCTGGCTGCTGTGAACACAGCCACTAGTGGGCACGGCTCCACTCTCACCCCCACAACCTTGGACGTGGCCTCAAAGAAGGTCGTCTAGTACACAATAAGCCTGGGGTAAGCCCAGAACATGTAGGTGTGGTTGGCCTGGCCTCTTTGGCACTGTTCACATGTGTCCTCCACCTCCGGGAAGAATCCGCTCATTCTTGTTCTGGTGAAGTGCACCTTTAGCTGCGTTGGGCTCAGCCCTGTGTGAAGAGATGGAGTTCGCCTGTGAAGTGCTTTGATCCAGAGCCCTCTCCCTATCTCCATGCCCAGTTAAAACTATTTATACTGAAACATTTTTACACCCTTTACACCCACAACCCAGTTACAAAAAGCCTCCGATTGCAATATGAAAAATAGAGCATTGAGATCTTGGCAGTGCCATTGACGAATCCAGATGAAAGGGGGAAGTCAAGATGGCGGAAGGTCAGGTACAAGCAAAGCATCCCTGGCTGTGTCTGTGAACAGAGAGAATTTGAGAAGGTAGGACAGAGAGGGAAAGGAGAGAATGATCCTGGGGAAGCAGAGGGAAATAAAAGGGAGGAAAAGGAGGCCTCTCGGGACAAGACAGAGGGCATTTTCATGTTTAACTTATGCACATGATTTCACAACTTTCTTTTTCATCTTCATTTTTCCTGCTAAAACCCGCCTCCTGAGGCTGGTTTTCATGTTTACAACTACTGAGAGAACAACAATAATCAAACAAAACAAAACGAAGTTGGAACCTTTTCACTGGCTTTCTTCCTTTTTTCATATTTGGACTGGATTTGTTTATTGTCACGTGTTCCGAGGTACAGTGAAAAGTATTTTTCTGTGAGCAGCTCAACAGATCATTAAGTACATGGGAAGAAAGGGGAATAAAAGAAAATATGTAATAGGGAAAAAGAGAGAGGTTAGTAATAATGATAGTCTTAGAATTAAATTTTAAAAGATTAGAATGATTGTAAATTTGTCCAATAAATGATTTTGCACACTTCGGTGCAGTGAGATCTGGTGTAGAGTGTAAAAAAAATATTGTGGGGAAAATTGAGTTCTTTAATTCCTCTTATATGGCAGAAACATTGCAAGAGAAACCCAAGTGTCAATGTACACTTCTTTGGCTGGCTGTGTGTGTATTCTTTTAAGCAAATGTTTTGATTTCTAGAAACAGTTGGAAATCCAGTTGATCTCGAAAAGCCTGGCCTTCCAGGCCTCGAGATGGCTTTAATATCAATCACTGGAGGATAAAGTTGAGGTCAAGGGGTGAATGAAGGAAAACTAGTTAACTATTGTAGGATTCTTGAAAATCTGGAGGCAGTTGCGCCAGCACTTTAGGCTGGGGGCGGGGTCAAGGGAAACGCCAATTCAGGGGAATCATAGATTTGAGCCAGGGAAGTGGGATGGGAGTTTTCGGAAATGGGAGAAGGGATTTGTTTCTGCCGGCCAGTTTGCAGGACTGGAGGAGCTGGGGGCAAAATTGGGTTGGGTCAGAGGGAAATGCTTAAGTATATGCAGGTCCGAGATTTCTCTAAGAAGGAGATACGGAGCTTTCCGATGGCGCTGGCCCCCACAATGTTGGAGGAGGTGCTGACAAAAGGGGGAGTGGAAAGGGGGGTTGATGTCGGCTATTTATGGAGCGATTCTGGGAGAAGAGAATGCACCACTGGAGGGCATTAAGACAAAATAGGAGGAAGAGTTGGGAGAGTGCATGGAGGAGGGTTTACGGTGTGAGGTGCTCCGAAGGGTGAAGGGCTTCAACTTTGTGTGCGAGGTTGGGGCTGATACAGCTGAAGGTGGTGTATAGGGTGGTGTTCAGGGTCGTCTCGAAGGAGGTACGAAGCTTGAACCAGGTCCCCTGGAAGCCATATTCGGGGTATCAGATCGGATGGGTTTGGAAGCGGTTGCGGGGGCAGAGGTTTTAACCTTTGCCTCGTTGATCGCCCGAATGCGTCCTGTTGGGGTGGAGGTCAGATTCTCCACCCTGTGCCCTGGTGTGGCGGGGGGAACCTGTTGGGAGCTTTAAACACTTGAAAAAGTGAAGTTTGAGTTGAGGGGAAGGTGGAAGGGTTCCACAATTCATGGACTTTGTTTATTATGCACCTTAAGAGTTGAATGACATCGAACAATGCGGAAATGGGGTTGGACTGTGTATGTTGTTGGTGACTACGCATGGGCTGATGGTGGATTCCGGATTCCTTTTTTTTGATGTTTCTATCTAAAATGTTGAGGGTTGATTGGGGGTTGATGGGAGGACGGGATTGACATTGTATTTGTTACCTTTGATTGTTTGTTGGTAGATGTAAATTTGGATGAAAATGTGAAAAAGGAGAATAACAATTTTTTTTTAAAAAACTAATATCGGATTCTTGGTCACCTGTCCAGCACCAAGTCTGCTGTTTCTTTAATATTCTTTAATGGAGACATACATAATTTCCATGGTTTCTAACTAAAGTCTTCAGATCTGCTTTACATTCAAACTGAAAACCAGAAAGGAGCTCTTAAAAAAATCTCAAGAACAGCCATCAACAAAGTATTATTTTGACGCCCTGTCCTTGACCCTTAGGGTGGAATTTTCTGGGCTCTGCCATGGAAGGTTGAATAGTGGATGATGTAGTGTTCCACAACAGCATGAAATGAAGGCAGGATCTTCCACTCTCGCCATTGCCGATCGCAATTCCCACCAAAGGCCAGCGTGAAACCTGTTTGCATCCCCCGAAGGGGGGGTACAAATGAAAGCCGGACTAAAATTCCACCACCCACCCCCAATCACCCAGATACCAGCAGGAAATTACACCGGTGCAGAACACAGCTGCACCAACACGTTGTGTACATATCGGCACTTAACTAAAGAAGGCCTGGGGCTTGCTTCATTGTGTGGGATGGAGGCCTCCAATGACCATGGACCCTGGAACACAGAGCAGTGGGTATGGGGAGCATCCATCAGGTGGATCCATCAGGTGGATCCCCCAGCTTCAGTGACTTCAAGCAGGTCCACCTTCCAGCTCCAAGAAGATTTCTGGAGCTCCACCTTCTATCTTCAGCGGTAGGTCAGTTACCTCCGGCCACCTTTTAAAAATGGTGCCCGAATGATCACAGGGTGCGAGCCAGCCAAGTCAGCCCCACTGTGTGAAAAGTGGCAAAATCCCCCAATGCACATTTAATGAGGTCGGGGTCACACGATACAGCGAAAATCCCAACTGACCTCTGTGGCAGGAAACACTCCCCATCCCACCATGCGACATAAGACCTGCAATGGAAAATTTAAGCTCACTTTCATTGGACTACAGGACCACCTCCTTCCAAATTCAATATGCCATACATCTTAATTAAACACCTGGATGGATGTGGTATGGGAAAAGGGGGCAGCTCAGAGGTCGGGATGGAGAATGGATGTGGGGTTACAAGCAGACCGGAGCTTCTGTGAGAAGATTGGGACGGTAATAGAGGTGTATGTATGTGATGTCTAATTGTACGGAGGAGGTCGCGCAATCAGTGGTCTGGGAGGCGTTGATGTTGATAGTAAGGGTGGAGGAGATTTTGTTCAAGGCTAAGGTAGACGGGGTGGAGAGGGAAGAAGGCCAAAGACTGAGAGAGGAGACCTTGCAGGTTGATGGGGAGCTTGCTGAGGGTGTGGATCCAGGTCTTCTGGTTAAGAAGGAGCTGGTGGCGCAGTGGTTAGAAGTGCTGCCTCACGGTGCTGAGGACCCGTGTTCGGTCCCGGCCCCGAGTCACTGTCCATGTGGAGTCTCTCCATGTCTGCGTGGGTCTCACCCCCACAACCCAAATTGTGCAGTGTAGGTGGATTAGCCATGCTAAATTGCCCCTTAACTGGAAAAAAAATTAATTGGATACTCTAAATTTACTTTTAAAAAGAGGAAGGAGCTACAAGCAAGGTTCGATAAACTGTCTCCTGGGAAAGCAGTACGTCAGCTAAGAAAGGGGTGGTATGTGAGTCCGGGAAGGCAGGACGCATGCTGGCTGGCCAACTTCGAAGGGAGATAGAGGAGAGGGAGATAGGTTGGATACGGAATAAGGCAGGGAAGTTGGTGATGGCTCTAGAGCAGATTAATGAAGTATTTGTAGAATTTTAGAGACCGATATATGTCTGAGCCACCAGAGGAGGAACAGGAGATGAGGGTGTTCTTGGATGGGTTAGAGTACCTGAGGTTGGGAAGAGGAGGATCGGACGAAGGAGCCGGTGAGGGTGCAAGAAGTGAAGGAGGCAATTGGGAGGATGTAGGCAGGCAAGGCAGCAGGGCCCGGCGGAATCCCAGACGAATTTTATAAGAAACTTAAAGACAAGCTGGCTCCACTGATGGTGAACATGTTCAAAGACGCAATGGACAATGCGTCTTGCCACAAACGATAGGACAGGCTTCCATCTTGTTACTGCTAAAGAAAGATAAGGACCCAATGGAGTGTTGGGTCCTCCCTCCAGCAGAGGGAAGGGTGACAGAAGTGGTATTGGCTCTGGATGCAGAGTAGGCATTCGATCGGGTAGAATGGCTGATACTGGAGAGGTTTGGGATCGGGCCAAAGATTGAGGCATGGGTGTGGACTCTATCTATGGAACCAAAGGCGAATACGAATAACTCAAAATCGAGGCATTTCACATTGCATCGGGGTATGAAACACGGGTGCCCTATGTCCTCCCCTTCTGTTTGCATTGACTATAGAACCCTTGGCCATTGCTCTAAGAAGCTCGGGATTGTGGAAGGGGATAGTGAGAGGTGGGGTAGAACATAGGGTGTCCCTATATGCAGATGTGCTCCTATATGTCTCGGAGCCGAAGGTATCGATGGCGGCGTATAATGGAGCTGCCTCAGAGGTTTGGTAAGTTCTCAGAGTACAAGTTAAACCAAGGGAAAAGTGATGTTTTCATGGTCTCCCCACTGGGATTGAGAATGGGGGTGGGAGGGTTGCCATTCCGCTTGGCGACGTCTCACTTGGGGTGCAGGTGGCTCGGGACTGGGCAGGGCTCCAGAAGTTTAAATTTACCAATTTGGTGGGGAGGGTGAAAGCTGATTTGGCAAGGTAGGCCAATTCCCTTTTTCACTGGCAGGCCGAGTACAGGCTGTCAAAATGAATGTGTTGCCATGGTTCCAGTTTCTGTTCCAGTGTCTGCCAGTCTTTCTACCTAAATCGTTCTTCAAGGGAGTGGATAAGTTTATCCCCTCGTTGTTGTTCCCAGGATTAGAACAAAGAACAAAGAAAAATTACAGCACAGGAACAGGCCCTTCGACCCTCCAAGCCTGCGCCGATCCAGATCCTTTATCTAAACCTGTCGCCTATTTTCCAAGGATCTGTATCCCTCTGCTCCCTGCTCGTTCATGTATCCGTCTACATGTAAGACATGACCTTCCCTGCACAAAACTATGCTGCCTATCACTGATAAGTCTATTTTCTTCCAAATGTGAATCGATCCTATCCCTCAGTATCTTCTCCAACAGTTTGCCTACCACTGACGTCAAGCTCACAGGTCTATAAATTCCTGGATTATCCCTGCTACCCTTCTTAAACAAAGGGACAACATTATCAATTCTCCAGTCCTCCGGGACCTCACCCATGCTCAAGGATGCTGCAAAGACATCTGTTCAGGCCCCAGCTATTTCGTCCCTCGCTTCCCTCAGTAACCTGGGCTAAATCCCATCCGGACCTGGGGACTTGTCCACCTTAATGTCTTTTAGAATACCCAAAACTTCCCCCTTCCTTATGTCGACTT
The DNA here is from genome assembly GCF_047496885.1 of Scyliorhinus torazame. Lineage (NCBI taxonomy): Eukaryota > Metazoa > Chordata > Chondrichthyes > Carcharhiniformes > Scyliorhinidae > Scyliorhinus > Scyliorhinus torazame. Next base: position 16,110,579 of record NC_092726.1, read on the forward strand.
GACCTAGAGTATTTAAACATCCATCCCTAACCTCAACATCAGTCATGTCCCTCTCCTTTCAGTCGATTTCGGCGGGAGAACAGCTGGTGAGTGGTGAGTCAGTTTCAGCGGGAGCATTGCGGAAGGAGGTTGCTGGGAGGTAAGTCAACCTTTAAAAGCACTTGTCTTTGCAGGGGCAGGCCAGTCGATTTCGGCGGGAGAACAGCTGGTGAGTGGTGAGTCAGTTTCAGCGGGAGCATTGCGGAAGGAGGTTGCTGGGAGGTAAGTCAACCTTTAAAAGCACTTGTCTTTGCAGGGGCAGGCCAGTCGATTTCGGCGGGAGAACAGCTGGTGAGTGGTGAGTCAGTTTCAGCGGGAGCATTGCGGAAGGAGGTTGCTGGGAGGTAAGTCAACCTTTAAAAGCACTTGTCTTTGCAGGGGCAGGCCAGTCGATTTCGGCGGCGTGAGAACAGCTGGCTGGTTAGTCAATTTCAGCAGGAGCTGAGAATTTTTTTTATTTTTTTTTATTTTAAATTAGTTTTTTAGGTGGGAACAGGAAGTCGACCCGCGGACGTCTGGGAAGACCCTCCCCAATAAATTCTGGTGGAGAGGAAACCCGAGACACTACACGTGTAGTGTCTCCCACCCGCCCTCCTCCTCTAACCTAATAATAAAACCCATTGGTCTGAGGTAAGTACCATATTTTATTATATTATTATTATTTTTGAGCCAGATCTTGGTAGAAAGTTAGAGGAATGGCAGGGAAGGGAGTGCAATGTTCCTCCTGCAGGATGTTTGAGGTGAGGGATGCAGTTAGTGTCCCTGCTGATTTTACCTGCAGGAAGTGCTGCCATCTCCAGCTCCTCCAAGACCGAGTTAGGGAACTGGAACTGGAGTTGGAAGAACTTCGGATCATTCGGGAGGCAGAAGGGGTCATAGATAGCAGCTTCAGGGAATTAGTTACACCAAAGATTGGAGATAGGTGGGTAACTGTAAGAGGGACTGGGAAAAAACAGTCAGTGCAGGGATCCCCTGCGGTCGTACCCCTGAGAAACAAGTATACCGCTTTGGATACTTGTGGGGGGGACGACTTACCAGGGGTAAGCCATGGGGTACGGGCCTCTGGCACGGAGTCTGTCCCTGTTGCTCAGAAGGGAAGGGGGGAGAGGAGCAGAGCATTAGTAATTGGGGACTCTATAGTCAGGGGCACAGATAGGAGATTTTGTGGGAGCGTGAGAGACTCACGTTTGGTATGTTGCCTCCCAGGTGCAAGGGTACGTGATGTCTCGGATCGTGTTTTCCGGGTCCTTAGGGGGGAGGGGGAGCAGCCCCAAGTCGTGGTCCACATTGGCACCAACGACATAGGTAGGAAAGGGGACAAGGATGTCAGGCAGGCTTTCAGGGAGCTAGGATGGAAGCTCAGAACTAGAACAAACAGAGTTGTTATCTCTGGGTTGTTGCCTGTGCCACGTGATAGTGAGATGAGGAATAAGGAGAGAGAGCATTTAAACACGTGGCTACAGGGATGGTGCAGGCGGGAGGGATTCAGATTTTTGGATAACTGGGGCTCTTTCTGGGGAAGGTGGGACCTCTACAGACAGGATGGTCTACATCTGAACCTGAGGGGCACAAATATCCTGGGGGGGAGATTTGTTAGTGCTCTTTGGGGGGGTTTAAACTAATGCAGCAGGGGCATGGGAACCTGGATTGTAGTTTTAGGGTAAGGGAGAATGAGAGTATAGAGGTCAGGAGCACAGATTTGACATCGCAGGAGGGGGCCAGTGTTCAGGTAGGTGGTTTGAAGTGTGTCTACTTCAATGCCAGGAGTATACGAAACAAGGTAGGGGAACTGGCAGCGTGGGTTGGTACCTGGGACTTCGATGTTGTGGCCATTTCGGAGACATGGATAGAGCAGGGACAGGAATGGATGTTGCAGGTTCCGGGGTTTAGGTGTTTTAGTAAGCTCAGAGAAGGAGGCAAAAGAGGGGGAGGTGTGGCGCTGCTAGTCAAGAGCAGTATTACGGTGGCGGAGAGGATGCTAGATGGGGACTCTTCTGCCGAGGTAGTATGGGCTGAAGTTAGAAACAGGAAAGGCGAGGTCACCCTGTTGGGAGTTTTTTATAGGCCTCCTAATAGTTCTAGGGATGTAGAGGAAAGGATGGCGAAGATGATTCTGGATATGAGCGAAAGTAACAGGGTAGTTATTATGGGAGATTTTAACTTTCCAAATATTGACTGGAAAAGATATAGTTCGAGTACAATAGATGGGTCGTTTTTTGTACAGTGTGTGCAGGAGGGTTTCCTGAAACAATATGTTGACAGGCCAACAAGAGGCGAGGCCACGTTGGATTTGGTTTTGGGTAATGAACCAGGCCAGGTGTTGGATTTGGAGGTAGGAGAGCACTTTGGGGACAGTGACCACAATTCGGTGACGTTTACGTTAATGATGGAAAGGGATAAGTATACACCGCAGGGCAAGAGTTATAGCTGGGGGAAGGGCAATTATGATGCCATTAGACGTGACTTGGGGGGGGATAAGGTGGAGAAGTAGGCTGCAAGTGTTGGGCACACTGGATAAGTGGGGCTTGTTCAAGGATCAGCTACTGCGTGTTCTTGATAAGTATGTACCGGTCAGACAGGGAGGAAGGCGTCGAGCGAGGGAACCGTGGTTTAGCAAGGAAGTGGAATCTCTTGTTAAGAGGAAGAAGGAGGCCTATGTGAAGATGAAGTGTGAAGTTTCGGTTGGGGCGATGGATAGTTACAAGGTAGCGAGGAAGGATCTAAAGAGAGAGCTAAGACGAGCAAGGAGGGGACATGAGAAGTATTTGGCAGGAAGGATCAAGGAAAACCCAAAAGCTTTCTATAGGTATGTCAGGAATAAGCGAATGACTAGGGAAAGAGTAGGACCAGTCAAGGACAGGGATGGGAAATTGTGTGTGGAGTCTGAAGAGATAGGCGAGATACTAAATGAATATTTTTCGTCAGTATTCACTCAGGAAAAAGATAATGTTGTGGAGGAGAATGCTGAGCCCCAGGCTAATAGAATAGATGGCATTGAGGTACGTAGGGAAGAGGTGTTGGCAATTCTGGACAGGCTGAAAATAGATAAGTCCCCGGGACCTGATGGGATTTATCCTAGGATTCTATGGGAGGCCAGGGAAGAGATTGCTGGACCTTTGGCTTTGATTTTTATGTCATCATTGGCTACAGGAATAGTGCCAGAGGACTGGAGGACAGCAAATGTGGTCCCTTTGTTCAAAAAGGGGAGCAGAGACAACCCCGGCAACTATAGGCCGGTGAGCCTCACGTCTGTAGTGGGTAAAGTCTTGGAGGGGATTATAAGAGACAAGATTTAGAATCATCTAGATAGGAATAATATGATCAGGGATAGTCAGCATGGCTTTGTGAAGGGTAGGTCATGCCTCACAAACCTTATTGAGTTCTTTGATAAGGTGACTGAACAGGTAGACGAGGGTAGAGCAGTTGATGTGGTGTATATGGATTTCAGCAAAGCGTTTGATAAGGTTCCCCACGGTAGGCTATTGCAAAAAATACGGAGGCTGGGGATTGAGGGTGATTTAGAGATGTGGATCAGAAATTGGCTAGCTGAAAGAAGACAGAGGGTGGTGGTTGATGGGAAATGTTCAGAATGGAGTACAGTCACAAGTGGAGTACCACAAGGATCTGTTCTGGGGCCGTTGCTGTTTGTCATTTTTATCAATGACCTAGAGGAAGGCGCAGAAGGGTGGGTGAGTAAATTTGCAGACGATACTAAAGTCGGTGGTGTTGTCGATAGTGTGGAAGGATGTAGCAGATTACAGAGGGATATAGATAAGCTGCAGAGCTGGGCCGAGAGGTGGCAAATGGAGTTTAATGTAGAGAAGTGTGAGGTGATTCACTTTGGAAGGAATAACAGGAATGCGGAATATTTGGCTAATGGTAAAGTTCTTGAAAGTGTGGATGAGCAGAGGGATCTAGGTGTCCATGTACATAGATCCCTGTAAGTTGCCACCCAGGTTGATAGGGTTGTGAAGAAGGCCTATGGAGTGTTGGCCTTTATTGGTAGAGGGATTGAGTTCCGGAGTCGGGAGGTCATGTTGCAGCTGTACAGAACTCTGGTACGGCCGCATTTGGAGTATTGCGTACAGTTCTGGTCACCGCATTATAGGAAGGACGTGGAGGCTTTGGAGCGGGTGCAGAGGAGATTTACCAGGATGTTGCCTGGTATGGAGGGAAAATCTTATGAGGAAAGGCTGATGGACTTGAGGTTGTTTTCGTTGGAGAGAAGAAGGTTAAGAGGAGACTTAATAGAGGCATACAAAATGATCAGGGGGTTGGATAGGGTGGACAGTGAGAGCCTTCTCCCACGGATGGATATAGCTGGCACGAGGGGACATAACTTTAAACTGAGGGGTAATAGATATAGGACAGAGGTCAGAGGTAGGTTCTTTACGCAAAGAGTAGTGAGGCCGTGGAATGCCCTACCTGCTACAGTGGTGAACTCGCCAACATTGAGGGCATTTAAAAGTTTATTGGATAAACATATGGATGATAATGGCATAGTGTAGGTTGGATGGCTTTTGTTTCGGTGCAACATCGTGGGCCGAAGGGCCTGTACTGCGCTGTATTGTTCTATGTTCTATGTTCCTTGGTGAATACCGATGCAAAGTACTCGTTAAGAATCTCACCCATTTCCTCTGACTCCACGCATAACTTTCCTCTTTTGTCTTTGAGTGGGCCAACCCTTTCTCTAGTTACCCTCTTGCTCCTTATATATGAATAAAAGGCTTTGGGATTTTCATTAACCCTGTTAGCCAAAGATATTTCATGACCCCTTTTAGCCCTCTTTATTGCGCGTTTGAGATTCCCGATATTCCTCCAAAGCTTCATCAGTTTTAAGTCGCCTAGATCTTATTTATGCTTCCTTTTTCATTTAGCTATTCTCACAATTCCACCCGTCATCCATGGTTCCCTAATCTTGCCATTTCCATCCCTCATTTTCACAGGGACATGTCTGTCCTGCACTCTAATCAACCTTTTCTTAAAAGACTCCGACATTTCAAATGTGGATTTACCCTTAAACAGCTGTTCCCGATCCACATTCCCTAGCTCCTGCCAAATTTTGTTATACTTGGCCTTTCCCAAATTTAGCACTCTTCCTTTAGGACCACTCTCGTATTTGTCCATGAGTATTCTAAAACTTACGGAATTGTGATCGCTATTCCCAAAGTAATCACCGACTGAAACTTCAACCACCTGGCCGGGATCATTCCCCAATACCAGGTCCAGTATGGCTCCTTCCCGAGTTGGACTATTTACGTACTGCTCTAAAAAAACTCTCCTGGATGCTCCTTACAAATTCTGCTCCATCTACGCCTCCAACACTACATGAGTCTCATTCAATGTTGGGAAGTTAAAATCTCCCATCCTCGACCACCCTATTGCTCCTACATTTTTCTATAATCTGTCTACATATTTGTACCCCTACTTCATGCTCGCTTTTGGGAGGCCTGTAGTAAAGTCCCAACAATGTTACTGCACCCTTCCTATTTCTTAGCTCTACCCATATTGCCTCAGTGCTCGAATACTCCATAGTGCCCTCCTTAATCACAGCTGTGATATCATCTCTGACCAGTAATGCAACTCCTCCACCCCTTTTACCTCCCTCTCTATCCCTCCTGAAGCATCTATACCCTGGGATATTTAGTTGCCAATCTTGCCCTTCCTTCAACCAAGTCTCAGTAATACCAATATCATATTCCCAGGTACTAATCCAAGCCCTAAGTTCATCTGCCTTACCTGCTACACTTCTCGCATTAAAACAAATGCACCTCAGACCACCTGTCCCTTTGCATTCATCATCTCTTCCCTGTCTACTCTTGCCCTTAGTCACAATGAGTTTATTATCTAGTCCCTTTCTGGCTTTAGTTGCTGCCTGTTTACTGACCTCTAACTTCCCAATCTGGTTCCCACCCCCCTGCCACATTAGTTTAAAACCTCCCCAACAGTGTTAGCAAAAGCACCCCCTAGAAAATTGGTTCCAGTCCTGCCCAGGTGTAGACCATCCGATTTGTAATGGTCCCATCGCCCCCAGAACCGGTTCCAATGTCCCAAAAATCTGAACCCTTCCCTCCTGCACCATCTCTCAAGCCACGTATTCATTCTGACTATTCTTGAATTTCTACTCTGATTGTCTCGTGGCACTGGTAGCAATCTTGAGATTACTACCTTTGAGATCCAACTTTTTAAACTTATCGCCCAACTCCCTAAATTCTGATTGTAGGACATCATCCCGTTTTTTACCTATATCATTGGTGCCTATATGCACCACGACAACTGGCTGTTCACCCTCCCCCTTCAGTATGTCCTGCAGCCGATCTGAGACATCCCTGACCCGTGCACCTGGGAGGCAACATACCATTCGGGAGTCTCGTTTTCGACCACAGAAATGCCTGTCTACTCCCCTATGACTATAGCCCTACCAGTCTTTTTCCCGCCCTTCTGTGCAGCAGAGCCAGCCACAGTGTCATGAGCCTGGCTACTACTGCCTTCCCCTGGTGAGTCATCTCCCCCAACAGTATCCAAAACTGTATACCTATTTTGGAGGGAGATGACCGCAGGGGACACCTGCACTGCCTTCCTGCTCTTTCTCTGCCTTTTGGTCACCCATTCCCTGTCTCCCTCACCAATCCTAATCTACTGTGTGACCAATTAGAAAGGTGATATTGCAGAGGGGAAGGCGAAAGGGGGGACGAGACCTCCCAAACTTGCTTCACTATTGGGGGGAGGCAAATGCTGAGAAGATGCACCGCTTCAGGTGGCCCCAGGAAAGTATTCGGGGAGTCAGGTGGTGGCCACCATACTGATGATTTGGAGGCAGTTTAGGCTGCACTTCAAATTGAGGGTTGGGTGCGCGGATGCCGATTAGGGGGAAATCACGGGTTCGGGCATCAGTGAAATTAAGTATGTTACTTGGGGGACGTTCGCGAGTCTAGAAGAGTTGGGAGGGAAATATGGATTGACATAGGGCGAGGGGTTTAGGTACATGCAGGTGTGAAGGAAGGTGTTCCCAAACGTCTCGGTAGCGCTGGCCCCTTTGCTGTTGGAGGAAGTGTTGTCAATTGGAGGACTGGAGAAGGGAGTCGTCTCGACGAGTTACAGGAGGATCCTGAAGGAGGATGGGGTGTCCATGGAGGGGATTATGATGAAATGGAAAGAGAAGTTGGGGATGGTCCAAGAAGAGGGACTGTTGTGTGAGGTGCTACAGAAGGTGAATGCCTCGACTTCTTGTGCAAGATTGGGACTGACACAGCTGAAGGTAATGTATGGGGCACATCTCACTAAGTCAAGGATGAACGGCTGTTCGAGAGGTGGAGGATACCAGTGAGCGATGTGGGAGAGGCCTTGCAAATCATTCACATGTTTTGGTCCTCTCCAAAACTAGAACATTTTTAGAGTTCGGTATTCAGGACAGTTTCAGGGATCTTACATGTGAATGTGAAGCCCCGCCCCTAGAAGCAGTATTCAGAATGTCGGAACAGTTCAAGCTGCAGACGGGCGCGGGGTCAGATGTCTTAGCCTTGGCCTCTTTGATCATTCAAAGACAGATTTTGTTGGGGGTCAGCCACCCCACCATGTGCCTCACCAGGAAGATTTACTCGGGTTTTTGACGCTAGAGAAGGTAACGTTCAAATTGAGAAGGATGAAGGAGGGATTCTCCAATTTGTTGGGGTTTGTTTATTATGCATTTTCGGAATTGATTACCGTGGACTATTGAGAGGAGATTGTCTTGTTCGTTTGTTTGGGGGTTGCTTGTGGCTGTTTGGGTGTTGTAATGAGAAAATACTTTTAACTTTAAGTTAATTTGCAAATACACTGTGCTGCAATTCTGCAAATGTCTCATTACTTAACTGGACATTATCTGGATAACAGTGCTCATGCACAACACACAGTGCCACATGAGACAAATACAGTGTAATAATAATGCAAGCTGTTGTGTTGGTTGAGTTCTGATGAGTGTAACTAAAAGAAGTCCTGTTATACTCTTGTCAATGGGATTGGGAAGAGGCCCTCTCGGTGACGGCATCTGCTCAGAGGAGCTTCGGAAATTGGAGTAGGAATTGGCCACTTGCCCCATTCAACCTCCTCCACTTTTCAAAAAGATCATAAGGACACTTTCTTGCCTGTCCTCCATAACCCTGGTCACCGCACGCAGAGGGGCAGTGAGCTGACGGGCGTCCACGTGAATGCAATGCTAACAGTGGTGGCCCCAGCCTGGAGATCCGCTCTGGTGCTCGTCCTTTGTGCGCTGCTCGGTTCGTCCCCCGCCACTGATCGGCAGTATGCAACTTGCGGATACTTGGTCAATCCGTTCAATGGCCAGAACACTGTCCGTTTGCACTCCCACAACAGCAAGTGCTGGTCGGGAAGTGATCTGCGACTGGGGTGGATACAGTGAGAGGAAGCCAGGCCAGGTTTCTCAGAATACTGATTAAGCAAGAGCAGAAGATAGGGCTGACATATGTGAACACATGAAGAAACCTACAGTCACCACTTTGTGTCGACATTCTCTGGAAACTAGGAAGACAGAGCTTTTGGTGAGAATGAACCAGGAGGTGACTTGGATGTTTGAATAGTCCAGTGGAACCAGTAAGACATAGTGTGACATTGTGTGTATTTGACAATCAAAGTTACAAATCTCCCCTGAAGTCAGAGTTTGTAAAGTAAAAACAAGATTGTATGTTTTTCTATAATTGGTTAAATTTCTAAAGAAATGTTAATATATATAAAACAACGTTTTTGTATAAATGTAAGGATGCACAAGTTCAACTGAAGTTATTTTAATTTTTCCGCATTAAAAAGTCATAAATTTGGAAATATTACGTCTTAGAAAAAAAGTTACAAAGTAAAAAAAAAGAATGTCGGCCGCATCAGGCCTTTAAATATGAATGATGAGTCTTTCTGCAAGAGGCAGCGGCATAGGGAAGGTCACGCGCCCGGAACGTCAATGCTTTGGGAGCAAAACCATAGAGGTGAGATTCCCCCACTGTGTAGCTGACGGCAAGAAAGTAACAAACAGACCAGGATCTCACAACTAAATCTGCTGGAAAGAGCTTCTCAGGAGAGTCCACGGCAGGACAAAGCAGTGCTGGTCTTATGGTGTTTTGGTGTGAGCTGCATCCCGAGCTCCATGGCCTCTGGTGAACAAACAATTAAGAAGAAACTGAAATCAGGAACAAGGCAGTATAATGATTTCTTGAGGCATGGCTTTAATTGTGCCAGTGCAAATCAGTTGTAAAGCTCATGTGTGTTATACGCAGTAAAGTACTGACACATGCAGTTTAAAACCCTCAAACCTTCAAAGGCATTTGAAGATTCAGCATGGAGAGTTTGATTCTTTTCAAAGCATGCAGCAAAAACTTAAATCGTCAGCTGAAGTGCTTAGCAGAAATGTAACATTAACAACAAAGCAAGAGAGATCGCGTGGACCAAGCAGACCCACCTGCCGCATTAAAAGTAAGCAGTAATGGTGTGTCGCGAAGGTCGGCCGGCGTGGATTGCTGACGTCAGCCGGCATGTCTCGCAAACGTCGACCAGCATGGGTCCTGAAGTTCCGCCGGGTAAAAGTGGGTCCCAGGGAAAAAAGTTTGAAAAACACTGACATAGAGCATAAATAGTCATAGATATTTACAGCATGGAAATAGGCCTATCAGTCAAGCTGGTCCATGCCACCCAGTTTCTGTCACTGAGCCTGCATTTAGCCCATATTCCTCTCTACCCACCATGCCCATGTAACTAACTGCTTTTTAAAGGATAAAATTGTACTCGCCTCTACCACTGCCTCTGGCAGCCTATGCCAGATGCTCACAACCCTGTGTGAAGAAAATTTCCACTCTGGTCTCTTTTTGAATCTCTCTCCTCTCACCTTAAATCTATGCCCTCTAGTTCTAAAATCCTCTACCTTTGGGAAAAGATGCTGACCATCTACCTTATCTATGTTCCTCAATATTTTTGTAGACCTCTGATCACCCAAAAGCCTCCTACTCACCAGGCAAAAATGTTCCAGCCTCTCCTTATAACTCAGACCATCAAGTCCTGGTAGCATCCTCGTAAATCTCTTCTGCACTCTTTCTAGTTTAACGATAAAAGGATGACCATATCTGAACACAGTATTCCATGTGTGGTCTTACCAATGTCTTATGCAACTTCAACAAGACATCCCAACTCCTGAATTCAATATTCTGACCAATAAAACCTAGCATGCTGAATGCCTTCTTCACCAACCTGTCCACCTACGATGACGCCTTCAAGGAGCCAAGAACCTGTATTCCTAGATCGTTGTTGTTTTGGCCAGTGTTTAGAGAACACCAAAAGTGTATCATGACGTTCGCCTGACCTACAACTTTTAATAGATTTTGGTTATGAGCTCAAGGGCCCACTTTACAGGTGTTATGCAACAGAAATCTTAAGTATTTTTAAACAAAACAATGTTTATTCTGTGAATCCAGTTAACATTTTATAAACACCCAGTTAACATCTTATCAACTACCAACACAAATCCCCCCCCCCCCCTAAAGATATACTCCAAAGGTAACCCTTAATAACTTTCCTAACAATATCCATAAGCCAAACACCCTTTTTTCCTACAAAACAGTAGATTTGAATTCCTTACAGAAAACAAGTATCACTTTGAAGATATCGTGGTCTGGAGACATTCTTTAGCATACAGAGAGAGACCAAAAATACACCCTCTTTGTTTGAATGCAGCTCCCAACTGAAAACAAAACCAAAAAACTCAGAGCCACAAAGCAGCTTCCAGTTCAAAAGGAAAGTATAAGACACAATCACAGCCTAGCTCCACCGACACAGTGACACCACTGCAGCCATTTGATAAAGCACACTTTTCTTAAAGGGACCCTCACATGAAACCCCCCCGCGCCCCCCCCCCCCCCCAAAAAAAAAACAATAAACCATCAACTTCAAGATGGTTTCATTTTTCACCTTTCCACTTTCCTTCAAGTAATATCGACAGTAAAAATACCTTTTTGTTCAGCAAAACAAAATACGTAAACATTTATAATAACATAGTCCATTTTAGTTCTTCTTCCTCCACCGAACCTGCTTCTCTTCATCGCATTCGTGACAAAGCATCGGCCTTCGCGTTTTCTCGTCCTGCCACATGTATTATTTTTAAATTAAATGGCTGTAACAATAAACTCCATTGAAAAAGTCTGGCATTGTTATTCCGGAATCCCTCCAAAACGTCAATGGATTATGATCAGCATATATAATTATTTCTGATGAATTACTGGTAATATAAATTTGAAAATGTTGCAAAGCCAGCACGATACTCAAAGTCTCCTTCTCAATTATTGAATACTTCTTCTGGTACTTATTCAATTTCTTTGAAAAATAACCAATGGACCGCTCTAGTCCTTCGTCATCTTATTGTAAGAGCACCGCAACTACGCCAACATCATTCGCATCAACAGCCGCTTTGAATAGTTTTGTGTAATTTGGGATGGCCAACACAGGAGCAGTGGTTAACACAGCCTTCAGGCTGCCAAATGCCTGTTGACACTCCGCTGTCCACTGAAATTTGCTACGCTTATTTAGCAAGTCCGTCAGTGGAGCGACCACACTGTTAAAATTCGGCACAAATTTCCGCTAAACTCCACTCATGCCAAATCGCATTAGTTCCCTTCATGTCGAGGGTATTGGAAACTCCCCAATAACCTTTGTTTTCACATCCCATGGGACCATTCGACCCTGTCCAATTGTATGGCCAAGGAAAGTGACTTGGGCTTTTCCAAATCCACTTTTGCCTAGGTTTATCACCAAACCAGCCTCCTGAAGTTGATCGAATAACTCCATCAGATGCTTCAAATGTTCTTTCCATGTCTGACTATAAATTACCAGATCATCGATGTATACTGCACAATTGGGTAATCCTGAAACAACTTTGTTAATTAACCGTTGAAATGAAGCTGGGGCGTTTCTCATGCCAAGTGGCATAACTTTGAATTGGTATAAACCATCTGGAGTCACAAAAGCTGAAATCTTCTTCGCCCTTTCGGATAAAGGTACCTGCCAGTAACTTTAAGTAAATACAGTTTGGAAATAAAAGCCGATTGTCCCACCTTCTCAATGCAATCCTCCAAGCATGGGATAGGATAAGAGTCCATTCTGTAACTGCATTAACCTTTCTATAACCATTGGGTACCGTCCAGTTTCGGTACCATCACTATGGGTGAGCTCCATTGGCTGCAACCCACTTCAATTATGCCATTTTTAAGCATACTCTCAATTTCTTTGTATCCTGTGCCAATTTTAAAGGGTTAAATCTCTATGGATGTTGTTTAATTGGAACAGCATTTCCCACATCTACACCATAAGAACATAAGAACTAGAAGCAGGAGTAGGCCATCTGGCCCCTCATGCCTGCCCCACCATTCAATGAGGTCATGGCTGATCTTTTGTGGACTCAGCTCCACTTTCCGGCCCGAACACCATAACCTTTAATCCTTTTATTCTTCAAAAAACTATCTATCTTTATCTTAAAAACATTTAATGAAGGAGCCTCTACTGCTTCATTGGGCAAGGAATTCCATAGATTCACAACCCTTTGGGTGAAGAAGTTCCTCCTAAACTCAGTCCTAACATGCATAGCCATTTTAGTACTTCCCAACTTATCTTCCCAAACTAACCCATGTGATATCAATAACTCTTTCAGGTCAGTTTATTTTTCCTCTGGACGGTAACTCATCAATGTATCCCTATTTTTAAGAACATCCTCATTTTCCAATTTAATTTGAGGGCTGTTAAATTCAAAGTCATCTGGATTTGGTTCTTCACTTTGAGTTACAATCATTAAAACCTCCTCCTTTTGCTCTCCTTCCCTTTCAAAGTACCTTTTAAGCATATTCACGTGACACACTCGGTGAGTTTTCCTTCTATCCGGCGTTCTTACCACATAATTCATCTCACTTAATTTCCTTTCAATCTGATAAGATCCACAAAACCTTGCTTTTAATGGTTCACCTACCACTGCTAACAATACTAAAACTTTATCTCCACTGGCAAAACTACGAACTTTTGCTTTCTTGTCCATTACCCGTTTCATCACATGTTGTGCAGCCTTTAAATGTTGTCTCGCCAATTCCGCTGCTCTATTTGATCGTTCCTTAAAATTTGGCATTAATCCAATAATGTAAGTTCCGACTGCTCACTCACCAATTTTTCCTTAATCAATTTAAGTGGTCCTCTTTCCTCATGACCAAAAATTAGTTCAAAAGGACTGAATTTGGTTGACTCATTAGTTGCATCCCTAAATGCAAACAGTACGAAATTTGTCCTTTGTCCCAATCCTCTGGATAATCTTGACAATAAGCCCTGAACATTGTCTTTAATGTCTGGTGCCAGCTTTCTAACGCTCTCTGCGTTTCTGGATGGTGAGCAGTGATTTAAATTGTTTTATTCCTAAGCTATCCATTAACTTCTTTGAATAGCCTTGAGCTAAAATGTGATCCTTGATCCAATTGTATTTCTGTAGGTAGTCCATATCTAGTAAAGAATTTAAGTAACTCCTCCACAATCTTTTTAGCTGTAATATTGCGTACTGGAATGGCCTCTGGAAACCTAGTAGACACATCCATTATAGTCAAAAGATATTGATTGCCACTTTTCGTTTTAGGAAGCAATCCTACGCAATCAATTAAGACCCTTGTAAAAGGTTGCTCAAATGCTGGAATGGGTATTAAGGGCGCTGGTTTTATCACTGCTTGAGATTTCCCTATCATTTGACATGTGTGACATGATTGACAAAATTTAACTATATCTTTATGTAGTCCAGGCCAATAAAAATGTTTTTGTATTTTAGCTTGAGTTTTCCTTACTCCCAAATAACCGCCCACTGGTACTCGCAACACCTTCTTTCTATACCCTACCGTCAATATCACTTGATGAACTTCTGCCCACTTTTCTTCCGCCTGCATATGTAAAGGTCTCCATTTTCTCATCAAGACATCACTTTTACAGTAATGAGATTCTGGTATACACTCAGATTCCTCTTCCGTGTATGCTTTCTGATACATCAGTTTTATTTCTATATCTTTCTGTTGCAACTCTGCCAATTTTCCCGAACTAAAAATATCCTCCTCATCATCCACCTGTTACTGTTCTTTTCAACCATCTGATCAAAATTGGTTTCTGATAATCGAACTTCAACTTTATTTTCACTCTTTGATTTCTCCTCGTTTTACGTGACATTGTTACTACACAATCCGGAAAAATCCCAGGATATTCGTCCTTCAACACTTCAGTTGTCTAATTTTCCACTGGCTTATCAACCACGGTAGGCATCACTCCCACTGCGATGGTATAGCTGTGATCCAGCTATACCATTACCCAAGATAAACTGTATTCCTGGACAAGATAGTTTCTCCATTACTCCTACTGTCACTTCACCAGACTTTCCAACCTTGCCTTACATAATGGAACACTACTCATCTCACACTGAATTCCACATATGACCACCTTTTCTGGCAATATTCCTCCCAAACTACATAACTCCTCATCTCTTACCATAAAAGATTGACTAGCTCCCATATCTCTTAAAATTGTGACTTCTTTACCTACTCCTCCTGGCACATGAGTAAACTTTATCCACACAAGTAAATTCTTTCCAAGAGATCTGACACGTTCTTATCAATCACCTCTTGATCAGGCTGTACAATCTTTTGCACCTCCTTCGCTTCACTTGGGCTTTCCTTTACCACTTTAACAAATCCCACTGGCTTATTCTGTTTTTCCACATCAGCCTTCCCAGTGCTTTTCTTAAACCACCAACACTGTGACTTTACATGGCCTAGTTTATTAACAGTGAAAACATTTGAAACTTTTCATTTCTCTTCTACCCTCCTGGATTTTTTAAAAATCTGAGGTACACTTTCCTTATTACCTCCCTTCAGATCCCCTTTACCTCCTGAGTATTTCTCTTTTCCCCAGTTTCTATTCCTCACAGGCTGAAACTGATGTCAGAAACCAAGCTTTCATTTATGAACTAATTCTTAATCATCTGCCATTTCTGCTGCTAACCTTGCAGTTTTAACCCTCTGCTCTTCCATGTGAGTTCTCACTACATCAGGAATTGAATTTTTAAACTCCTCCAAAAGTATAATTTTTCTGAGAGCTTCATACGTTTGGTCTATTTTCAAAATCCTTATCCACCTATCAAAATTACTCTGTTTGATCCTTTAACTCCATGTATGTTTGAGCAGGTTCTTTCCTTAAATTTCTACACCTTTCTCTGTAGGCTTCAGGCACTAGTTCATATGCACCTAAGGTGCATTTTTTCACCTCCTCATACGTCCCAGATACTTTCTCTGATAGAGATGCAAACACTTTACCAACGTTGATTGAATCACTAATACCCACATGTCCTGTGCCCATTTCATTTGTTTAGCTACCTTCTCAAATGAAATGAAAAAGGCTTCTGCCTCCTTCTCATCAAACTTTGGCAATGCTTGGACATATTTAAATAAATCCCCACCAAGCCTTCGACTTTGACGCTCTTTCTCTTTATCCTCATCACTATCCTCTAACTGTACATTTCTCGTTACATCTGCAAATTTTAACTGTCATGTTTCATGGCCATTTTCTGAAGTTCAAACTCTTTTCTTTTTCCCTTTTCTCTCTCTTTTTCCTATCTCTCGCTATGTCTTTTTCTTTTTCCCTGATCTGTACCTCCCTTTCTTTTTCTTTTTGTTCTGCAAGGACTATTCTTTCTTTCTTCTCTTTTTCCCTGATCTGTAGCTCCCTTTCTCTCTCTATTTACTCTCATTTCGTATTCAAGCTGCTTTAATTCTTTTTCATGTTCAAGTTGCTTGATCTGTAACTGAATTTTCGCCATTTAGACCATAAGACATAGGAGCGGAAGTAAGGCCATTCGGTCCACTCCACCATTCAATCATGGCTGATTTCAACTCCATTTACCCGCTCTCTCTCTCCATAGCCCTTAATTTCTCGAGAAATCAAGAATTTATCAACTTCTGTCTTAAAGACACTCAACGTCCCGGCCTCCACCACCCTCTGTGGCAATGAATTCCACAGACTCACCACTCTCTGGCTGAAGAAATTTCTCCTCATCTCTGTTCTAAAGTGACTCCCTTTTATTCTAAGGCCAAATATTTCCAATGAGTCTGACAGTATCTCAGGCAATTTTAAATGCTCAGCTACCGCCGTAAGTACCTCTTATTTTCGTATGCTGTCAGGTAACGTTAACTGCAATGTTTTTCCCCAAATCTAAAAACTTTTTTTCAGTCTCTGTTCGTAAGGTACTGCGTGTGACCTTCTCCACACCCTCTGAAAGAGCCATTGTCCACAACACACTCCCTACTTAAACTTGAATACCACACCTGAAAAGCAAACACAAATATGCTCAACCCTCACCGTCTTTAAGTTCACTGAGCCACCTGAATCACAAAAGATACTTTTACCCCACGAGCCCCCAATGTGTTATGGGCCAGGGGTTAGAGAACACCAAAGTATATCATGGAGTTCACCTGACCCACAACGTTTAATAGATTTTGGTTACGAGGAGCACATGGGCCCACTTTACAGGTGTTATGTAACAGAGATCTTAAGTATTTTTAAACATAAGAACTAGGAGCAGTAGTAGGCCATCTGGCCCCTCGAGCCTTCTCCGCCATTCAATGAGATCATGGCTGATCTTTTGTGGACTCAGCTCCACTTTCCGGCAACAATGTTTCCTGCAAACAAAACAATGTTTATTCTATGAATCCAGTTAACATTTTATAAACACCCAGTTAACATCTCATCAACTACCAACACAAATACCCCCAAAGATACAGTACTCTATAGGTAATCCTTAATAACTTTCCAAACATCCATAAGCCAAACACCCTTTTTTTACTACAAAACAGTAGGTTTGAATTCCTTACAGAAAACAACTATCACTTTGAAGTTATCAAGTGGTCTGGAGACATTCTTTAGCATGCAGAGAGACCAAAAATACACCTTCTTTGTTTGAATACAGCTCCCAACTGAAAACAAAACCAAAAAACTCAGCCTCAAAGCAGCTTCCAGCTCAAAACGAAAGTAAAAGACAGAATCACAGCCCAGCTACACCTACACAGTAACATCACTGCAGCCATTTGATAAAGCATACTTTTCTTAAAGGGACCCTCACATGACTATTCTGTAACTGTCCCCAACTCCCTACCATTAACTGAATAGGTTCTGCTTTGATCTACCAAAATGTCAAAGGTTTACTGAAGTCCATGTAAACAACATCCCCCGCCCTCCCCATATCAATCACCTTTGTCACTTCCTCAAAAAACTCGATCAAGTTAGTGAGGCACGACCTCCCCTTCACAAAACCATGCTGTCTATCGCTAGCGAGTCCATTTGTTTCCAAATGGGCATAAATCCTGTCCCTGAGAATTCTCTCCAATAATTTACCAACTACCGACGTCAGGCTCCAGTTACCGCCTATAGTTTCCTGGATTATCCCTGCTACCTTCCTTAAACAGCGGACCAGATTAGCTATTCTCCAGTCCTCTGGGATCTCACCTGTAGCCAATGAGGATATAAAGATGTTAGTTAAACCCCAGGCAATTTCCTCCCTTGCTTTCCTCAGTATTCTGGGATTGATGGATCTCGGTGTCTATTCGGAACCCTGGATATCCATTATCCCTTCTTAGTTCCCAAATAACAGAGATCAAGTCTGTGCTTTTTAGCAAAGTCCAGTTGAACGTTATTTGCCAGCTTGTGGTGCCCACTGGTAACTTTATTTTCAATACAATATTAAGAGAATTCCGACTAGTCCTTCAGCAAGCTAGTCAGATTGATTGTCTTTAGCGAATACAGTGGTTGAGTTTAAAATACAAATCGTGGTAATTCTTCAAATCATAATACACAGTATAAAAAGACCAAGTGATTTAAACAAAAGAAAGATGGCAATTTAGCAAAAGCAAGCCAAGATAATAGGTTTCAGAAAGAGATAGATTGATTCCGGAATGGATTTTTCCATCCCGACAAGTGATTCTTAAGAAGATTATTATCTTCAGGTTTTTCCTTCTTTACTTCTGTGATTGGCTTTAACTAACTAATAATTCACTCAATTTGGCCGAAGTGTCTGTCCATCAATTTAAGAGAGATATGTATTTAAATGTATCGGTGTGAATTTCCCATACCATCGCTTGCCAAGTTCCCAAATTATCGACACCTGCACCTCAACATAGACTGGCTGTTACTATAGAAACAGAACTGCCCGTACTGGCCAGTCACCCAGTTTTTACCAAACAATAGGCTCCTTTAGCTAGTTGAGTCACTGGCCTTGCAGGCCTCAAGCAACTTGTGGAATGTGAAAATACAGAGTCTCCTCCGATTAATTCCCAGCGAGAGTTGCACTGTATTAATGCTTAAAATTTCAATTAATTATTCTTAATGAGTTCTCAATTATCCTTTTACGTATATCATCTATAGCTAACTAAAAAAGCCAATTTCTATCAGTGATCAATCCCATCCGGCCCAGGAGACTTATTACCTTAATGTATTTTAAAACACCCAATATAGTGACTCTCATAGACCACCACCTCCTCTGGCGAGTCAAAATAAAATTCCTGCTTTTGATGCGACACCCACAAGAGTGTTTTTAAGATAAAGATAGATCGTTTTTTGAAGAATGAAGGGATTAAGGGTTATGGTGTTCGGGCCGGAAACTGGAGCTGAGTCCACAAAAGATCAACCATGATCTCATTGAATGGTGGAGCAGGCTCGAGGGGCCAGATGGCCTACTCCTGCTCCTAGTTCTTATGTTTTTATGTTCTAAGAGGGCAAGGTACAACACCCATTCACCCCATTCCTGGGGAAGGCAACCGTTATCCGATTATACCCAGCTCTCCACTTGACAGCTCTGGTAAATCCACAGCTCACTCCCCTCCTACTTCTTGGTCTGTCTCGCCACCTCAAGATCTTATCTTTATCCAGGAGCTCCACCATCATCGCCCTCGGCGGCTCTCCCACCTGCAGCCTCGTCCTCAGTGCTGTGGGCCCGATCCACCTCCAGGGGCCGGTCCAAGTCCCCCCACCTCCATCACCTTCTCCAAAATACTCGCCACATACACAGCAGAATAGATAAGCTAGAAGCAGGGAAGTGGTTTCCTTTGGCAGGTGAAACTCAAAAACTCGGGGGCATAGTCTAAAAATAAGGAGGAGCAGATTTAGTACTGATTCTTCACCCAAAGGGTTGTGAATCTGTGGAATTTCCTGCCCAGTGAAGCAGTTGAAGCTACCTCGTCGAATGTTTTCAAGGCAAATAGATTTTTGATCAGTAAAAGAATTAAGGGTTATTGTGAGCAGGCAGGTAAGTGGAGCCGAGTACACAAAAACATCAGTTATGTTCTTATTGACTGGGGAGCAGGCTTGAGTACGCAAATGGCTGACTCCTGGTTCTTATGTAATAGAATAGAACATTACAGCGTAGTACAGGCCCTTCGGCCCTCGATGTTGCGCCGACCTGTGAAACCAATCTAAAGCCCATCTACACTATTCCATTATCATCCATGTTTATCCAATGACCATTTAAATTCCCTTAATGTTGGCGAGTCCACTACTGTTGCAGGCAGGGCATTCCACGCCCTTACTACTCTCTGAGTAAAGAACCTACCTCTGACATCTGTCCTATATCTATCTCCCCTCAATTTAAAGCTATGTCCCTTCGTGCTAGCCATCACCATCTGAGGAAAAAGGATCTCACTGTCCACCCAATCTAATCCTCTGATCATCTTGTGTGCCTCTATTAAGTCACCTCTTAACCTTCTTCTCTCTAACGAAAACAGCCTCAAGTCCCTCAGCCATAACATCTTCCCTCCATACCAGGCAACATTCTGGTAAATCTCCTCTGCACCCTTTCCAATGCTTCCACATCCTTCCTATAATGCGGCGACCAGAACTGCACGCAATACTCCAAATGCGGCTGCACCAGTTTTGTACAGCTGCAACATGACCTCATGGCTCCGAAACTCAATCCCTCTACCAATAAAAGCTAACACACCGTACGCCTTCTTAACAACCCTATCAACCTGGGTGGCAACTTTCACAGATCTATGCACATGGACACTGGGATCTCTCTGCTCATCCACACTACAAAGAATCTTACCATTCGCCCAGTACTCCTTCCAAAATGAATCACCTCACACTTTTCTGCATTGAACTCCATTTGCCACTTCTCAGCCCAGCTCTGCAGCTTATCTATGTCCCTCTGTAACCTGCAACATCCTTCTGCACTGTCCACAACTACACCGACTTCAGTGTCATCCGCAAATTTACTCACCCATCCTTCTACGCCCTCCTCCAGGTCATTTATAAAAATAACAAAGAGCAGTGACCCCAAAACAGATCCTTGTGGTACACCACTAGTAACTGATAGTAAACCACTAGTAACCACAGTACAGATAGTAAAAGTTTCTACAAATACATAAAACAAAAAAGAGTGGCTAAGGTAAATATTGGTCCTTTACAGGATGAGAAGGGAGATTTAATAATGGGAGATGAGGAAATGGCTGAGGAACTGAACAGGTTTTTTGGGTCGGTCTTCACAGTGGAAGACACAAATAACATGCCAGTGACTGATGGAAATGAGGCTATGACAGGTGAGGACCCTGAGAGGATTGATATCACCAAGGAGGTAGTGATGGGCAAGCTAATGGGGCTAAAGGTAGACAAGTCTCCTGGCCCTGATGGAATGCATCCCAGAGTGCTAAAAGAGATGGCTAGGGAAATTGCAAATGCACTAGTGATAATTTACCAAAATTCACTAGACTCTGGGGTGGTCCCGGCGGATTGGAAATGAGCAAACATGACACCACTGTTTAAAAAAGGAGGTAGGCAGAAAGTGGGTAATTACAGGCCAGTGAGCTTAACTTCGGTAGTAGGGAAGATGCTGGAATCTATCATCAAGGAAGAAATAGCGAGGCATCTGGATGGAAATTGTCCCATTGGACAGACGCAGCATGGGTTCATAAAGGGCAGGTCGTGCCTAACTAATTTAGTGGAATTTTTTGAGGACATTAACAGTGCGGTAGATAACGGGGAGCCAATGGATGTGGTATATCTGGATTTCCAGAAAGCCTTTGACAAGGTGCCACACAAAAGGTTGTTCCTTTAAGATAAAGATGCATGGCATTAAGGGGAAAGTAGGAGCATGGATAGAGGATTGGTTAATTAATAGAAAGCAAAGAGTGGGGATTAATGGGTGTTTCTCTGGTTGGCAATCAGTAGCTAGTGGTGTCCCTCAGGGATCAGTGGTGGGCCCACAACTGTTCACAATTTACATAGATGATTTGGAGTTGGGGACCAAGGGCAATGTGTCCAAGTTTGCAGACGACACTAAGATAAGTGGTAAAGCAAAAAGTGCAGAGGATACTGGAAGTCTGCAGAGGGATTTGGACAGGCTAAGTGAATGGGCTAGGGTCTGGCAGATGGAATACAGTGTTGACAAATGTGAGGTTATCCATTTTGGTAAGAATAACGGCAAAAGGGATTATTATTTAAATGATAAAAAATTAAAACATGCTGCTGTGCAGAGAGATCTGGGTGTGCTAGTGCATGAGTCGCAGAAAGTTGGTTTTCAGGTGCAACAGGTGATTAAGAAGGCAAATGGAATTTTGTCCTTCATTGCTAGAGGGATGGAGTTTAAGACTAGGGAGGTTATGCTGCAATTGTATAAGGTGTTAGTGAGGCCACACCTGGAGTAGTGTGTTCAGTTTTGGTCTCCTTACTTGAGAAAGGACGTACTGGCACTGGAGGGTGTGCAGAGGAGATTCACTAGGTTAATCCCAGAGCTGAAGGGGTTGGATTACGAGGAGAGGTTGAGTAGACTGGGACTGTACTCGTTGGAATTTAGAAGGATGAGGGGGGATCTTATAGAAACATACAAGATTATGAAGGGAATAGATAGGATAGATGCGGGCAGGTTGTTTCCACTGGCGGGTGAAAGCAGAACTAGGGGGCATAGCCTCAAAATAAGGGGAAGTAGATTTAGGACTGAGTTTAGGAGGAACTTCTTCACCCAAAGGGTTGTGAATCTATGGCATTCCTTGTCCAGTGAAGCAGTAGAGGCTCCTTCATTAAATGTTTTTAAGATAAAGATAGATAGTTTTTTGAAGAATAAAGGGATTAAGGGTTATGGTGTTCGGGCCGGAAAGTGGAGCTGAGTCCACAAAAGATCAGCCATGATCTCATTGAATGGCGGAGCAGGCTCGAGGGGCCAGATGGCCTACTCCTGCTCCTAGTTCTTATGTTCTTATGAACTCCAGGCTGAACATTTCCTATCAACCACCTGTCTTCTTACAGCTAGCCAATTTCTGATCCAAACCGCTAAATCACCCTCAATCCCATGCCTCTGTATTTTTTGCAATAGCCTACCGTGGGAACCTTATCAAACGCTTTACTGAAATCCATATATGCCATGACAACTGCTTTACCCTCGTCCACCTGTTTGGTCACCTTCTTAAGGAACTCAATATGGTTTGTGAGGCACGACCTACCCTTCACAAAACCGTGTTGACTATCCCTAATCAGATTATTCCTTTCTAGGTGATTTTTGAATCCTATCTCTTATAATCCTTTCCGAGACTTTGCCCCAACAGAAGTAAGGCTCATTGGTCTATGGTTCCCGGGGTTGTCTCTACTCCCCTTCTTGAACAAGGGGACATTTGCTATCCTCCAGTCTTCTGGCACTATTCCTGGAGACAATGACGACATAAAGATCAAAGCTAAAGGCTCAGCAATCTCCTCCCTAGCTTGACGAATGTGATATAAAATAGTTACTTTAGAGATACTAGTTAATGTAATGTAGAAATAAGCCACTTTGATTCTGGCAGTTAGGGACAAAGGGATTTGAGACCGCATGGAAAAAGCAGGAAGAGGTGTGTCTATGAGAGTGATGCTGCATTGATAGGGGCCAGAGAAAGGGATTGGAAGTGAGCCAATCAGAATAGATCAAACAGGTCAGGAGGGATATAGGCTGACCTATGGGCGTCGAGTATGTGAAACTTGATACCATTTGAATTGATTTGCAGAGATCCCTTTGTTTCTTTGTTCATTCGCTTTCTGGGATATAGGAAACTGGATGTCTCTTATATTTCTATGAAATGAATCAAGCTTGCAAGCTAAATAAATAACTTCTTTTTACGTGCGAATCCATCTCAACTTTTATTGAGGCCAGACTGACAGAGAAAGAAATTTGGGAATCAACAAGCTTCCCAGAGAATCCTAGGATAAATCCCATCCGGCTCAGGGGACTTACCTATTTTCACACTTTCCAGAATGGCTAACACCTCCTCCTTATTAACCTCAATCCCGTCTAGTCTAGTAGCCTGTATCTCAGTATTCTCCTCGACAACATTGTCTTTTTCCTGATGAAAAATATTTATTTAGCGCCTCTCCTATCTCCTCGGACTCCACGCACAACTTCCCGCTACTGTCCTTAACTGGCCCCTCTTACCCTAGCCATTCATTTATTCCTGAGAGACCTATAAAAAGCTTTAGGGTTTTCCTTGATCCTACCTGCCAAGGACTTCTCATGTCCCCTCCTGGCTCTTCTTAGCGCTCTCTTTAGGTCCTTCCTGGCTAACTTGTAACTCTCAAGCGCCCTAACTGAACCTTCACGTCTCATCTTTACATCAGCCTCCTTCTTCCTCTTGACAAGCGATTCAACTACTTTAGTAAACCATGGTTCCCTCACTCGACCACTTCCTCCCTGCCTGACAGGTACATACTAATAAGCTCCACATTTCAATTATGCCCATCCCCTGCAGTTTCCTTCCCATCCTATGCATCCTAAGTCTTGCCTGATCGCATCATAATTGCCTTTCCCCCAGCTATAACTCTTGCCCTGCGGTATATACATATCCCTTTCCATCGCTAAAATAAACGTAACTGAATTGTGGTCACTATCACCAAGGTGCTCACATACCTAACACCTGGCCTGGTTCATTACCCAGTACCAAATCTAATGTGGCGTTGCCTCTGGTTGGCCTATCTACATACTGTGTCAGGAACCCTGCACACATTGGACAAAAACTGACCAATCTAAAGTACTCGAACTATAGCATTTCCAGTCAATATTTGGAAAGTTAAAGTCCCCCATAACAACTACCCTGTTACTTTCGCTCCTATCCAGAATCATCTTTGCAATCCTTTCCTCTACATCTCTGGAACTTTTTGGAGGCCTATAGCAAACTCCCAACAGGGTGACCTCGCCTTTCCTGTTTCTAACCTCAGCCCATACTACCTCAGTAGACGTGTCCTCATCCAACGTCCTTTCTACCACCGTAATACTGTCCTTGACTAACAATGCCACACCGCCCCCTCTTTTACCACCTTCCCTGAGTTTACGGAAACATCTAAACCCCGGAACCTGTAACAACCGTTCCTGTTCCTGCTCTATCCATGTCCCCGAAATGGCCACAACATCGAAGTCCCAGGTACCAACCCATGCTGCAAGTTCACCCACCTTATTCCGGATGATCCTGGCGTTGAAGTAGACACACATCAAACCACCTTCCTGCCTGCCGGTACACTCCTGCGACCTTGAAACCTTACTCACGACCTCACTACTCTCAACCTCCTGTACACTGAAGCTACAATTCAGGTTCCCATCCCCCTGCTGAATTAGTTTAAACCCTCCCGAAGAGCATGAACAAATTTCCCCCCCAGGATATTGGTACCCCTCTGGTTCAGGTGTAGACCATCCCATTTGTAGAGGTCACACCTACCCCAGAATGAGCCCCAATTATCCAGGTATCTGAATCCCTCCCTCCTGTACCATCCCTGTAGCCACGTGTTCAACTGTTCTCTCTCCCTATTCCTCGTCTCACTAGCACGTGGCACGGGTAACGTGGCAGAGATAATAACTCTATTTGCTCTAGCTCTAAGATTCCACCCTAGCTCCCTGAATACCTGCTTTACATCCCCATCCCTTTTCCTACTTATGCCGTTGGTGCTTATGTGGACCACGACTTGGAGCTGCTCCCCCTCTCCCTTAAGGCTCCCGAAAACACGATCCGAGACATCATGGACCCTGGCACCTGGGAGGCAACACACCAACCGCGAGTCTCTCTCTCGTTCCCACAGAATCTCCTATCTGTCCCCCTAACTATGGAGTCCCCAATGACTAATGCTCTACTCCTCTCCCCACTTCCCTTCTGAGCAACAGGGACAGACTCTGTGCCAGAGACCTGTACCCCATGGCTTACCCATGGTAAGTCCCCCCCCCCCACCAGTATCCAAAGCGGTATACTTGTTAATAAGGGGAACGACCACAGGGGATCCCTGTACTGACTGCTTCCTCCCAGCCCCTCTCACCGTCACCCATCTATCTTCATTCTTCGGAGTAACTATACCGCTGAAGCTTCTATCTATGACCGCCTCTGCCTCCCGAATGATCCGAAGTTCATCCAGTTCCCTAACATGGTTTTTGAGAAGCTGGAGATGGATGCACTTCCCACAGGTGAAATCAGCATATGGGACACTGAAGTGTCCCTCATCTCAAACATTCTGCAATTCTGCAGGAGGAACATTGCACTGCCTTCCCCGCCATCCCCTCTAGATAACTTGCAGATAAAACAAGAAAAAGAAAGAGCTTACCTGATATTCACTCAACCCTTTAGGTTAGAGGAGGTGGCTCCTCTCCCGCACTTTTAAATCGCCGGCTCCTCTCTGGCGCTTTTAAATCTCCGGCTCCTCTCCCGTGCTTTTAAATCTCTTAATGGCTGTAAGATCACATTTTTATTTCTACCTGTGCTGTCAATTCATGCGTTCAGCTACAGAATGTTCTTTTACTGTAACCTCTTGCCTTATTTGCTAATGCGCTCTTAGATTTTGCAATCTGTCCCTTCCCGCCACACTCTGATCCTCATTTTCCATATTCCTACCTGGCTCTTTTGCCTTGTCTACTCTAATTTCTCTCATCTCTTGAAACCTGATCCCTTGCCCCATTACTTAGTTTAAATCCCTCTCTAGCACCCTAGTTATACCACTCACCTGAATGCTTCATGCAGCACGCTTCGGATGAAGACTGTTCCAACAGTCTTTCTCCCACTTTCCCCAATATTGGTCATGATGTGGAGATGCCGGCGTTGGACTGGGGTGAGCACAGTACGAAGTCTTACAACACCAGGTTAAAGTCCAACAGGTTTGTTTCGATGTCACTAGCTTTCGGAGCGCTGCTCCTTCCTCAGGTGAATGAAGAGGTCTGTTCCAGAAACACATATATAGACAAATTCAAAGATGCCAAACAATGCTTGGAATGCGAGCATTAGCGGGTGATTAAATCTTCACAGATCCAGAGATGGGGTAACCCCAGGTTAAAGAGGTGTGAATTGTACCAAGCCAGGACAGTTGGTAGGATTTCGCAGGCCAGATGGTGGGGGATGAATGTAATGCGACATGAATCCCAGGTCCCGGTTGAGGCCGCACTCATGTGTGCGGAACTTGACCCTGCTCGGCGATTCTGCGTTGTCGCGGGTCCTGAAGGCCGCCTTGGAGAACGCTTACCCGGAGATCAGAGGCTGAATGCCCTTGACTGCTGAAGTGTTCCCCGACTGGAAGGGAACATTCCTGCCTGGTGATTGTTGCGCGATGTCCGTTCATTCGTTGTCGCAGCGTCTGCATGGTCTCGCCAATGTACCACGCTTCGGGACATCCTTTCCTGCAGCGTATGAGGTAGACAACGTTGGCCGAGTCGCACGAGTATGTACCGCGTACCTGGTGGGTGGTGTTCTCACGTGTAATAGTGGTATCCATGTCGATGATCTGGCACGTCTTGCAGAGATTGCCATGACAGGGTTGTGTGGTGTCGTGGTCACTGTTCTGAAGACTGGGTAGTTTGCTGCAAACAATGGTTCGTTTGAGGTTGCGCGGTTGTTTGAAGGCAAGTAGTGGGGGTGTGGGGATGACCTTGGCAAGATGTTCATCGTCATCAATGACGTGTTGAAGGCTGTGAAGAAGATGACGTAGTTTCTCCGCTCCGGGGAAGTACTGGATGACGAAGGGTATTCTGTCGGTTGTGTCCCATGTTTGTCTTCTGAGGAGGTCGGTCCGGTTTTTCGCTGTGGAGCGTTGGAACTGTCGATCGATGAGTCGAGTGCCATATCCCGTTCGTACAAGGGCATCTTTCAACGTCTGTAGATGTCTGTTACGCTCCTCCTCGTCTGAGCAGATCCTGTGTATACGGAGCGCTTGTCCATAGGGGATGGCTTCTTTAATGTGTTTAGGGTGGAAGCTGGAGAAGTGGAGCATCATGAGGTTATCCGTAGGTTTGCGGTAAAGCTAAGTGCTGAGGTGACCATCCTTGATGGAGACGAGTGTGTCCAAGAATGCAACTGATTTTGGAGAGTAGTCCATGGTGAGTCTGATGGTTGGATGGAACTTATTAATGTTATCGTGTAGTCGTTTCAGTGATTCTTCGCCGTGGGTCCAAAGGAAAAAAATGTCATCGATGTATCTGGTGTATAACATCGGTTGAAGGTCCTGTGTGGTGAGTAGGTCCTGTTCAAACTTGTGCATGAAGATGTTGGCGTATTGGGGTACGAATTTGGTCCCCATGGCTGTTCCGTGCGTCTGGATGAAGAACTTGTTGTCGAAGGTGAAGACGTTGTGATCCAGAATGAAGCGGATGAGTTGCAGAATTGCGTCTGGAGATTGGCAGTTGTCGGTGTTGAGTACTGAGGCTGTTGCAGCAATGCCGTCGTCATGGGGGATGCTGGTGTAGAGTGCCGAGACGTCCATTGTGATGAGGAATGTTCCTGGTTCAACTGGTCCATGGGTGCTGAGTTTCTGTAGGAAGTCCGTCGTGTCGCGACAGAAGCTGGGTGTACCTTGTACGATGGGTTTCAAGATGCCCTCAATGTAGCCAGAGAGGTTCTCACGCAGGGTCCCATTGCCTGAAACGATAGGGCGGCCTGGTGTGTTGGCCTTATGTAGTTTCAGGAGGCAGTAGAGATCTCCAATGCGGGGAGTACGTGGGATGAGAGCACGTAGGGTACTCTGAAGATCTGGATCCAAGGTCTTGATCAGTCTGTTAAGTTGGCGGATGTGTTCCTTGGTCGGATCTGCGGGTAACTGTCTGTAATGTTCTTGGTTGTTCAGTTGTCGGTATACTTCTTTGCAGTAGTCCGTTCTGTTCAATACGACAGTGGCCCCCCCTTTGTCTGCTGGTTTGATGACGATGCTGTGGTTGGTCTTGATGGGGCGGATGGCATTGCGTTGTGCTTGGGTGACGTTCGAGGCTGTCTTGTGAATGCGACTGATGAATCTGGCATTGACGCGACTCCTGACGGCTTGAGCATACATGTCGAGTCTAAGGCAGCGGCCTTCCGGAGGGGTCCAATTCGACTCTTTCCTCTTCGGTTGCCGCACCGCAGATCTCTCGGTCTGCTGTTCCGGTTCATTGGTAGTCTGCTTGGGTTCGCTGTTGGCCTCTTGGGGTCTGTGGATCTGTAAAGATTTAATCACCTGCTAATGCTCGCATTCCAAGCATTGTTTGGCATCTTTGAATTTGTCTATATATGTGTTTCTGGAACAGACCTCTTCATTCACCTGAGGAAGGAGCAGCGCTCCGAAAGCTAGTGACATCGAAACAAACCTGTTGGACTTTAACCCAATATTAGTGCCAGCGCCCCCATGAATCAAAACTCCATTGCTCCCTTGCCAATTTTCCAGTCATGCATTTAACCCTCTATTCTAATTTACCTCAGGTTTAGTCCCTCGCATACCATGCCCCCTCAACAGAACCTCTTTCCCCCAGTTTCGTTGTCGGTGGCTCCTGGATTCTGCCCCTCCCACTGCAAGTTCCTCTCCAACCCTGGCACCGGACAGACGGCACCGCCAATTGGGACTCCCGCTCTGGGCCACTCTTCCTCGGGCTACACGAACCCCAGCCACCATGTGTCACGGTACCACGGCCAGTTTGACCCCCACCCAGCTGGTACAAAGTGTCGGATACCTTGACCACCACCTCCCTCCCCCACGCATCGCAACGTCGGCAGCTCAGCCTCCGCCATGCAGCTGGGTGACTCCGAGCCGTCCGGGGGGAGCCGCCGCCAAATTCCGCAGCTGCGACACCTCACCGGGCCCCGCCATCTTCGAGGCCTGTCGATTCGCGCACACTCTCCGTCCGTTCATCATTCACAAACGCCGCTCTTGTCGACAAACTTCAGCGCCGCCGACAAACCGTTACAAGAGGATAAACGAGCAATACACTCACCGGTCGATAATAACCCGTCTCTTCTTCCTTCGCGCCTCAACCGCCAGCCGCTTGCCTCGACGCCCTCATGCGCTCGCTGTTCCCGCCCGCCAAAGCGCCGCGCCTGCGCGAGCGCCACCCCCAGGGCCGCGCGCGAGCGAGGACCGTTGGTGACGTCACCCCGCCGCGCGCGCGAGCTTTTCATTCGCACTCCCACCGGCCTGTGCGCACCCAAGATGGCGGCGCCCGTCCTGGTGCACAGTTGTCGTCGGCCTCCGGTAAAGAAAACGATTTTTGTGCGCTGCTCTCTCGCGTCTTTGTTAATGTTCCCCTTTCAACGCTGATGGTGATCGCGAGGGTTTAGTTCGGTTAAATGCATAAGCAGACACATGAAACGGCCGGAATATACTTATATGTGGGGTTTGCTCCTAAAATAACTTACAATGACCCAGCGCCTTGCCCGAGCCCCCACTGCTTCAGTGTGCCCAGTGTCACTCTGTACTAGTCTAATTTTCAGAGGTTTTCGACTCCGCCCCAGAACACCAGCTGGCGATCAATGGGGGGGGGGGGGGGGGAGAAAGAAAATCAGCTTCCATATTCAAGCTTTAATAAAATAAAGCAATAACCCAGTTTGAAGACACTGACACTGAACTTGAATTCCAGGTTCTGTTATCTTGGCAACGTGGGATTTTTTGGAGAAGAAGTATACAGACAACGGCTTCATGCTTTAAGGTAAACAGGATTACAAGTAAGCGGAATCGGACGTGAAAGATTAGGGATTAAACTGATACATAGAAGATAGGAGGAGGCCGTTCGAGCCTGCTCCACCATTAGGATCATGGCTGATCATGCAACTCAATAGTTTTCTCTCCCTAACCCTGGATCCCATTCGCCTCGAGTGCCATATCGTGCCACCTCTTGGATGTATTCAATGTCTTCGCCTCAATGACTTCCCATGGTAATGAATTCCACTCTTTAGTGATGTCTCCTCATCTCTGTCCTAAACGGGCGACCCCGAATCGTCAGACTGTGACCCCTGTTTCTGGACACCCACAATTGGGAACATCCTCCCTACATCCACCCCATCTAGTCCTGTTCAAATTTTATAAATCTCGGAGATCCTCCCCCCCCTTCATTCATCTGAACTCCAGCGAAAGCAATCCTGACCCAGTCAATTTCTCCTCATGCGCCATCCCCCGCATCAGCCTGGTAAACCGTCACTGCACACCCTCGAGAGCAAGAACATCCTTCCTCAGAAAATGTATCTGTTGATCGGAGACGAGCTTGATTAACCCTTAACTGGTGAAAGATGAGAAGATTTAGCCAGGGGCAGGTGGGGGGAGGAAATTGATCTGGGGAGATTTAAAGTAGTTAACTAATGGGAAATTGCAGGGGAAATTCTTCACAGAGGGTTGTTCAGATTTGAATTCACTGACTGAAAGAGTGATGGAAGCAGATTGCACAGTATCTTTCAAAAAATAAATATACATGCACTTGATGGGTCTAATTCGCAGGATTATGGATGAAAGTATGGTGTGTGTGTGACCAAATTAGAAATGAAAATGAAATGAAAATTGCTTATTGGCACAAGTAGGCTTCAAATGAAGTTACTGTGAAAAGCCCCTAGACGCCACATTCCGGCGCCTGTTCGGGGAGGCTGGTACGGGAATCGAACAGTGCTGCTGGCCTGCCTTGGTCTGCTTTAAAAGCAAGCGATTTAGCCCAGTGTGCTAAACCAGCCCCTCACTTTCAAAGAGTTGGCATAGGCATGACATGCTGTACAATTTTATGGATCTAATTTTGTGATGGAGATGAAAATTTGGATTCTGAATCGATGAAATAGAAATTGGTCCCTCAGGCTTGCTCTGCTATTCAATAAACTAATTGCTGATTGGTTTGTGTTTCCAGTACTGCTTTCCCATATACTCCGGTCACATTTGGTTCTCTTGTGTAAGGAGAATCTATCTGCCTCCGCCTTAAAAATATTCAGTGATCTTGCTCCACCGCCTTTGGAGGCAGAGAGAGTTCCAAAGTCACATAGCCCTTAGAAAAACATTTCCTCACCTCTGTCCTAAAAGGGAAACCCTGAATTTTACAACAGTGTGCCCTAGTTCTGGATTCACCCACAAGAGGAAACATCCTTTTCACATCCACTTTGTCAAAACCATTGAGAAGCGAGCTCAGCCTTTCTAAGCTAAGCTAAAACAACCTGTTTATTCTAGGTATCAATCTAGTAAACCTCCTCTGAATCGCATCCAATGTATTTACATTCTCCTTAAATAAGGAGACAAAAACTGCACTCAATATCCGAGCGGTGGTCTCACGAATGCCCTGTATAAATGTACCGAACACATCTTCACGTGTGTTCCCATAATAAAGGATAACATTCCATTAGCCTTCTTGATTAAATGCTGCACCTGCACAGTAACATTTTTTGTGACTCATGCACCCAGATCCCTCTGCACCTTGGAATTCTGCAGTCATTCTCTGTTTAAGTAATACTCCTTTATTCTTCCTGAAAAGTGAACAACGACACATTTTCCTCCCCCATTATACTTTGTTGCTCGTTTTAGCCTTAGTTTAGTTGCTCTTGTTCTATCACCTTTGCTCTCGAGTCGCCAGGTATCTTTCTGATACCGCCACGTGGTTCAAGTCCGAGTAATGATCAATAATCCAACACACCGCTTAGTAAGAGTTAAATCAACGCACATTTATGATATACAGTAATCAATACTTATACATTAATTCTACTTCGAAGCTACTTCCAACAACTAACAGGCCAATACTTAACTTTGGCAAGGGCCCACCAGGTCAGGGAAACAAATGGCCTTTCATATGGGTTTTGAGCCTGCGGGATTCAAAGCTGATACAGGTCGATAGCCAGCAGTGCCTATCTCGTAGCGAGCGTTGGAGTAAGACTTACGATTCTAACGGCTGTTGTGGAAGGTCAGCAGAAGGATCTCGAAGGGTGCAGAGAGGAGAAGAAGGGTCGATTTGAACTTGGACTCTATTCTTATAGTCCCCAGGGGCTTCCCGCCTTTCGGAATCACTTGGTTCGATATTCTCCAATGCTGGAGCGATTCCTTGACCGATGGGCGGTTTTGGGGTGGTCGTTCACCTCTCTTTCCTGTAGGCTCCTGCTGGCGCCTAAAGGTCTGGGTTGGCTTTGTGTCTCTAATTTGTTGCACATTGTTCCCGGGGATTGCTAATTTATATTCAGATGGCTGGTGTGTTGTTATGTTGATAGCTGCAGGTATCGATTCTGTCTTGCCTCCCCAGAGGCGAATATACAGTTTTGCCTGCAGCTGCCTGTTTGAGTCCGGTTGGCTGATTTTCCCATCAGCCTCTTCCGTTCGCCATTTTAAATCGGGGTTTGGCCATTCTAATCGGGAGTTAGCCATTTTAACCGGCTACAACTTCATTTGCCAAATGTTTGCTCACGAAACGTACTATACCTTCTTACATCTTCATCATAATGAGAATTCGAGTTCTCAGTCTGGTTCAGTAAATATACTGAGTTGGAATTGTAGGTAAGATTAGTTATTTTATTTGCGCGGCTTGCCGGCGGACAGACTCCACCGGAGTCTGTCGAATCCACCAGAGTAAGTAAAAAACAAACATGCTCCGACATATACATTGTTATCTCCTCAGTAAATTGAATGAGGCTTCATACATGACCAAATAAGGTAACTTGACAACTACGGGTTCCCATAGGTTGTTCTTAACTTCTTAACATGACCAAATAAGGTAACTTGGCAACTATAGGGTTCCGATAGGTTCTTCTTACATTCCTTTTGTCCAATGGTCTTTTGCCAGTATCTGTCCTTACAGAGCGACTCAGTGGCTACCCACCCCACGTCATACATTCTCAGAATTCCACAGCTGCAGAACTGCACCTCTTTGCAAGCACAAGCCAGAGATCTTTGCAAGGTCTGACAACCTAGCTCCTCCCTCCCCCATAGCAAGATCCACTCCTGACTTGGCCTAATTACCCATCAAGCTCTAGTGCCATGCCTTTCTGTTCATTTCCTCAATAACATACTTAGCTATCTTAGTGTCATATACAAATTTTGCGACCATGCCTTCACACTCCTTATCTCAATCATTGATGTACATTGTGAAACATTCAGGCCCCAGCCAGTCTCCACTCGTCACATCCTGCCAATTCGACAGAGACACATTTACGCTTACTCTGTTTTCTGACAGCCAGCCAATCTTTTCTCCAGACTGGTATGCTGCCCCTTGGATTTCATAACCTTTGATGTGGCACATTACCAAATGTCTTCTGGAATCCAGGTATAGGCTCCCCTTTATCCACAGCCCACGTTACTCCTTCAGAGAACTGTAATAAATTGGTTCAACATGATTTCCCTTTCACAAAACCATGCCAACTCTTGCTGATTTTTGAACTGCTCAGTGAGAACATCTTCAATGATCAACTCTAACATGTTATAGATTTAACAATTCTATAAGAAACAGACACTAAAAACTCCCTTTTTCCAGAACCGGGCTGCTCGTGTCCGTGTTGGCAAGGGTGATAAGCCAGTTACCTACGAGGAGGTGCATCCACCTCACTTCATTGCTCACAGAAAAGGTTGGCTCTCTCTACACACCAGTGAGTAACTTGCAACTTTACTTTTTCTTTGAACACAATATTGCCCAAGTATAAAACACTCCAAGAACTCTGTAAAAGTAGGACAGCACGTAAAAATGCATTGAATGTGTGAGAGGTGGTAAGATTGTTTACAGTTTCCTTGTAAGCCACATGAACAGAACAGCATATTAAAGAATTAATGCAGATTCATGTTAAATTGGACGGGCGGCACGGTGTCGCAGTGGTTAGCACTGCTGCCTCACGGCGCTGAGGACCCGGGTTCGGTCCCGGCACCGGATCACTGTCCATGTGGAGCTTGCACATTCTCCCCGTGTCTGCGTGGGTTTCACCCCCACAACCCAAGATGGATAGGTGGATTGACCACACTAAGTTGCCCCTTAATTGGAAAAAAAACCATTCGGTACTCTAAATTTAAAAAAAGTTAAATTGGACAAGGTTGATAATTGTGTGATTTTAATCTGCTTCTGGTTTACGATTTCAAAATGTTAAGCAATCTATGGTCATGAAGAAATATGGATCACAGTTTTCCAGGCAAATGGTTCTGAGCAGACCTACCTGAGGGTGGTGCTGTTGAGGACCATCTGATAATACTCGTGGGATTTGCTGTTAAATTAACTGTGCTGGCAACACTCAAGCAACAGTAAAGGATACTAAATATCTTCAACTTGATTCAGGCAATCTGGATGGCGAAGAGGGTGCTGCAGACCGCACAATTGAAGATGTTTTCATCCGCAAGTTTATTTATGGAACATTCCACGGATGTCTGGCCAATGATGTGGTATTGAAGAGAAGAGCTAACGTCATTGTCATCTGCGCCATCTTCATTCAGAAACTGCCACCTCAAAAATTCTATTTCTTAATAGGCTACACGGAGACTCTCCTCTCGTACCTGTATAAATGTCCTGTCAAGATGGAAGTTCAGACAGTAGATAAGAAGATTGTGTACAAATACATATGACAATGCACAACAAACATGATTTGCTGACATCTGCTCCCATTATTCAATAAGTACAGTTGCCTGGTTGTTTTCTAATTTTTTAAAAAATGCTCTACTGGATATTTTAGATACCCGATGGTAAACGCTGCATTTGTTTACGCGGCATTTTTTTGTTTGCTATCTTGTCTAATTTCTGCCTTTCTACTATGTTTTTGGGCAAAGTACACATTAAAAACTGGGCTTTGCAGATGTCGGAGTCAAGCTCCTGCGACTTGAACTCCATGCCATCTCTGGTGTCAAGAATTTACAGGACAATTCAATGAAAGCCCTAACATCTCAGGCTGCAGTTGTACTCTGTCAGCAAAATCAGAGGAACATTTGGTTAAACTACTCAGAAGTACCACCTCAATCCACTCGTGATTGACAATTGGTAATATTGACGTGAGAGTGCAGAAAATCAACTTTAAATGAGTGTGCAAGTCCTGCAAAATTCTAAACTGAAGGAGCCACAGCTAAATTGTTTCTTTCACTCGGATTGGCTTCGGTGGGAAGTCTCCGAAATCTGCATCATTTCACATTTAGCAGCACCATATGTCCATAAGTGTACCCTACTCTTTTGTCACAGCAAAATAATATTGTACCAGACTCGTATAAAATTCTAAATTACTCTGACCATTTTACTGTCAAGACATCTACTATAGTAATTGTGCTATAAACTGAAGTCACATTAATAAAGAAATTGTTCTAAAATATTGATTATAGTGCACTGTATTTACCTTTTTTCCCCAATTAAGGGGCAATCCACATACCCTGCACATCTTTGGGTTGAGGGGGTGAGACCCACGCAGACACTGGAAGAATGTGCAAATCACATGGACAGTGACCCGGGGCCGTGATCAAACCCGGGTCCTCGGCGCCGTGAGGGGTGTTGCATTTACATGGTTATAATCTTTTCAGCAATCATCAGTTGTTGAATATTTTAGCCACTAAATCAGAGCTGGTAATTTATGCTGCCCTCTCATGGTGCTTCCAGTCATTACAATAAGACAGCAACAAGCATGCATTTTTAAAAACATTTTGGTATAAATTTGAAGTTCCCAATTAAGGGGAAATTTAGTGTGGCCAATCCAATTGAAAACCAAATAGAGGAAAAAAGATCTAAATGATACCCAAAAAAAGGACCAGTCAGTCAGATGGTGAACTGTCATTGAACGTACTGATCATTGCGGGTGCAACAGTGACTGGGGCACTCCTTTACTGGATGGACAACCAGTGAAAATGGAGGTGGACACTGACGCAGCTGTTTCATTGGGACCAGAAACTTCACCAGGAGAAACGACAATGTATCAACTTCAAACCCTCAAAGATAATACTTGAAACGTTCTGTTGAGGGGTCATATCGATGTAAATGTGTAGCTCAAAAGACAGGCCGCAGACTTGTCCCTGTACATCATTAACGGCAACTGTCCATCCTTAATGGGAAGAAGCTAGCTGGGGAGAATCAAGCTAAACTGGGCTGAGGTGAATCTCATGTCGGAGTCCATAGCAGGTCTACTGAAGGTTTTAAAGGAACATTCCAGTCTTTAATGGAGAGATGAGAAGCATGAAAAGATCTAATTCAAGCTAATGATTAAGGACGAAAGCCAAGCAAGATGCTGAACAGCGAGGTTGAGGCAGAATGAGAGAGGCTGGTCAAGACAGGTGTCCTTGAAACCGTTAGTGTAAGTGATTGAGCCACACCCATAGTACCTGTGATGAAAGATGGTTCGGTACACATATGTGGTGATTTTAAAGTCACTATCAATCCAATACTGTGCAGAATGGTACACTCTACCTATAATTGATTATTTATTCAATGGGTTGGCTGAAGGCCAGCATCTCACTAAAGTTGACCTCAGTCAAGCTTATCTCCAGATAAAT
Source organism: Scyliorhinus torazame (assembly GCF_047496885.1). Lineage (NCBI taxonomy): Eukaryota > Metazoa > Chordata > Chondrichthyes > Carcharhiniformes > Scyliorhinidae > Scyliorhinus > Scyliorhinus torazame. The sequence goes on from NC_092726.1 coordinate 16,147,302, forward strand.
GTAGATCCAGATTCAGAACAATATTTGACAATTGTGACACACAAAGGGCTATTCAGATATAAAAGACTTACATTTGGAACCACATCCTCTCCTCTTTTTCCAACGTGCGATGTATCACATTCTAAGCAGACTAGGAGTCCAGTTCTACTTAGACAATATCTTAGTTACTAGAAATAATGAAGAAGAGATTCGCCATAGACTAGAAGATTGTGGACTATGATTGTGGAATGATAAATGTGACTTCTTCAAATCTTTTACTAAATAACTGGGACAGGTCACAGGTCCAAAGGGACTGCACAAATCTCCTTCAAAAGTAAAAGCCATAAGTGAGGCACCTGCACCTCAAAACTTAATCGCTTTTGGGCTTATTAAACAATTATGGAAAATTTCTCCCAAATGTAGCAACTATTGTCAGGCCTTTACTCAACCTGTGTCAAGGCCAGTAGCACGGGTTCAATTCCCGTACCCAGCTTACCCGAACAGGCGCCGGAATGTGGTGACCAGAGTCTATTCACAGTAACTTCATACGTGTGACAATAAAAGGTTATTATTAAACAGGAAATGGAGATTTCCAGTGACGGGATGTCTTGAGCGGACGCACAAAAGGTGCCTCTCCTCCTGGAAACTTGAATTTAGGCACTTTCAACCTAAAATAGCCACTAAATCCAGGAGGAAAAACCCCTCACCGTCAGATCATCGACCTCTGACAACGATACTGGGACCACACACCGGTAATCCGACTCTAGCAGAGATGGAGGGTGTAGAGATGGGCATTGCTATTGTCAGCACATACATACGCAATAAAATATTGTCAATCAAATCTTGATGGGAACACTGATGGGACTCTCTAGATTTACCTAGCGAGTTGTCAATGAATAGTTCAAGTGGCAATATTTTATATTTCAAATAAGTCGATAATCCTCCTATAACTGCAGGACAAGTCAACAAGTATGCCAGAAATAGTCCACTACTGGCACAAGTTGCAAACATGTTACTCTGTGGCAAGACCACAGGAGAAAACCGGGAAGTTGAAGCCATACGTTACCCAAAGACTCTAATTATCCACACAGGCCAGTTGTCTCCTCTGGGAAATGAGTGTGATCATTCCGCCATTGTTAAGGAAACGTGTCCGAAACTTCATGAAAGTCATTATGGATGAAGGGGATAGACAGAAGCCATTTTTGCTGGCCAGGACTCGATAGCAAAATCGAGAAGACTGTTGTTCAGCTTGTGAAAAGGTGTGAAACCTGCCACCACTAGCGCCATTACATCAGTGGGAATGGGCAGAAGGGTCGTGGCAAAAAAGTTCATCTTGATTATGCCGGGATCTTGAAAGAAATTCAAAATGGCCTGAAGTCGCCATTATGAAGGCAACATCCTCAGGGAGAACAACGGGAAGACTGGGTGAGATTTGTGCAAGATTTGGTTACCTGAACAACTCGTTAATGACAATGGACCACTCACCGTTCATTTTGCAAATGTTCACAAATGATCTAAATGAGAACAGAATCCAACACACACAATCCGCTCCTTATCACCCTGTCACGAATGTGCTGGTTGAAACGTTCAGATAATGGAGCATTCATTGAAGGTAACCCATGAGCAAAGATCATTGTCAAAATGACTAAGCCAATTCCTGATGACATAGAGGAATACAACACATTCGTCAACCCCAGGTTCTCCGGCATTACTCATGGTAAAACGTCAGTTCCGCACAGCATTTGATCTGCTGAAGCTGTCCAAGACAAGAAAAATTTTGAGAGGAAACAGCAAAGTCAGGTTTTCAATGTGAGAAGAGGGCTTACTGTTTTTCAGCAAGGTGAGGAAGCATTGGAGATGAGAGATGAACTATATCATGTCTGAGAAGTGGATACCTGCCATCATCTTAGCACAGACAGAACCGGTCTGCTGAACTGTTCTTAGACGGACAATGTAGAGTGGAGAAGAAACGCTGATCAACTTTTAGCAACTAGAACTAGTTTGCCAGAGGCAGAGTCAACCAAGTCCACAACAAACTGTGCCAAGTGAAGACCTAGATATTCCTGAGAACCTGACAATACCAGGAGCCACTGTGGAAGACAATACTCCAGTTGAGAACACTTCAAAACTGAGTCAACCGCCGAACACTGCATGGACTCCAGTCGAGACAACTACGGACAACGTCCAAATTACACCAAGAACATCAGAGGTTGCAGTCAACACGAAAAAGCAGATGCCTGGAGGTTCGCCAAAAATCACACAGAAATCAACGTCCTGCAAAATGTCTACCTTATTGACTGTTTTGTTTATTAATTGTTCATATTGTAAATTGATTGTTAACATTGTATTGTGCTTCATTGCAGGAAATGTAAAGGGGGAGTAAAGTGCGTTCCTAGTTGCAACAAGGTCATTTTAAGAGTCCAATCACCAAAAATATTGATGACATCATTGGTCAGTTGTGTGGGCAAATGGGAAATCTATCTTTAGCAGCCTGTTGAGTAAACACCTTTCCAGTAAAGCTCTTGTTTGTACCTTTGTGGTCTGCAAGTTTAAAAATACCACATTCAGCATCCTGTATTCAGTGCTCATGATGAGCTGGCCTATACCTGGAATGAGCAAAATTGAGTGATTGCACGAGAGTGGCCACCATGCCCTATTTTTAGGTGGGATTTTGCAAACTTGAGAATTCTCATCTCATCCAGGGGATCATATTGTACAAAAGTACAGTGAAATCTCTGCTCATGCACTCGTGATGAATTTCTTACGAAATGATCATCTGCATTTGATGAACCAGAAAGAGACCATTCAGCCCATCAGGTCTGCACCAACCCTCCGAAAGAGCACCCGACCTCGGCCCACTCCCCCGCCCTAACCCGTAACCCCTAAACTGCTCATCTTTGGACACGAAGAGGCACTTTAGCATGGGCAATCCACCTAACGTGTACATCTTTGGACCGTGGGAGGTAACTGGAGCATCCAGAAACACAGGGAGAAAGTGCAAACTCCACACAGACAGGCACCCCACCAGAATTGAAGCCAGGTCCCTTGCGCTGAGGTAGCAGTGCTAACCACTGTGCCGCCCAAAAGTACATAAATGCACTGTACAAAACACAAGTTCATATCGTGAAACATCCCAGGTGCATCATATAATAGGAGACAGTGGAGGTCAGTGTTAGAGATGCACAAAAGTTTAGGGATGAAATCCAGAGTTTAGGCCCTTGCAATGTCCAGCAATGGTTCAGCAATTTGATGGGAAAATGGGCTTGAAATTACTTTGGTTAGGTATCAAGTTTCAGGCAGAATGGTGGTGCACCAGTTAGCACTGCTGCCTCAAGGTACCAAGGATCCAGGTTCGATCCCGGCCCTGGGTCACTGTCCATGTGGAATTTGCACATTCTTCCCGTGTCTGCATGGCTCTCACCCCCACAACCCAAAGATGGGCAGGGGAGGTGGATTGGCCAGCTAAATTGCCCATTAATTGGAAAAAAAACTGGGTACTCTAAATTTAAAAATATATATTTTGGGGAAGAGTTTTCCTATTTATAATCGGCATTTAGTGAATGCAAATTAAATATTGCTATAAATATGTGATGGAGCTAATATCCACCCAAAATGTTATTCTATGTAACCACGCCTAAATTCTGTAAACATTTTTATTTTTAATGACTGGAGGTTGCAGGAATGATTTTGTTGCAGAGTTGGACAGGATCCATTGAACACAAAGTTGGTCTGATCATCACCTTGAGTGCAAGAGATTCAACCAACTTGCACCACTTGACACTTCTACATTAAACTGCATCTATCATGTGTCCACCCATGGTTTTTATACCCGTCTCAGGTGAGAAGGGATCGCACTAGCTGCTCACAGTAACATTGCCACACCCTTTTATATCCCTGAAATTAGGCATGGTGAGACAAGTCCATGTGGTTATGAACCCAATCCAAACACTGATTTTTAATGCTTTTGGCCAAACTGAATCACATCCACAGCCTTTCCGTTCCCCACATTATACTTCCTCACACCATGCGGTCCAACCCCTTGACTGCCTTTATATCTTCTCAGCCTCTTAGTTTGGAAGTTGAGCTTGTTGATCATGAATCTCACAACCTCCTCAATTCATGCCCCCTCAGGGTTCTCATTTTATATATCTCCTTTCCATCTGTGTTAAATGGTGGACTCTGCTTTCCTATTCTGGTTATCTGGTACAGCAGGCAGCTCCAGAATTAGTCACCCTATATTTCTGGCCTTTTGAATACGTTCTCAGTTTTAAAATCCACATTTGATTTTACCAATGTGCCAAGATACCAAAATGTATTTTTCATTCCTCTCAAGTGGCTTTAAGCCCGTTATTAGTACAGCAGAAAAAATATTTGGAGTACTTACATTAGTGTAAGAGGGGGAAAAAAGGCCAGCTGACCAACAAAAGCCTCCTTCCTCCCTCATTCAATTAACCATACCAACTTCATCTTCAATGCGACTGCTTCCTGGGTCTGTTAGGTTGATGCAACAACTTGTAGTTATCGAGAGCCTTTAATGGAACCAAACAAAGCAAAAGAACTTGCAAATACTTACTATGTCCACACACTCTGATGTTCTTCATTAAAAATGATCCATTTGCTCGGGCTTGGAAAATTCAGCCAGTCCTATTTTGCACATCACGTAATTCAGATTGCCCTGAGGGTTCAAAACAGAAGGTAAACCTGGCAGTTCTTCTATACACTCGCACATTTGCCCCATAACAAGGCTGGATGGGAAACAATTGAAAATCAGGGGAAAACGCAACTTCATGGTTGGTATGGTGCTCTCAGACTGTAGTCGGGCGTTTGTGTGCTAGTGTTAATTTTATCAACAATACTCGCAACCAGGATGTGACCTGAGATGATGATGGTGGACCCTCTCCTTCAACATCTGGATTGGTTGATATTTTGAACAGTTAGCTGGTTGGAGAAAGTGATCAATCAGGTTACATTGTCTAGTAGATGAGCCGATTATTGATCAGCTGGGCATTCTTGGATTCTATGGTCATTCTTTGCCTACCTTTGTGTCTTAACATCACTCAAGAGAGACAAAGCACCTCAATTTCCTGCAATAGTTAGTGTGAAGACAATTCTTTGACATCGAGGGGGAAAAGCAACATTTTTGGATGCCCCACATCTGACATGTCAAATGACACAGGGAAAATCCATTCCCTTGCTGGCCTCCCTATGATTGCTGCTCATAACTCCGCAGTGAACTAAACTCAGCTGATCACAACCTGCCCAACAAAAGATCCATTTGCCCATCACCATGTCTGCACTTACCTGCATTGTCTCCCAGCGCTTTCAATTCTAAATCCTTGTCTGGAATTTATCCAGACTCCCCCCTCCAGCCCACAGTTCTGTGCTGAATGCTCCTATCCTCCTGGACTTCATCATGCTGCTCTTCCCTTTCTTGCTCTCCTGCCACCTCAGTCCAATATTTTGGAGCTCACTCCTGAGCTTCCTCAAACTGTTTGATCTGGCTTTCAGTCATCCCTCTTAATCTGCTAGGTTCTTTACTCAGAGAGTAGTAAGGGCGTGGAATGCCCTGCCTGCAACAGTAGTGGACTTGCCAACACTAAGGGCATTCAAATGGTCATTGGATCGACATATGGACGATAAGGGAATAGTGTAGATGGGCTTTAGAGTGGTTTCACAGGTCGGCGCAACATCGAGGGCCGAAGGGCCTGTACTGCGCTGTTATGTTCTATGCTATCTGGCTCAACCTCAGTCTTATTTGGAATCCAATGGGATTTTGTTAATTTTTTAAAAATTAAATTTAAAGTACCCAATTCATTTTTTTCCAATTAAGGGTCAATTTAGAGTGGCCAATCCACCTCCCCTGCACATCTTTGGGTTGTGGGGGTGAGACCACGCAAACACGGGGCGAATGTGCAAACTCCACACGGACAGTGACCCAGAACCGGGGTCGAATCCGAGACCTCGGCGCCGTGAGGCAGCAATGCTAACCAATGGATTTTGTTAAAATATAGTGACATTGAAAGCGGTTGGTTGTGTTGGATGTTGGCCCGAATCCTATTGACTGTGGACAATTGGTTATCCCGTGACTCTTGCGATAGTATGAGCTCCTCTCAGTGAGGAGGGGCGGGGCAAACAAGTATTTGCAGATGTATAAATAGAGCTGGCCAGCGTTGTACGGGCAGTTGTGTTCATATTGTTGTAAATAAAATTACTTTGTTTGACTCCACAAACTCGTGCTGGATTCCTCGTGGCCCTCAGAAAAGGTTGCCTGCAAATTGTACCCCTGTTAAAGAAGCTTAGAAAGCAGACCCTGCATTTGAACACAGAACCGTTTATTGAAATTAATATCAAGCAAGTCTGTATTATTTTCCCTTTAGGTTGATGGAATGTCATTACAAAACTTCAAAATGAACCTTTTATGAAAGCAAACCATGGCAAAGTTCCAACTTTAATCTGAAATAAAATTTTCTTTAAGAAAAAGAGCCATCTCAGTGACTAATCATATACAAAAAGAATTTAAACAATCCTACATTCAAACACATAGAATACAGTCACAGGCTAGATTACAAGCAGTCCAATTAGTGAGGAGTGGGGGCGATGTCCATGTACATTCAGTAAAGCTGCAAGTTTTCACACTCTGTGTAATTACATGTGGAAATGACAAGGTTGAAGAGCAGCATTCCGCAAACTCTGAACAGCAACAGGTCATCTTTGCAACAATACACCCCAAGTGATTTGAGAAGGGAAGTTAGTGTTTGTGTGTTGTCAGCATTCTGAATCCCCAAATCCTGTCTTTGCAAAGCAGTTCGATTTTCTCCAAAAGAAACATGCTCAGCTACAGCAAGCTGTACAAATGTCAGATTTTAAATAAACGAGAGGTATGAAATAATGTGTTTTTGATTGCTGTGCAACTTTATCCTGTAGTACACAGTATTTGCAAGAAACATTTCATTATCTGATAATGAGCTATATTGAATTGCAATTAGTCAACATTTCATGGCGTTACAAAAATATACTACAGCACTGTCTACCTATAAATAAAATTACAAAAACAAATATAACTGTGAAATGATACAGAACTTTCAAGTAATAAAAAATATCTTAGACACTTTGTGTGAAGCCAGGTAAAAGAGGAGCGACTGTTTAGTACCAGTGATGATTCTTATGAATCAACACCCTTTGAGTTGGATTTTAATGCGTTTTCTCTCGCAAGGACAACTCGACAGCATCCAAAAGAAGGAAGCTTTAAGTGCAATACTTTTTCCAAACTTGTTAGCTGATGGTGTATTAATAAAGAAAAGACACAACCCCACTCGCTATGATGGGACTAATCCAAATGTATAAAACAGATAAAAGAATAAAATACTGGATAAACTCAGCAGGTCTCAATGTCTCTTGCATCTAAATGGTCTAAGAAAGATCATTTAGATACAAAACATCAACTCTGTTTCTTACACATGCTGCCTGACCTAATATGAGTTTACCCAGCATTTCCAGTTTTTAAATTTCAGATTTCCAGCATCCGCGGTATTTTGCTTTTATTTGAGTGCATAAAACTGAGTGTCTATTTGTACCACAACGTCAGCATCATTCAACAGCAACATCGGAGTTGCTACCTGATCACAGACTCAGACTGTGACGCTGGAGGGCTAACAGCTGGAGGGCTGTGGCAAATAGGATTCTGGCAAGAATTGAATTGGCCCTCCCGTCCCATGTGGACTTCCCTCAAGACACTCGCTGAAGATGCCCAGAGCTGGCCTCTATCCAGAAATTTGAAGAGCTAGTGGAGGGCCCTCACATATAGATACAATGGTGAACAAGCCAGCTAAAAATGGACACTGAAGCTGGCAATCCCAAGTGACACACCAACTACAACCTGCACGTGTCCTCTGAGTTTTGTACCCAAGGCCTCTACCTCTACAGTATGCCCAGCCTGCCTGACCAGAGAAACTTCCCATCAAAACAACTCCACTCAGATGATGTCCTAATTTAGTTTTGTAAATGTGAACTGTTATTCAAAATATGTCAATACTGATTGAAAAGTGCTTTATTTCAGGGTGTTTTGTTCATTTCCCACCCCCCCGCCCCTCTCCCCTCAGCTTCTAATGTTCAGCTAGAGTTCTAAAAGCTGGCATTTGAGAATTACATTCCCCACAAACAACATTCACCTGTACTTTCTCGCTGGCTCTTAATGCTTAGATCATGCCTGGAAAACGTGACAATTGACTTAAGCATCCTCCACCATGCAGTCAACATTCTCATTGCCTCCGCCAAAAGAATTCAGAGATCCACTGCAGAGCCTGTCTTCTGCACTGACTTCTTACCCAAGGAACAAGCCAAACCTGGGTTCTGCCGTGTGGATGCCCCATGCACCCAATATCAATCTGTCCTTCCCCTAGTCATAACTCTCTTCTCTCGTAAACGTCATAAATGCCATGCTTTTCCAGAACAGCATCCAGCTAAAAGCAAGGCGGGACCAGACAGGTTCACCACTAATTGCTTCTGAAGTAGTTATCGTTCTTGCTTGGTCAAACCTGAAAACCCCAATCCTGTTGTAGCTCCTTAACCAATGTGCAATTCCTTGCAGAAATATACTAGTTGTCAGAGTTGACCATTTTGTTTTCCACAAATCTTTCTCTTCCACCCCAATATGACCAGAATCCTTTCACACAGTGTCACACAGCCTCATGGTTGAAAAAGACCCACTTGTGCTTGAAGAAAATCTCAAAATAACAATAAATTAAAGCAATGCTGTACATGTATAGCTGTTCCCATATCTAACAAAGGCTGGTTGATAAAAAGCCCAAGTTTCTGCCTTTCCCTTTGTAGTTCTCATGATAAATGGTTTCAACTGTTTTACCTGAATCCAAGGCTTTCAAAACTCTGTACATTTATGTTCAGTTATTGTGGTCAAAAACTGCCGATAACTAAATTCTATCTGTATATAAAAATCTCAAGGCCAATCACACATTCTTAATTCGAGCGACTATGCAGAGCCAACCAAAGAATGTTGTGGGATAAGGGATAACAGGTCGGGGCCCAGCAAGGATAAACATACTTCTGGACATCCACCTTTCTGTACAGACTAGAACGTTTTGTAGGTTGAAACCCTATTCATATGTTTCACATATTTACATGATTATTATACAGTAAAAGAGTAACTTTTAATGAATAAACCGATGAACTGGTATGCAGCATTACAATCTTGATCAATGACAAGACACCCTTTTCATCAGATGACACAAAGAAACTGAAGTAAAACTAGCAGAATGTGGAGAGATACAGGTAATGTCCAAATAATTAAATCCATACTCTTTAATAAAATATGGCCTAGAATATCCTTTCTTGGGTGTAATTAAGGTTGAAATTTTCGTACTTGACCGTTCCATTGGATTCACAATCGTCCCTTAGTATTTTATAATGTTCAGTGAGCAATAAGCATTCAGCAATGGTGGTCAGAGCATGGTCTTCCAACCAAAAAGAATTTTTGTTTTCAACTAGCATGTGAAGCACACGGTGTAGTCAGATTTTCTGCCCACTCGTGGGAGACTCCTTTTTGGGCTTCTTGTTTTCAAAAACTATTTTCATTCAGAAAATATTCAGCAGTGTCAAGCGAGTGCATGCAAGAATCAATGCAGGCAATCTCACAGAAATGAGGGAGAGTTGGGAAGTTTAAGAGCCTGCTATCCTGAGAACAATTAGCCTGGGACTTATTTGCATGCTTTGCTTTTTCCTATCATCTGATGACGCTTACACATAGCCCCCTTGGATTTAGCACCACAAGAAACAATGCAACTTTCTATCCCATTCAAACAGATGAATCTTCAGAAGTCTTTTTTTCCCCCCAAATCATAAACTTCCTATCTGGCACATTCCCAGACTCATCGCGTTTCTTACTGTGTTCAAAGTTTCCCAATCTTTTGACTGCCACATGCAATCTTTTGCTGGACCTTTTCAATGTATTTTCACTCATTATGGAGAAAATGTTCAAAAACTATTCGAGTTTGGCAGCACATCCAATGATACTAGATACTAACTTTAAGAGTAAGCTTCAACATTCTTGGAAATATCCCTCTCTCTTCTCCCCTCCTCCCCTTCCCTGTGCTGCATTACAAGTTGCTCGTTTACAAAGTAGGACACAGAGGAATCACAAAGCGACATTTGAGTTTCTATATTGAATTATGTTTTACATCCTACTGACATAAACCTAGACCAGTCAACAACAGTCAAAAGATAGCAAAAAAAGAGAAAGTTAGTTGCACATGACATACAAACCATTAAGTTACAGATGACAGCACACTTTCAAACTATCGCACTGAGTTTTAAGTGAAAGGCGAGGGATGGGTCGATGGGGAAAAAAGAATCAGCTTTACTTGCCTACCACCAACTCACTAACGTGTTGAAGCTCCGTTTTCAGATGATTATTTGTGGATATCAAGGAACCATCAACAGATCCTTCTGTTATCTCCAAACATACTTCATCTTCACACTTCTGGTTGAACAGACTGCTGAGCAAAGCAGGGATGGGGTGGGTGGTGGACAGGAAGATGCATTTTCCCCACTCAATTTTCCCCACTCAATTTTGTGGCTTAGTTCTGGCCACCAGCTAAGTTTTAAAACTGCTGCTCAGACAGGCATGCACAATTGCTTGAAGACACTTTTTGTTTTATAAAAAAAAGGCAGAGTGCACATGGGCTTTAGCCAATTTATGGAACGATTTTTAAAATGCTAGCTCTAACTGCAGCAGGGAAAATGATCACCATGTCGGTGGTCAAAGTTGGCTTGCTGGAATGATGGCACATTGCACAGTAACAATGTAGTGTATGTAATGCCACAATGACGCGACAAGATGAAAAATCTGAACAGAGATCCACATACGGTATTCCAGCTATTTTATGATGGGTCAAGTCGCCCAATTATGAAAGAAAAACCTAAAAGGACATACTCAACAGGTTTTGGTGCATTTTTGGAACAATACGGGGTGTCAGTCAGGCCAACAGCCATTACTTGGGGCTGCTGAGCAGTAGATACTGGAGCTATTGTGACACAAAGATGAATTTTTACACATCTAAAGACATCTATTCATACTTATTGTCATCTGCCTATGAGGTCACCATACGTGAAAAGTAGCTGTGTTTTCTTCCGTTTTCCCATAGATTTGGCAGGGTGACGGATTACTCAAGACTAGTCTGTAATGCCTAGTATAGGCATGGGTGGTGGGTGATTTATCAAACATGGAAAAGTGGGAGCAAGGGACACATAGTACCCATCTCTACTCCCAAAACAACTTAGTGCAACCACCCAATGAGGACAAGACATTTTCACATGTTCCTTCCATGTGCTTGATTTATAAAGAAACTTCTGCGAGGCCCCAGCTTTTCCTTCCACCTGAGTACAACCGCAGACTCAGTGGAAGAGACAGGGAGAGGGAAAGATAAAGTGCAGCCATTTAAGACTAAATTTAAAAATGTCATTCAAAATGAAGATAGTTTCACAAAAGAATCCTTGTTGGCAAGCACAAACAGATAATGGAAGTAGAAATGCAAAACTGGGAGAGTCTAAAGTAGCCCAGCAGACAGAATGCAGCAAAAGAAACCCCCAAAAAATAGGTCTGGACAAAAGCCAGGTGGTGAGGGAGGAGAGAATGCCAACTAAATAACCTTCTTCAATAACATTCCCTTCCAGCATAGTTTGTGTATTGATTATATAGAGTTGAAATCTCATTGTTCGTACTGAAAACCCTACAAAAGCCGAGAGGGAGAGGCAATCCCATCCAATGGAGCAGACCGGATACTCATTTCACTTATTTGTCAATCCCACTTGGAACTGCAGACAGCAACGTACTTCAATTGGAGGTTAATTGCAAATGAAATGGAAGCGACAGATGTACAGTTCCAGACATTTGGGAACATGGAGACCTGCAAATGCAAACATGCAATTTGGAACCAGAGGAAGATTTTCTACCCCCTTCCTTATCTGTCTCCCATCAGCTGCCATTTTATCTAATATCTACATACGTTGGTGCACAACGGCCAACTAAACAAGATGACAGATGGAAATCCAATGTTCTCGACCAAAAGATGCCTTGGTAAAATCAGCCAATTTTAGGTTCGCTATCCTGTACACGTGCTCATGGACAGTTTTGCTGTTGCTGCATTTAGAAGGGACTGATGCAGCTAAAATTGGGATGGAGTTTTCTACATTCAGCAGCATCCAATAGTCACAGCTCAGCGTTGAGTCATGAGCCGATGGAAGAAAATTCAAAGCGGGAAAGCAAATGAATGAAAATTCAGTCTGAGCAACTGAAGAAACTTGGCAGTTTTACAGATACATTTTCAACAGGTACCCTGAATTTGCAACATGTGGACATGTGATGGATGAGGAGGGTTTTTTTTTGCCATTAAATACAATGCGTGAATAACACTGAAAAACAAATATCACAAGTTTATTCTACCGAAGTCCTAGTTTCAGAACGTGATAGGTATACGGTTATTTTAAATATACAGACATATTTAAATGTTTATTATATACAGGAGTACTTTAGCAAAGAATCATAGATTCACCGAGAAGGCCAAGGGGAGGTTCAATGGAGGTGTTCAAAACGATGAGGAGTTTCAATAAAGTAAATAGTGACCAACTGTTTGCAATGGCTGGGGTTTGGGGGGGGGGCGCAATAACTACAGGACACAGATTTCCTACACTGGCAGAAGGAAGGGAAAAATTGAGGCTAATTTATTCTGCACAGCAAGCTATGATGGTCAGGAATGTACTGACCAACGGGCTGGTGAAAGCAGATTCACAAGTGACGAAAGGGAAAGGTAACTTTGTTGGCTCTTTCAGAACCAACACAGCTGTGATGGGCCAAATGGCCTCCTTCTGTGCTATTTATGATGCTATGATTCCAAGAGTACTTTCACTCAGAAAGAGCATTTTAGTTGCCCATAAAACACTCGAGTAAAGATGACACTTCAGTTTTTTTTTAAAAATCATGATTACTTTCAATCATAATTTTGCTTTTTACATATAAACGTATAAAAATAATAAAATCACATCAACACAGCCATAATGGTAGTGATGATAACAAAAAATATGAACTCCAAAAAGGCAGAACTCAAGTCAGAATGCTCACTTACAGCTGGAGAAAATACGATTGTAAATATCAATAAAAATTACAAGTAAAATGTGGGAAGGCTGTTCCACACTTGAATATCAGATGACATCTGAAGCCACAAAGGACAAAAGCTGAGGCTATTTGCATTTTCTGAACCTCAAGTATAATATGACACTGTATTCCACTGTCCACCGTTAGGCTTCATACCTTCATACCGTGCTGGAAATTAACCCCTTCATATTCTCTTCCTTGCCCTGTCGAATGTTGAGGCTCAAACAACAGTTGATCTGGCATTTACGATTGCTTCTAATGTGGGTTTTACTTTCCCACTTCTGGGATAAGCAGATCGTGGTGGTCCACTGAAAGATTCTTCAAGATTAACAAAGTGCTGCATATAATCCACTTTTCTTGTCAGACTGGGACAGGTGGAGTGGGGGCGATGGGGGTCAGATTTCCTATTTTGACCGTTCCGTGGAATTTTGACATGGTCCATTCTTTTTTTTTTTCACACACCCCCCCCCCCACCCTCTCCCTGCTCCCAACATCCTCCCCTGCCCATTGCTATTAATTTTAATTGAAACATAAATCAAATAGCTAAATAGCATTATCCTTAGATTTTTTAGTGGACAAGGGCAAGTTTTTCTTCCGACATCAATAATCGGACACAAATACCACTAAAAACACTAACAATTTAGAGAAAGACAAAAAATGAGCACTGTTTCCTGTCATCACGATAATTCTTAAAAGACAGTTGTCACTTTGAGGTGTTCAAAACAAAAACAAAAAAAAAAAAATCGAAACAATCTTTTGGTCATCTTTACTTACTACCTCAGAATCTGGGTTTTCCACTCTGCATGATTTACAATCCCCAGAGCCCTTAATAGCAGAACACTAAAGGTTGCCCTGATAAGTACTGCAAGTCCATGACATCTCCATTTGGAAATATTCACTCAGTAGTTTCTTCACCGGTGTCCTCAGCCGCCGAGTTGTTCTGAAGACTGACAGAGGAGGAAGAGTCGAATTCTGTCGGGCAGTTCGGGTCGTGCTCAGAGCAGCAGAGACGGCCGTCCAGCGTGGAGGCAGTCAAGGCTCCCTTCTGGTGCTCCTTGCAGTAGGAGTTAGGGCAGAAGTCACAGAAGGAGGTGGAGGACTTCCCACACTCATCGCAGTGGTGCCATGGACATTCCCATTTCCCTAGGGATTGGAGGAAAAATATTAATGGGGATTGAAAGAATTAAAATGACTTAGCCCTCTACGTGCTTCCAACAAATGGTTCATCCAGTGAGCCTCCACACATGTTGCAGGTAAGAGCTATGCCCACTGCCTTCACAACTGAAGTGAAAAAAGCAGGAAATTGGACACAATACCTTTATCAAAGTTAATGCACCTAACACTACAGTTGAGGTGTCTTACCCCTTCCAGCCTGACTCCTGTATCGCAGTGAAGCTGTTCAGTGTTATGCCATTAGCCCGAGTGATTACATGATTATCACTTGCATTGAAAGATCATTTTGAATTAAACTTACAGGTACCATATTGAAGAGCGATATTTTTTTAATACACTATATAAAAGCAGCAGAAACTTAAAACCATTAGTGTTTTCAATGTTGTGTATCGGTCTTCTTTTGTGTTCATGCAGCACACAACTTCTTCAAGCAGATTCATAATCGTATAGTTTCCTCTCGATTAATACCCAGCTAATCTACGAAAGAGATAACCAGTCTGTGCTTTTTGCTTTGCTGTGGCCACCATGAGATGTATAAAGCAGTCTGCATTCTCTCCCAAGACAAAAGCTTTGGGTCTCCTCCTGTTTTACCCCCCAGTTCACCACACCAACTCCCCTCAAATTGCCCTACTAATATTGAGACATTTTCGTAAACTGCACACATTACAACAGCAACAAAGCCGTGAAGAGAGACTGAGAGTACTGTAACTCCAGATTAAAGTGCAATTGACAAACCCAGTCTCGATTCAAGTTCCCCTTACTAATCACACCCAAAACAGTCTCTGAAGCTATAGAAAATGATCAATTTATATTATGAGAGTGCATTTTAGGTTGGTTTTCAGGATTATCGAGTGAATAAATAATTCTCACATAAGTTAAGTTTACAACAGCACCATTATGGCAACCAGTAAAACGTCTATGAAAGGATGGAACATTTTTAGTCAGCTGTCTTTTCTTCAAACCACACCATTAATAGAAATGTGACCTCAGAAGAGTGAATTTGCAACAGATGGAGGTTGAAAACTCCTCAAAGGGTGATGAATGCCCAGAATTGGATTGTTGAGCTGCAGACCTAAGGGGCACACATTTGCATGTCAAGGACACAACAATTGTTGCCAATCACAGCAATGTGCCGTTATCTAGTGCCATTAAACTATGTAACATTTCAACATGCACTGACCGCCTAAATGTTCTGTGGCTAAAACAATATTAAGAGTGCCTCAGAGCATTTCCATCATCTGTTTCTAAAACATTACAATGAAACATGGATATGGAATCGGTTTTAAGATCCATGCAGTCCATCTATAACCGGGAGATTATTGGTGCTTACCAAATGGTGGTTTGGTCAAGTTTAGGCATGAGAGGTGATATGCTTTGGGACAATCCTTCTTATCACACATCACCAACTCGCCCCCATCACAGCAGCGGTAACAATAGTCCTCATGCATTTTCCTGACATCTATCTTGGTTTTACGTTTCTTCATTTTCTTCTTCGCATTTTTTGCCTTTTCTTCATTTGCTGTTGCAGCAGCAGTCTAGTAAATCCAGGATGCAAAAAGCAGCATTTCAGTTTCATAAAACCGCTTCAGCAAATGACTAACCGGAAAAACTGGAAGAAAGCAATGGGTTATCTTCAGAGGTGATAGTTCAGGCTACATTTATCCCAACGAAGGTGGATAGGTAAAGGAACCAAAGCCCAAGTTCTTTAGATGACAATGGAGATACAGGATATTCCGACACAAAAAGGTTGCATTTCAGGTGAATTCTTTTTTTTTTTTTAAAAAACAAAGTTGCGAGGAGAGGTGAAGAAGGAAATACGACTGGCAGAGGGGGAGAGAATAAAAGAACAGAACGGTAGTTGACATGGAAGGGAACCCAAAGTCTTCTACCAGTGAGCATCTAAGTTGTAAGTAGATATTAAGAGATGGGGTGGAGTCCATTTGGGACACAGAAGGTGAGATGAATCGTGGTGCAGGGCAAGGCTTGGATATTTTGATCTATGTTTAGGAGGAAAGAGAAGACCGACAAATTATCAGCAGAAATGGTAGGGATCATGGATAAGCTGAAAATTAACAGGAAGGATGTACTGGATAAAATGCCTGGTCCTGATAGCTTGCAATACAGATTGCTCAGGCACGTGCGCATGGGGACAGCAGAAGGGTTTGCCATAATCTTCCCACGATACGTGTGCGCGCGTGCGTGTGTCTCATTTCATCATCATAATGTGGTCTTACAATGGGTGAGAGATTCCACAAGGATGAGAGTGGAGCTCTTTTGTTCTTGTCGTCCCTGTTGGAACCTTCCAGAACAGATAGCCAATCTTGCGAGTCACGTGGCTTGTAGCAGCCATTTTGTGAGTCATCAGAAGTCCATTTTAAAATAGCAAAAAACAATGAAGGTTTGATACATATATTTTAGATTTTCTTCCATGCCTTATTAGTATTTTTTTAAATGATGACTTGGTCTCGGCTTAAAACATGATTAATTGGCTCGAGTGCAAGCTACTGATCACCCACAGAAGGGCAACCAAATAACACACCAACCTCCTCAGGAGGTGCAGTAAACTGATTTAAAAAGGAAGGGGAAGCACTAAATCAAAAACAAAAGTGACTGAGGTATGTATCAACAATAGAGTACAAGCGAGGCAGTAGAGTGCACACAGGTCCAGCAGAACATAACTGATGCAATGAACAGCTGCTTTGGATTTTGAGCAATCCAAAAATGCAGCATGCATACGCTTCATATGGTACTTAATGTGCGGTAAACATAGCTTAAAGCAACAAAAATGAATTACATTCAACAGCCAACAGAATCTATTGCTTCTCTTTGGTTAGCTGAGTCTATGGTACTTGTTGAGATTGGAAAGCATTGATGGAGAGAAAGATACAAAGCAGAGGTTAAACAACACAGCGGAACTGTTGGTCAATGTCACAAGTGCCTTTGGGAAAGAAAGCAAGAAAATGCTTTTCAGTGGACCACAGCTGACCATCAGGTGGGCTTCTCCTGTCTTTGCTTTTCTTTTATTGATTTATAAGATATGGGCATTGCTAGCTTTGCAAGAATTGGGGCAGCATGGTAGCACAAGTGAAGCCAGGGGCCCAGGTTCGATTCCCTGCTGGGTCACTGTCTGTGCGGAGTCTGCACGTTCTCCCTGTGTCTGCGTGGGTTTCCTCCGGGTGCTCCGGTTTCCTCCCACAGTCCAAAGACGTGCAGGTTAGGTGGATTGGCCATGATAAATTGCCCTTAGTGTCCAATAAAGGTTGGGAGGGGTTATTGGGTTACAGGGTTAGGGTGGAAGTGAGGGCTTAAGTGGGTCGGTGCAGATTTGATGGGCCGAATGGCCTCCTTCTGCACTGTATGTTCTACGTTCTATGTTCATTTATTGCCCACCCCTAATTTCCCTCGAGAACGTGCTTTGACTATACTTCAGTTTTTTGTTGAAAAGCAGCAGACAAAAGTTGTTGCAGAAACAAGGAAGCTCCAAAAACACAGATACAGGAATTTCCATCATGCAGTATGTCAGAAAGAAAGAAAGAATGATTCAGGTGTCGACAAACTCCAGCAAAAATGGAATCTGCACTACGAAAAGGAGATACCTTTCCTCACTTTGTTAAGCTCCACGTAGGATGATAATTGACAAATACTATTTTCTTACCACCAACTGTGTGCATGGAAATTAGCTGGCATGTTTGTCTAAGAAGCACCATTGGATTTTGAAAAGTGATGGACTGCCTGTGAAGCAAGTTATTTTTTCATGCAATCTGCTCAAATATATTGGATTCCCCATTTTCCCTCTTAGCTAGTCCCAATGCTCGCTACTGAAATAAATCTAATGTTACAATTCCATATGCTACAAAGATCGAACCTTGTGACACTTACCTTTGGACGCACACCCAGATACCCACTGCAGTTGGGGGCTCCACACTTACATACTGTCTTTCCATTGCCCAAACAATCCAAATTATAATTGAAGGTTAGTTCACATCCTAAACGTCAAACAAATTGACACCATTTCAACAAGTCATTATCACTCTGCGGATTCAATCTATTTAGAAGTTAGAAGACATGATACAAAAATGTTAGGCTTGTATTGTTGAGAATACTTCAGTTCAGACGTGCACCATACTTTGACAACTCACTGAACATCTAAAGTAGGACAAAATAACATTTTGCAGAGTGAAACCAGTTTGCAACAGCTTCCTGCAATGGTAATATAATGTTGTATGGCTAAAATCACATCTTGTCATGGGACCAACAGCAACAGCTGGATAGAGCTGGACTGTTTTAAGCTAGTTTGCTGTTGTCTCCTTACTTGATGCCTGATCTGAATATTGAAAAACAGCTCAAAACTGGTGAGTCTGCAAATTATTTTTTATTAGTTTTAGTTGGATTTGAATAAAAGGGGAAATTAATTGTAGGAATAGAAGTTGTATTTTTTGTACTTCACACACAATCTTAAATGTCAGCAGGCAGGGATCAAGGAAAAGGCAGAATTTCATATTTTTCACATTCCCAGTTTGGCACCAGCAGAATTTTTAAAATACTAAAAGAAGATTCTCAACTAGAATTAAAAGCTAATAACTTGGTACAATGGATACAACTGTTCTAGATTATCTCAGTAAACCTTCAGTCACGAACGTTATGGACAAAATAAACGAATTAAAACTTGCAATTTATTGTGTTTGTCCCTTTTTCAGTTGGAATCCACATATTTGAAATTACAGATAAAATAATGCAGAACCTTTGTGAAGATATAGGAGTGGCACTAGGTAGGGTGGTCTTTCGAAGTGTCGGTGCAGACCCGATGGGCCAAATGGCCTCTTCCTGCACTGTGGGGGATTCTATGAATAACATAGCTGGCAACATGAACAATGCAATATCTGCCAGGACTGAAGCACATAATTTTACCCAACTCGATAACGAATTGGTTAATTGTAAGGAATCAACAGCACTGGGCACTGATATGCTGGGAAACAAATGCAAATAATAGTGACCCTTTCTGTTTTTAACAACCCCAATGTCTCCAGGTCGAATAATGGGAGGGTAAATAACCTCACCTAGAATGGTATGACATTCATGTCACTGCAGTTTATTCCCTCATTTCTGCTCTGAAAATATATATTCAGGCATGCTATTTCAAATCAATTTCATTACTTGTTTCAATAATGCAAATTAACTGCCTGCAATCCCAATCCAGTTCTAATAAAGATCCCTTCACGCCCACAAACTCTCACCTGCTCTTATGTCACTAAGTGCAAAGAGTCCAACTCGAGTATCACCATTCACCATCCATTTCTGAGTCTCACAATTGGGATTGCAACTGTGGTTCATGAAGCGGGAACAATTGCCTTTCGGCCCAGCGTCAATGATGCGATCCTGGAAAAACACAAATTAAAACATTTTGTTTCATTTCACTCTTGACTGTTGAGAATTTTCTTGATTCCTGAAGCCTTTCCTGTTCAAAGTTCACAGGAAAGAAAATCCATCATGCTGAAAGTATCCAGTTCACTTGTGATGGATGAGCAAGGCACTCAACTCTGAAAATACAATGCCCTACCCTCATCAATCATTTTCATCATTTCCTCGAAAAACTCGATCAAGTTCGTGAGACATGACCTCCCCTTCACAAAACCGTTGCCTCTCACTAATACGTCCACTTATTTCCAAGTGGAAGTTAACCCTGTCTCGAAGAATCCTCTCCAATAATTTCCCTACCACTGACGTAAAGCTCATTGGCCTGTAATTTCCTGGATTATCCTCGCTACCCTTCTTAAACAAAGGAACAACATTGGCTATTCTCCAATCCTCAGGGACCTCACCTGTAGCCAGTGAGGATACAAAGATTTCTGTCAATGCCCCAGTAATTTCCTCTATTGCCTCCCTTAGTATTCTAAGGTAGATCCCATCAGGCCTTAATGTTTTTCAAGATGCCCAAAACCACCTCCTTTTTGATCTCAATGTGACCCAGACCATCGACTCACAAGTCCTTTTCATTGGTGAATACCGATGCAAAGTACTCATTCAGTACCTCACCCATTTCCTCTGGTTCCACGCATAGATTCCCTCCCCTGTCCTTGAGTGGGCCAACCCGCTCCCTAGCTAACCTCTTGCTGTTTATATATGTATAAAAAGCCTTGGAATATTTATGCCCCTCCAGTTTAGATGCAACCCCGTTCTTGTACAGGTCCCACCTGCCCCGGAAGAGATCCCAATGGTCCAGATATCTGAAACCCGCCTTCCTACACCAGCTGTTTAGCCACGTGTTTAACTGCAGTTCATCTTCCTATTTCTAGCCTCTGTGAGGAGCTGCAATTGGGTTCAGATCCTGCAGGTGTAGCTGTCTGGAATCCTGACAGCTTCACAGACCTCCCACATCTCACAAATGAAGCATTTTTGCTCTCCAACTGCCATTTTTAGAATTAATTAATAAATTAAATTAAAAATAAATACTTATTAAATTAAAATAAGTTATAGTTAACTATGCTTCCAAGCACTAGATTTCTACAATAAATGTAAAATGCAAAATGTAAAATTTTAAATGATTTTTCAAATTTGCACAGATTCCTTATTAGCCAATCAATTACTGCCTTCCTGTGATGCCACTTTTCAGTTTTTCCCCCAGTCGGAATACTCAGTCGGTGAATCAGTGAAACCACGGACCTTTCCAGGCTGCTGTTCAAAAATCTTCCGCTCAGTTTCACACTTCTCCCAGTCTCGCCGAACTGCCTATTTTTTTCACTTATCACTGTCCTTCGCTGACTTAGGGGTGGGTAAGATTTTGGATGTCGATGGACTGATGTTGGCGTGGGAGCAGGCATCGCTGGAGCAACAGGAAGGGGGAGGGTGAGCTGGGTTTGGTCTTTGAGGAGGGAGTGTGAAGTGAGGCCCTTCACAGGGTCAACGTAACCTCCTCACGTCTCACGTGGGAGATTAAGCCTAATGCAGTTCAAGGTGGAGCACAGGGTGCACCCGACTAGGGCACGTATGAGTGGGTTCCACTCGGGGTGGAAGATAGGTGTGACCGATACTCTAGGGGGCCAGCGAATCACACACACACACCTTTTGGTCTTGCCCCAAGCTTGTTATTTTCTGGGTCTCATTTTCTTTGATACTTACGGATTTTATGTGTTCAGCTGGAGCCGTGCTCGTTGGTGGCTATTTTTGGAGCATCGGACTCACGGTGCTGCGGACAGGGACAAGTGTAGATGTCCTAGCCTTCGCCTCGCTAATAACCCAGAGGCAAGTTCTTCTTGGGTGGAGGTCCTCAGTGTCGCCCAAGGCCTCGGTTGCTTGGGGACCTGATGGAATTTTGGAACATTCAGAAGATCAAGTGTACATGAGGGAGTTAGTGAAGGGTTCTACTCGAGGTGGCAGCCTTCGTCTTTTTTAGGGAACTGATTACCGTCAGCTGTTAAAGTGTTATGGGGAGGGGATGGGGTGTTGTCTTTTTATTATTTTTTATTCAGGTTCGCCTTTCTCTCTGGGGGGGGGGGGGGGATTGGATGGGTGTACTTTTGGTCCAGTATGGGGTTGGGAGTGGTTATTTTTTTTCTTATAATGAAAATCTTGTTTGAATAAAATGATGTTTTAAGAAAAGAAATAGGGAGGAATTAGGACCAATACTGGATGAGGTATGAAGTGAGGCGCTGAGGACGGTGAACGCCACAATACCGTGTGGGGACTGAGCCGTCCAGCTAAAGGTAGTATTGAGCACACCTTACTAAGGCTGGGATGTGTTGTTTTTTTTTGAAGACCTGAAGGATAGGTGCAGGTGCTGCTCGAGGGTACGCACACCACCCACACATTCTAGTCCTGTTCCAAGCTGGTGGGTTTTAGGAAGCTCTCTTACAGCACCATGTCAGCGATCCCAAATATTGAGTTGAGTCCTGTCCTGTGCTGGAGCTGCGGACGAGTGCGGGGGTGGATGTCCTTGCCTTTGCCTCGTTGGTGGCGTTGAGGCGGATCCTATTGAGCTGGAAGTTGGCAACACGGCTGGGTGCTTCAGCGTGGTTAGGGCAATTGGAGTTTCTGAACCTCGAGAAGGTCGTTTGAAGGGTTCTAACAGTGATGGCGGCTGTTTATATTGCATTTCAAAGAATTGGTCATTGTTAACTGTAAGAGGGGGAGAGAGAGGAGGAGATAAATAGTAGTGGGGGGAGGGGGGGTAAGGAAGTAGGGAGGGGTTTGTTTCCCAGGTTGGAAGATCGTTTGGGGGATTGTATGTTTTGCAAATTTGTACAAAATGCTCAAAGTTTCATGAAAACATTTCGAAATAAAAATAGAAGTGGGCCATTTGTCCCCTCAAGCCTGCTCCACTATTCAGGAAGACCACGGCTGATCAAATTGTGGCCTTGAATTCCACTTGCCTGCCTGCATCCCATAATCCTTGCTCCCTTGCAGATCACCACTCTCTCTAATGCAGCCTCGAATATATCCAATGCCTCAACTTGTGCAGGTCTCTACAGTAGAGAATTCAAAAGACCAAGAACCCTCCAAGATCTCAGTGTGAAAAGGGAGACCCCATTTTTACAAGAGGGGGTTGAGGAAATGGCATTCTCTCAGTATCTACCCGGTCAGGCTCCTTCATAATCTTGTTTCATGAAGATCACCTCTTATTGTTCTAAACTCGAATGAGTTTGCTTGCAACTCAGAGCCTTCGCTCTTTTACTTCATCCCAGACATCAGCCGAAACAAAAAGAACTGAAAATGCTGGAAAAACTCAGCAGGTCTGGCAGCACCTGTGCAGAGGGTAACAAAGTTAATGTTGCAGTTTGTATGACTTCTTCAGAGCAATGAACTTTTTTTTTTGAATCAGTTCCAGTGAAAGTGTATTCTTCCGTAAGTAAGGAGACCAAAACTGCACAGGACTCTTGGTGTAATCTCACCAGCTCCCTGTACAGCTGTAACAAGGCTGGCATTCTTTGAGACTCAATCTCTCTTGCAACGAAGGCAATCATTCTGCCACAGACACCAAAATATCACACAGCCAAGCCAGTTGAAACAAATTCCTGGGAATATTTGGGTGCAAATCACTTCCCAGTACATAAGCAGAAATAGCTTTTCCAAGCTATTTTGTTATTCGGGACTCTTTTTGATCACTCATCACCAACCCCTTTGCCAAACATTACTCATTAAGCCAGAAGGACACTGAATAAATCGATAAATTGTGCTAGATTCTTCACCTTACCATTCAGGATGAAGAGAAAATCCAGACTGACACTTCAGTGAAGAACTGAACAAGAGCTGTAGAGTTCACCCACGTGTTCTAGTCAATGTTTAACCCTCAACCAGCTTAATTTAAGAACAGATCCCTTGGCCATCTTGTTGCTATTTGTCATGCACAAGTTGGCTGCCACGTTTCCCATAGTAATACAGGGACCACACTTCAAGAAGTTTTAAAATTGGCTACAAAACACTTTGGGACATCCTGAGGTTGTGATCCGCACATTATAAATACAAGTCTTCCTTTCCTTCTTTTGCACAATAAAATGACACAGAAGCTCCCACTTCACTCAGCAGTCCCTCCTGGGAAGCACCAGATCTCCACTTGATGCCTCTCACTGAAGATACAATTGGTGACACGGGACCTCCAAGTGAGTGAAAATTGTCATCTTTTTCACTCTATGATCTGCTGCGAGGGAACCCCAAGGGCCAGCCCGATATTGAAATTGCCTTTTTCCAATCCAGCCTTCATTAGCACCACAAAACTCATAAACACACTCCGTACGCAGCTGCCTTACCTTGGTTAAGGTCAACAAATAGAAATTGGTAACGTTGCTTTCGTGAGCATGTTTTATGCGGTTTCTGCATTCTTCTTCATCAATTAACTCACCAACATACTCAGTCACGAACTGACCCTGCATGCAAAAATGACAGGTGAGGAACATGCAAAGGTGGTTTGAACGCCCCTCCCACCCGCACAATGTATTTACTGATACATCTACGTAAAGTTCAGCGAATTTGACTGGAAACACAACTCTCCTCAGCTATATACATGGATGGGACACAGGACCTGTACTTCTCTAAGACAGCGATTCTGTGTAAGTAAGCAAAGTGCACTGAAAAGTCACCTTTTTAATTTCCACTTTAGTACAAAGACCCCAGCCCCGTGCTTCTGTTCTCACGAGCTCCGTCTCAGGGTAGAGTCGCTTGGTGAAACATTGGTTCTGGCAACGTTCTCCAGCTGGACAGACCATCGGGTGACACTCGTACATCAGAATCCGGTTCAGACATTCCGAGTCCAGTCCACAAGGGTTTTCATCAGTGGGCTTACAGTTGCACCGTGGTATTTCTGACAAGTCAGCAACATGGATCTGTACTTTTCCAATTGCTTTGTTCGTCTAGTGAAGAGAAAGGTGCTGCGTTTTATTTGTGCATATGCTTCATCATTTCGCACTTTCTTTTATTTGAATAACTTGCGCACGATCAAGTCTAAGCAACAACCAATTCACCACCGAGATTCACAAAAATGAGAAAAAAAAGTCAAGGTAGTGTGTTAATTCGCCCCTACAAATGTCAAGAGGATAACGAAAAACACCCAAAAAAAAAAGACTGAAATGTATACTTTACAAATAGTCACTGTGGGGCGATGGGGGGGGGGAAGGGGGGACTGCCTGGGAGTGTGGATGAGCAAGAGATAACATGAAGGGTTGGGGAAACTTGCACATATGGGTGAGGGCCAGTGTACAAAGCTGTGTAAATATATCATTTTGCCATGTATATATCTTGCTCTGTGCGATTTCTCGGGTTTTTTTGTTCCGGGGGGGGGGGGGGGTTTATTGTTTGTAAGGGAGAAAAATTGTGTTAAAAAACTTTAATAAACATATATATATTTTTTAAAACAAACAGTCACTGTGATCCTAAGCCTTGCAAATAAACAAATCTACGCTGACTGTCGATGTGCACTGTGGAGATCGATAGTACCCAGGATTGGAGGCTCAACACACCCAAACAGTGCTCAGTCAGCATGTTGGGTTCTGAAGTCACAGCAATGTTAGTGGGCAAACACTGGATAGGTTAGCATTACATTCTCCTGTTATTTTCATGAGCCCATCAGCCGCTTCAGGTGCACAAGAAAAGTGGAGGGATCAATATTGGAGGCATTAATTTCTAGGTTAATAGATGGGTTCAAGTGAAGAATGGTGAATATGCTGGAGACTTTTGGTTGTCAGCACTCTCAGGACTGCACCCCAAGTGACATCTAGGATACTGAAGAGAGGAGCAAAACAAAAATGTCGAGAGACAACATGGCACCCTACTGACAGATATTAAAATAAAGCTCATGTTTATTTCCTGGGAGCAAATTCAGACTTGTCAATGGACCCATTATTAGCAAACATTCTAATTGGTCAATAGTAATTCATTTTGATTTGAAAAAGTTGCAGCAGCGTGTTGGAGGCAGTTTCTGCTTGATTATGACATCTGAACAAGGCTACCAAAAGCAATGATCTCAAAAGTTTACTTGATTAATAATAGTAATCTTGATATCCCCGGGAAATGCCTTTAGATATATGCAGGTGAGGGCTTTTGTGAGGCGACAGGTGAGGGAATTCCCGTTGCTCCCGGCACAAGAAGTTCAAGAGAGGGTGATCTCGGGTCTATGGGTCGGGGAGGGCAAGGTGTCGGAAATACACCAGGAGTTGAAAGAAGAGGGGGAAGCGCTGGTAGAAGAGTTGACGGGTAAATGGGAGGAGGAGCTGAGGGAGGAGATCGAGGAAGGTCTGTGGGCTGATGCCCTAGGTAGGGTTAATTCCGCCTCCTCGTGTGCCAGGCTCAGCCTGATACAATTTAAGGTGGTCCACAGAGTGCACTTGATGGGGGCGAGGTTGAGTAGGTTCTTTGGGGTAGAGGACAGATGTGGAAGGTGCTCAGGGAGCCCGGCGAACCATGTCCATATGTTTTGGTCATGCCCGGCACTGGAGGGGTTCTGGAGAGGAGTGGCGGGAGCAATATCTCAGGTGGTGAAAGTCCGGGTCAAGCGAAGCTGGGGGCTAGCAATATTTGGAGTAGTGGACGAACCGGGAGTGCAGGAGGCGAAAGAGGCCGGCATTCTGGCCTTTGCGTCCCTAGTAGCCCGGCGAAGGATCTTGCTAATGTGGAAGGAGGCGAAGCCCCCCAGCCTGGAGAAATGATATGGCTGGGTTCATAAAGTTGGAGAGGATAAAGTTCACCTTGAGATGGTCTGCGCAGGGGTTCTACAGGTGGTGGCAACCGTTCCTAGACTATCTCACGGAGCGTTAGAGGAAGGTCAGTCAGCAGCAGCAGCAACCTTGGTGGTTGGGGGGGGGGGGGGGGGGGGGGGGGAGATACGTCCTGGGAGGGGGGGGGGGGGGAAGGGGGGACTGCCTGGGAGGGTGGATGAGCAAGAGATAACATGAAGGGGTGGGGAAACTGGCACGTACGGGTGAGGGCCAGTGTACAAAGCTATGTAAATATATCAATTTGCCATGTAGATATCTTGCTCTGCCCGATTTCTCGGTTTTTTTTTTGTTAGGGAGAAAAATTGTGTTAAAAAACTTTAATAAATATATATATTTTTTTTAAAATAGTAATCTTGATCGTCACAAGTAGGCTGACATTAACACTGCAATGAAGTTATTGTAAAAATCCCCTGGTCACCACACTCCGGCGCCTGTTCGGGTACACAGAGGGAGAATTCAGAATGTCCAATTCACCTAACAGCACGACTTTCGGGACTTGTGAGAGGAAACTGAAGCGCCCGGAGGGAACCCACGCAGACACGGAGAGAACGTGCAGACTCCACACAGACAGCGATCCAAGCCGGAAATCGAACCTGGGACCCTGGAGCTGTGAAGCAATAGTGCTAACCATTGTGCTACCATCATTTCTTCAGAACAATCTATTTAACAAGATCACGTGATGCTGGTTACTTTAATTTTTCACTGCTGACATGACTTACTTTAATGAATCTATATGCTGGTGGCTTTCTGTCGTTGCGTTCATTTTCCAGTGCTTCCTTGCTCTCTTTCAATAACTTTAACTCTTGGAATCGCTTGGCAGCTTCTTCCAGTGCTACAAGTGACAGAAAGAAACATTTTTATTTGGGATGGGTTTCTCTCTCCCCACCCTCCCCCCAACCGCAATGCTATACAAGAGCCACTGCTAAATTTAAGGGTTTACTGCATTAAACTGTTGTTACTGGCAAATAGCAAGTTAGCTCCAGTAATAATTCAGGCTTTGCGAAAGTCAATAACTACGCAACAGCAGCATCCAAATTCTCAGCAACAAAATTCAAGCAAAATTCAAAGCATTGAAAAATCATGCATTTCAGCTCCACCTCAGCACCCAAACAGATTTCAACAGCATTCCTTCAGCAAAGAGATGAAAACATTCTACGGAGGGATCTCCTTCCCACACTAGAATTGACAGGTTGACTCGGGGTAGCTTTAAATGGCTGTGGAAATGGTTTTATAAGCTGGAACACTTCATTCCCTTACACCAAGAGCTTAGAGCAGGAAGCAATACAAAGCGGCTGATAAAATGAGCGACAAACGTGCAATAGTTGTCTTTAAGAGCACAGGCTGTTCATTTTGCATTAGGGAAAGATATCTCTGCTTGTATTCTGAAGGTTTTACCTTTTTTGAAAATCTCGTTAATACCACCAGCACGCCCATCGGACACGTTGCCCTTGTCTCCTTCTAAGTAAGGAAAGACTCTGCCCTGATGCACCCAATAGTAATCATTCGATCCAAAGAAACGCACAGGGAATTCTCCTATATGGTGCTTCATTGCTTGAATGTTAAGTGGCACACATTTGGGATTACAAACCTCTGCTGGCCACCACCTGAAACAAACATCAGGGTAAGGACAACTGCAAAGAAGCACGGGTCATCACCACGTCATACGTTGCCATCAGGACTTCACAATAACTTATGAACAATCTGACAATAAAGTGCATTTACGAACAGAGCGATTTCAGAATTATGTAGTCTTTCTAGAACAATGAGTGGCTGTCACTGACCCAAAATAGCAGAAAGGAAACATGGAATATATAAAAATGTTGGGAAAAGTGGACAACCTGCCCGAATCTATCTATTACAAAAGATCAGTTGCACTGGTCTGATTGGCTGAACCGGAGTCTTCACAGGAACCAAGCAGAAGTACTTCACACCATGACCCATCTATTTGACGCTGTCATCTCCCATACACTCTTCATTCTCATGGTGTCCATCATTGCCAAGATCATCTTGGATCACTTCAGTCTATTCCTGCATCACTACTTCGATACATTTCCAATCCCATTTTCCTTCTGCTTCTGTTCCCAGGTTAAACTCTCAATGCAAGTCATTTAAATCTGTACTTTCAATGTCTCAAATTCTGAGTCTTTTGGCCTTCCATTTGTCACAGCTTTTGCTGCTCTTTATTTGCTCAGTCATTACCTCACCTTCATCTTTGATAACACTTCTCATGAACAAATCTGTATATCCCACTAGGTCTGGCCGCCTATTCACTTTTTCAAATCTAAGGGATGCCGACATGAATATATTTACCAACAACTGGATGAACCATCCATCATCAGATCTTGCTCAACTACATCAAGTCTCAGCCCTCACCCTCCACTCCCAAACCATGCAGTACGCCACATGTAGGTGAGCATGGTTAAAGGAGGCATTCACAAGCTGTGGAAAGGTGACGGAGCCGGAAAATACAGGTCTGACAGCATCTGTGGAGAGAGACGGGAACTAACGTTGAGTCTGGATGACTCAAATTGACCAAGGGTCATCCAGATTTGAAACGTCAGCTCTATTCTCTCTCCACAGATGCCGTCAGACCTGCTGAGATTATGCAGGATTTTCTGTTTTTGTTTCAGATTCCAGAATCTGCAGCAATTTGCTTTTATGAAAGATGACAGAGATTGGTTCAGGGCAGTCATTGGCAAAGTCAGAAAGTGGAATAAAAATAGAAAATGCTGCAAATAGCCTATGTGGCTGATGCAGAGAGGCAGATAGAGATAATGCTTCAGGTTTATGATCTTTCATCAGAAATCTTCTTCTGAAGCTTGGTTTTTCGGGAGCTGGGGCGATATTGGAGGCTTGGAAAAGGAGTGGGACTGTATAATCAGAAAGAATTATTTGGACAAGTTAGCAGCAGGCGAGGAACAAACGCTGGGTGGTTAGCAGTCAAGGGGGCTGGAGATAAGCTTCCCTTCCTCATTAACCCGTCTTCCATATTTTGACCTTCCCCTCAACGTTGTTCAGGATGCTTTCATGGCAAAATTTCAGACCAGGACTTTGGTCACTGGTTCAATATCACCTTTGTCTTTTGACATCCATGGCACAGTTTTGCTCATATTGCTGTGTTAATGGGACTATATGAAGGCAAGAGTGTTGAACCACACATAAAAAATGTTGAGTTCATCAGAGAACCACACAGGGCGATAGCACAGGAAGTCATGATGTCGATTACAGCTCTTTGGCATTACAATCAGAAATTTAAAAACACTGCCTCTTCAAATTTCTAGGCAAACGCAGCTTCCTCTGCTCAACCTCACTCTCCAATTCTCCCTTAAAGTGGCAAAATGGTTTTGTTTCAAATCAGTTTACAAATAAATATTGTGCAAAACATCAACTTTCAATCAAGAGCAAAATATCACTTATACTTTTTTTATGCAAAGATTGTTTAGCACAAGAAAAATACATTGGTATTGTTGCCTCCTGAACTGAATGTTTAAAGGGCATTTTTGAGAAATGTATTTACATCATTTGTCAAACGAGTCTAATTGGTGTAACACGGAGTTTCCACAAATCAGTTTTCCGCTGTTCAGACTGTTAGCCACATTTTGCAGTGCTGAAAACCGCACTTTAGCGATGTTAGGTCATTGACCTGAAGCATTAACTGTTCCCCCCCCCCACATATGCTACCTGATTTGCAGACTACATCCAGCATTTTCTTCTTTACACTGCAGGTGTGACTAATCTAACATGGATATCTGTTCTGAAATGGTGAGAAACAGGAGCACAAACCTAAACTACCCATACTACCAGCTTTACAGCATTCTATAGTTATGGCAAAGTAGAGACCCATGCAGTGTTAGACCTTGCAGTTCTCACATCCCATTCTTCAAGTTGGCAAAGATCAAACCACACATTTGGCCAAAAAAAGGTTTTAAAACAGTTTGATTTTCACCAAGCACAAAAGTGTGAAGCTCTCTCTATAAACTGGTCTCTTATTGCTTGTTGATATTCATGGGCTGTCAGATCAGCTACAGCACTGTGGAATTGCACAGTTGAAGGCAATGACTTTTTGAATACAAGCCAACATGGGTCTCACCCCCACAAGCCAAAGATGTGCAGGGTAGATGAATAGGCCCCAAACAGTAACAGAGATGTGGAGGAAAAGACTGCAATGCAGAGTTGGATAGGTGAGGTAGTCGCAGGGTAGTTGTCATGGGTGACTTTAACTTTCCAAATATTGATTGGAACCACTATAATTCGAATAGTGTGGATGGGGCTGTTTTTATACAATGTGTGCGGGAGGATTTCCTCACACAATATGTGGATAGACCGACAAGAGGCGGGGCCACATTGGATTTGGTACTGGGTAATAAACCGGGCCAAGTGTTAGATTTGGTTGTGGGAGAGCACTTTGGAGATAGTGACCACAATTCGGTGACTTTCACTATAGCAATAGAGAGGGATAGGAACATACGGCAGGGCAAGGTTTATAACTTGGGGGGGGGGGTAATTACGATGCCATTTGGCTATAATCGGGGAGCATAAGATGGAAACAGGAACTGTCAGGGATAGGCACAATTGAGATGTGGAGCTTGTTCAAGGAGCAAATACTGCTTGTCCTTGATATGTATGTCCCTGTCAGGCAGGGAGGAAATGGTCGAGTGAGGGAATCATAGTTTACAAAAGAGGTTGAATGTCTTGTCAAGAGGAAGAAGGGGGCTTCTGTAAGGATGAGAAAACAAGGTTCAGTTAGGGCACTTGAGGGATACAAGATAGCTAGGAAGCTCAAGAAAGGGCTTAGGAGAGCTAGGAGGGGACATGAGAAGTTTTGGCGGGTAGGATCAAGGAACATCCCAAGGCTTTTTACACTTATGTGAGGAATAAAAGAATGACCAAGGTGAAGTTAGGGCCGGTCAAGGACAGTAGTGGGAACATGTGCATGGTGTCTGAAGATATAGGAGAGGCCCTAAATGAATACTTTTCTTCAGTGTTCACAAAGGAGAGGGGCCATATTGTTGAGGAGGATAGTGTGATACAGGCTGGTAGGCTGGAGGAGGCAGATATTCGAAAGGAAGATGTGTTAGAAATTTTGAGAAGTCGGAGGATAGATAAGTCCCCTTGGCCTGATGGGATATATCCTAGGATACTTTGGGAGGCGAGGGATGAGATTGCAGAGCCTTTGGCTTTGATCTTTATGTCCTCACTGTCTACAGAAATAGTGCCAGAAGACTGGAGAGAGGCGAATGTTGGCCACTTGTTCAAGAAAGGGAATAGGTATAACCCTGGGAATTATAGATGGTTAGTTTCACTTCGGTCAAAGGTAAATTATTGGAAAGGGTCCTGAGGGATAGGATTTATGGTCATTTGGAAAGATACAGCTTAATCCAGGATAGTCAGCACGGATTTGTGAGGGGTAAGTCTTGCCTCACAAGTTTGATTGTATTCTTTGAGGAGGTAACTAAGTACATAGATAAAGGTAGAGCAGTTGATGTCGTATACCTGGATTTTAGTAAGGCTTGTGATAAGGTGCCCCATGGTCGGCTCATGCAGAAAGTAAGGAGGCATGGCACAGAGGGAAATTTGGCCGATTGGATCAGTAACTGGCTATCACATAGAAGACAGAGGGTGGTGGTGGTAGATAGTAAATTTTCATCCTGGAGCCCAGTCACCAGCAGTGTACCACGGGGATCAGTGCTGGGTCCTCTGCTATTTGTGATTTTTATAAATGACTTGGATGATGGGAGTTGAAGGTTGGGTTCGTAAATTTGCTGATGACACCAAGATTGGTGGAGTAGTGGATAATGTGGAGGGCTGTTGTAGGCTGCAAAGAGATATTGATAGGATGCAGAGCTGGGCTGAAAAGTGGCAGATGGAGTTTAACCCTGATAAGTGTGAGGTGATTCATTTTGGTAGGACAAATTTGAATGCGGATTACAGGGTTAACGGCAGGGTTCTGAAGAATGTGAAGGAGCAGAGAGATCTCGGAGTTCATGTCCATAGATCTCTGAAAGTTGCCATCCAAGTGGATAGAGCAGTGAAGAAAGCCTATAGTGTGTTCGCATTTATTAACATGGGGATTGAGTTTAAGAGCCGTGAGGTTATGCTCCAACTGTACAAGACCTTGGTTGGACCACATTTGGAGTATTGTGTGCAGTTCTGGTCACCTCATTATAGGAAGGATGTGGAAGCATTGGAAAGGGTGCAAAGGATGCTACCTGGATTGGAGGGTAGGTCTTATGAGGAAAGGTTGAGGGAGCTAGGGCTTCTCTCATTGGAGCAAAGGAGGATGAGAGGTGACTTAATTGAGGTGTATAAGATGATGAGAGGGATAGATAGAGTGGACGTTCAGCGACTTTTTCCTCGGGTGGATGTAGCTGTTACAAGGGGGCATAACTATAAGGTTCATGGTGGAATATATAGGAGGGATGTCAGAGGTAGGTTCTTTACTCAGAGTGGTTGGGGCGTGGAACGCTCTCCCAGCTATGGTAGTGGAGTCGGACACTTTAGGAACTTTCAAGCGGTTATTGGATAGGCATATGGAGTGCACTAGAATGATTGGGAGTAGGTTGATTTGATCTTGGTTTCAGACTAGTTCGGCACAACATCGTGGGCCGAAGGGCCTGTACTGTGCTGTACAGTTCCATGTTCTATAAATTGTCCCTTAATTGGAAAAAAAAAATTGGGTATTCTAAATTTATATCTCAAAAATAGAATACAAAACTTGCAGAAGAGATGTGTTATTAAATTGCTTTGTTTATTTCAAATCTGGAAGCGAGATCTGGTTTTGCTTTTTGGTGTCAACCACATCAGATTGACACTGATGTACATCAAAACCATCTTCTGAACACACCACAACAACATGCATCAGTGGACAGAGTGTCCATTGGCACAAATTTTTTAAATAGTATTTTTCATAATGGCACACAGATAAAGGGACAGCCCTTATTCAGTGTCATCCAAGCAATTGCATTCTCACCAAGAGCTCAAAACGGAATGCACATTCAGCACCAGAAGATACAACCCTGGTTCTGAATTTTAAAAACTAGCCGCTGAATTGGCTTCAGTACTCATTTAAAAATATATTCAGTCACATGAATCAAGATTTTTCGGTCTGGAAGAGTTATTGGGCTGGATTCTCCGCCTGCGTTTCACTGGCAGTGCACTCACACCCGCAGATTTCCCGATGATGTGGGGGAGCCCACAATGTGAAACCCCATTGACTGACTGCCGTGACGGAGGATTCCGCTGCCGGAGAATCTCGCCAATAGTGTTTCATAGAATCCCTACGGTGCAGGCCATTCAGCCCATCAAGTCCACACTGACCCTCTGAAAGAGCACCCTACCTGGACCCACTCCCCTGCACCATTCCCGTAACCCCACCTAATCTTTGGAGACTCGGGGGGGGAAGGGGCAATTTAGCATTGCCAATCCACCTAACCTGCACATCTTTGGACTGTGGGATGAAACAGAGCACCCGGAGGAAACCCACACTGACACGGGGAGAAGGTGCAATCTCCACAGTCACCCAAGGTGGGGATTGAGCCCGGGTCCCTGGCTCTGTGAGGCAGCAGTGCTAACCACTGTACCATTATGCCGCTCCAATGGAACTGTATCTAAATTCTTCAGAATCATTGTCAGTGATTGTTTTATGTTGACATGGGAAGAAAAGTCAGATGGCATTCCTTTTCTACTCGATTAACTGCTTGCACTACTGTCTGTTGCTTTTTCAACATCAATTATGAGCCCTCAAAGAAACTGCAACTGCACAATGGGCAGCAAACACAAGCAAAATTCACTTCACACCTCCTGGTCTCACTGCATTATCTTTGGGGGTACATTATAATTGCATTTCAGCACAACTGTGCAAAATACTACTTCTGATCCCATACTTTCTTTCAGTAACTTCTTTAAAGCTTTTAGTTATTAAAGCTCTTTGCTAAATGAAAGAGACAAATGAATTACCTGTAGATGCCCAGTTTGACCCAGACTATTTCCTTGTAGCGTGATTTCTTGCCAGCTTTACAATCATTGCAATACCAGCTGCCTTCTGGCATATCAATCGTCAGGCATTCTGGATGGAAGGATGCTGGACAGGATTCACAGCACAACAGGCGGCCACCTTGACACACAAGGAAACCTTATTTTACTGACATTTTATAAATGCGCACAACCTCTGCAGCTTCCATTAGTGTACACCATTTTCCCAGTTCCAGACTGGGATTTCCAAGGTCATCTGAAGCAATGCTCAGGAAGACATATTTATCACCCACAGTTCACCATCATGCACAGAGACTTCACAGAGATGTTTTCACCATACCCAGAACAAATGAGCAAATTCCCATTTCAAACCCAAAAGTCTAGTTTTCATTTTGAATATTACAAATTCAAGCTAAACTGACTGGAGCTTTTTTAATTTTCAACATTTAATTGTAATTTTTAAACTCAACTGTTTTTTGATATGAAGTAGCTGAATGTTTATGGTGTTTTGGTTGACCAACACAAAACTATGCTGCTTCACAAACCAGGGTTCCAGTGGTAGGTACCAGAGCTAATGGACGCGATCTCAGTGAACAAATCGTTCCTCCAGCCCTCGTATCAAGCTGTATAGCTGAGCGTCTGACTGCAGTGAGGTTTGTACTGAAGTGCTCGAGGCAACCAAATCACTACACATGCTCAGCTGCATGGAACCTGTCCCAGACATACCGCTCATCACAGCAGGAACACAGGAGAAAAACCTACAGGTTAGCAATACGAAGCCACCAGCATTTTGCTCGAGCTCAAAAGGGGAGTTGCTCATTTCACAGTTGCTGATGCGAATTTCAGTGCGGATGGATGTTCAAATCTATCCAGGATAAATTGTATGAACCATCGTCAGTGTTGACCAGACAATAACAGTGGAGGCTTTCCATAAGAATAACGAAGTGGAAAACACCGTGATCAGGGCCAGGATGTCCTGCAGTAAGCAATGTGCATTCTTTCAATGGAAGCACGGGGAAGCTTTGTCACTGGAGAATTGATTCCAGACATGCAATTCCACCCCCCACCCCCCCCCCCGCCCCAACTCAAGAACAGTGTATCAAGATGAGAAGCGGGTGAAAATGAATAAAAGCATACAGTGGAATGACAGACACAGCAGCTTCAACATAAAACATGCTCAAGAATTATGTAATTGTTGACAACTTCCTCACCTTGGATGAAAAAAAATAGAAAAGTATCTCCATGGCTTTTATCTTTTTCCATGAATTACGAGCATTTTGCATTGGACAGACTCTTGTTAGCCGACAAGAAAAGGAAAAGATAAGGGTCGAAGGGGTGGAAATTCATTTTCAGCTGCAAATTGAAACTCGTGGCAATGCTTGGTAATTTCGGCCCAATATTCAATTCAATATGCAATCACTGGAATTGAATAAGAGGCGGGACTGTCTGTTTCTCACGACCACCCAATAGAAATTTCCACCTCCAGTTCTTTATTTTAAAGATACTATTTATTTATTTATTTTTTAAAAGAGTGCCTCAACAAGCAAGGATTCTCCTCTTAGTCCACAATATCTAGCTTGCCAGCAAACCAGCTCGTCTCTCTAACACACAAAAGCATGGAAACAGCAGATTCCAGTTGGCTGGACAGACACAAGTGAAGCAATAACTTGGATTAAAAACATTTAAGCAGGTTACATCACTGACATTTGAAGGTGGCATGTTAAGCAGCATCCTGTTCATGCTAAGCAACATTGGGGCTCAAAATAACTGCAAGGTTCCTTCCGTGGAACATATGCTTACACCCATTATAAAATGGTCACCAAAGATTTAAAGAAGCAAAGCAAAACTTGTCCCTTTTTTTTAGGTTAGTTGCCATGTGATCAATTCAACTCTGCTCTCTTATTGAAAATTAAAAGTATAAATGGATGGGTAGGCCTGGTGATGCAGGATATTTGTGTGCTGCCTATGTACTAACTCCAGGAAGCCAGTCAGAGGGAGCATCCAAATAGGAAAAGGAGAAATTAGAAAAGTTTGCTCTCAACATGGAACAATTTTGACGCATAAATTCTTTTTTATATGGGGCGGCAGGATGGCGCAGTCGTTAGCACTGCTGCCTCATGGCGGAGAGCACCCGGGTTCAATCCCAGCACCAGGTCGCTGTCCGTGTGGAGTTTGCACATTCTCCCCGTGTCTGCATGGGTCTCACCCTCACAACTCAAAAGATGTGCAGACCACGCTAAATTGCCACTCAATTGGAATTGTTTTAAAATAAAAACTTTTTTAAAATATTTTTATTTATTGCAACATGGAAATTGATGATGGGAATTTACCCCAGTTGTCTCTCACTTTTATTGTGCCATAAAAGCAACTCCAATTCTTAAATTATCTCAGATAGGTGCATGGTTACAGCACTGATCATTTCTTGAGTGGGCGACAATTCTGAGGGTGTACATCAAAGAAACAGGTACTCAAAAAGCAGGACAGCATTGGTAGTAACCAAGATTAGCAGTCCAGGATACAAAGTTGGAGCGAGTGAGGCATACACCAGGAGTGAGAGCTTGCCAGAGTCCAAGAAAATGAAATACAGAGCACAAAAGGGCGAAATAAAGAGCATGCTCAGAGAAAGCTAACACGATGGAATAAAGTCTTGCACATGGTTTGTCCGGAAAAGACAAAGAAAAACACAGTTATCTGCATTTCAGTCAGGCAAGATGCATTTTGCCTCATTTATTTCAACGTCCACACAATTCATGTCCATTATATTTGGAGTGAACTATATGAGAAAAGTTGTATCCAAATGGCAAAATCTTGAACATGCAGTATTTATTTTTTTCCTTTCATCTTGAAAACATCTCATGTTAAAAGCAACCAAAATTACATTTTATGATTTGAATATGAAGATTGATAGCAGTAATTTCCTCCCAAATGTCATGCTTTTATTATGCTATAAAAGCAACCTCCAATTCTCAAATTATCTCAAATGTAATGTTGGTAAACTATGAAATTACTAGACCAAAATTATAATCCAGCAGGAAAAAGGATTCTGCAATATTACAGAACAATGCTATCATCTGCACAATGAGAACTGCCCCAAGTTCTCTCTGAAAAGCCTGATTAAAGATCAAATGTTGACCTTGTAATTATTTCAAGCCCAGGTTAATTTCATTTTTCTTAAAATTTCTCATCATCAAGCTCAGCTAGTCAAAAGTCATTTGAAAATAATTCAATTTACACATTTTCGTAAGCAAAATCACACAGGATTTAATAAAGCACAGGATTTTAGCAGATGCGGGGTATGGATAACAGCACGGTAGGTGGGGTGGATAAGAAAATTCAAGCACACATGGTTCCGGAGATAAACTTTTTTTATTACCTTTCCCACATTTCTTTACTGTAGTTGACGGTGAGGGAGGAATCATAGGTTTTTTCAACAACTCAGCCGAACGATTTGACTCGCTCAGAAGGTAGTGCGACTTATATGTATAAGAACTGATAAGGGTTTCGGATTGGCCTTGTTCAATCACCCCTACATGAAACAAATAAAAAACATGAGTTGCAATGAAAAGACCCATGATTCCCCCCGAAAAAAATCTGAAAAACATGAATTTAGTCTCAACGTTTTTTTGTTTCAAAAAACAAATGGGAGGGGGGTGGGGGGAAAAGTTTCAAAAAGAAATTCAAGTTACACATGCTACGTTTTATGCTGATGCATCATTTAAACTCAGGTTAGCTGGAAAATTGTCTTACCTCGAGCACAGATAAAGCACCAGCTTACATTTACTTGGAGAGATGCACGGTTGCCCTTCTTCAAGCTGGAGTGGTTGTTGCAGATGATGCTGTGAGTTGAAAGGACAAGGCTGCCAGCTGCAATACAGCTCTCCCCCATGTGATAAGCCACAGGACACCGCAAACAGCGCAGCATGCGACCTGGTTTTATATATGCACATAAAACACAACTGCTTTTGAAAAAGGACTTTCATTTGCCTGATTATTATTTGCCAAATAAAAAAGTATTTTACCAGCCAAATTAATTTCCAATCCAGTCAGCATCTTCCAAGTCTGTCAATCAACATGCTTCATGAAATTATCTGTTTATCAACTATCTGATGTGGAATTATCATCGATCTTCCACATAGTCTTCTGAAGTGCATTAAATGCAGCATTTGTCACAGAACTTTTGATGGGGCATTTTATGGTTTCCCTCCCTCCTAACTCAACGTCATTCCCTTCACTTGGTGAAATGATTGAAATAAGGCTTTGATACATGGTTGAAGCAGAGTAAGGTGAAGGGGTAAGGGAAAAAGATGCACAGACGGGTTTGCAACTGCAGCTTGCGTGGGAGATAAACAGCAAACTGGGCTGCATGAAATGGGTACACAATCTGATCAAGGTTTACTTCCAAAGTCACTCTTGATATGCTCTGGGGCTTTTCACCTCCACTCCAGAGGAAGCACTCCAAGTTTTGTTTTGCATGTCTTTTCTGCATACCAAGCTGAGATCATTTGAGGTGAGATGTGGTCTCATCCACACAGTAGTGCAACAAATTGCACAAGCACACTGCAGTAGCTGATGATACCACATATACAATAAGTGCAGCAGGTTAGAACAATGAAATGTTACCATAAACACATCGCACATACGGAAAATAGCACACATGATGGCAAGTCCCAAAATACACAACACTCTGCCTCAAGTTAAGAAGCTCCATAGCCAACATCCTCTATCAGGCCAAATCCACAGGCTAGATCAATAACTAACATTTAGAGCAGACTGCTCAATAATTTAACTTAACCTGCTTTGTTTCACACCACCGCTTTTATTCTATGTCAGGATACCATGATAAAACTCTGCAGCCTTTGCCAAATTACGACATTACAAAAACCAACAAGAACAGAAGTGAACTTTGCAATATTCATAATTACATGGCCACTTGATAGTTTTTGCCACAGCTTGAAGCTCGGAGTTGGTAAGCTGGACCAACTTTAACAAAGAAACAAGGAGCGGAGAGCTTAGAACACAAACAACGCCTTCAGTTAAATAGTCAGAGGGTAGATCTTTATCTAGATGGATCCAGACCCCCAAACCACTTTCAATGAGATTTCAAAATCTTACTTTTACATTTTATCCTCAAATGACTCAGGTCAAGTGTTCTGATAATGACAGTTCTCTCAGTCTGCTCCAAGATATTCATCAGCTTGATTTGGTCCTCACCTTTTGTTGCTTTAGCCATGTCACAGTTGTCTGCTAAGCACGCCAAACAGCAGTGCAGAGGACAACGGAAACCTTTTCCTTCAAACATAGCCGAAGAATAACTCCTCAAACAGGATTCATGGTAAAACCTTCCACATGAATTCACTGAGCACCTCTTCACAACCTTCCCAGACAACTTGCAAGAAAAACAAGTGTGGTTTCCTGTGAGAAAACAGATATACCAGAACAGAAAAATATTTTTTAAAACCCCAGCAAATAATGGGCATACTCAGCGCACAACATCTGTGGAGGGAAACAGAGTTAACGCTTTGGGAAGATGATGACCCATCATCTGAACTGCATTTTGCTTTTGTATTCGAGAAATATCAGAATTCAACTGTTTTGTATTCCTGCATGCAACTGTTCTAGTTCTGCAACATTCATTTTAAAGTGCAATTCGACTTCAAACTAACAATGAGAGTTTGCTAACCAGCCACAGCACAAAATCTAGTCGCAATGACATGAACTACATGCAGAGTTCTGGATCTCAACAGCCAAGGTGTGGTCGTTTGCCCATGGAGTAATGACAACTAAGATTCTGCCCCAAATTCTCAAGTACGCATGAACCGCCAAGTCATTACCTGATCATTTGTCACCAGCAGAACATTGATCAAGGTGACACACCTCAAGCCAACTGGATTAATGAGTAAAATAGTCGTTACCCAATCCTCAAACCAACCGATTACTGAGTAAAATGGACGTTATTGAATGTTGACGATGAGTTGCTTATGGAACAATAAAGGGTCAAGATTGGCTAAAACAAGGTCCCAGGTTCGATCCAGCTCTGGGTCACTGTCCGTGTGGAGTTTGCATATTCTCCCCGTGTTTGCGTGGGTTTCACACCCACAACCCGAAGATGTGCAGGGTAGGTGGATTGGCCACGCTAAATTGTCCCTTAATTGGAAAAAATGAATTGGATACTCTAAATTTATAAAATAAAAAGATTGATAAAAGAATTCCTCATTACCTGTCGTGCATTCCATACATGTGAACTTCCCATTGGGCAGCTCTGCCAATCCAAGACACTCTATGTGAAAGACTCTGCAACACTCTCCCTCACAGGGCACTAGAGACTCTCCAGGTTTCTCACAGATCTGAGGCAGATGGTCAAAAAAAACAAACCTTTTTTTGAGT
Source organism: Scyliorhinus torazame (assembly GCF_047496885.1). Taxonomy (NCBI): domain Eukaryota; kingdom Metazoa; phylum Chordata; class Chondrichthyes; order Carcharhiniformes; family Scyliorhinidae; genus Scyliorhinus; species Scyliorhinus torazame. The sequence goes on from NC_092726.1 coordinate 16,188,171, forward strand.
AATGTGAAGCAGCATCGTTTTGACCCAAATGAAATTTAGCATATTTACATTTTATAGTTCCCTATTTTCTGTCAAATAAAGCACTCACCATAATATTATTTAACTTGAAGAGAACAGCTTGCTTCCTCGATCATTTTGATATGCATGACAGCAGATAGTGGTGAAATAATTTCATGATTATTGTGGCAAGGGATTTGGGTACAGGTACAAGGGCATTAGCGAGGGATTTGCAGATGTTAGGTCAGAAGTCCTGGAAGGTAGGGTAACTCAGAGTCCAGAATTGGCAATATTTGGAGTGTCGGAAGATCCTGGGGCGGGGGGGGGGGGGGGGGGGTGGATATTCTGGCCTTCTCCTCCCTGGTGGCCCGGAGATGGATCTTGCTGAGATGGAGGGACTCGGAGCCCCCGAAATCAGGAGTGTGGGTCAGCTGTATGGTAGAGTTTCTCAGTCTGGAGAAAATCAAGTTTTCTTTAAGAGGATCAATACAGGGATTCGCCCAGAGTTGGTGGCCGTTCATCGATTTCTTTAACAAAAGGGGGGGGGGGGGGGGAGAAATAGGAGGCATGGTAATGTTAAATAAGAACAGGGAATTTAGTATACGGGTAATTGGGAATAGGGCGGGAGAAGCGGGGTACGTGGTCTATTGTTTGTTGTTATTTTAGGAGGTGTTTTGTGCATTGACCCTCGCGGTTGTTTTAGAAATGTCAATATGTTAAATTGTGAAAATTACAAATGCTTCAATTAAAAATAAAAAATTTTTTTAAAAAGGACATTAGCGCTGGGATGAACAGCATCAATTATTGCACACAAGTAACCTGCAACATTACATACACGGTGATCCCCCCCCCCCCCCTCAAAGGTATGGTAATGTGGACCAGTAAACAGCATCTGTTCTGAAGGTCTGAAACACTCATTCTAAGATTAGACTGCAGATGTAACTCAGGACTTGTCCCCATCAACCAATCGTATTTTTCAAATTATTTTTATAAACCAATTCACAATCATGGACCAGTGAATTTTAATCAACCAATATCTAATCACAGACCAATGGTCAAAGCCATCTTCTGCTAAGTTCTCACCTGACAGATATTATCCTTCCTGGATGTTCCGCTGCCACGTCTGGACAAACACGAATCCATTGATGTTTCATCGGAGACCTCTACACCTGGAGGAACTGCTGGGCTGTCAGCTCTCTTCTCTATGCCAACCTATAAAGTACACAAGTAAAAAATTTCAACCAGGCAACAAAATGCTCAGAAATAGAACACAAGGCGGTCAAAGTTGTGCAAAGCAGATTTGAGTGTCGGCAGTAAATCAGTTCGACTTCACATTCCTCACTATTACCTGTCAACCCGTGCCAGAACTACACTGCATGAAGATGGGGCTGCCCTTGACTGACTCACTATCTAGTTGATTCACCCACTCATTGCCAAAGGTCACTTTTCAATAACAACCATTGGGGTTTATGGGTGTCACGGTTGGGGCTAGTATCTCGGTCAAGGGATCACATTGTGATAGTGGCCAGACGTCACAAAGCCGTCTCGACAGGCAGGACAAACCAGTTGAGGGTAGCAGACAGGCCTAAGCCCTTAGGGAGACAGGGCTGGCCGACCTGAGCATATAAAGTCTATTCCTGACAGACAGTGCAGAGGAAATCACTAATAGGTTCAATGGGCTGGAAGGCAGATCCAGCAACGTGTTGTGGAGCATGAAGCGCAGGAGAAGACATTGAAGATGTCCTTGCCATCCACCACATCCGGTTATCCCTCCAGGCGACTGGACTCCATCCTGCCACTGGATAGAGGTGGACGTAGGAGTCGAGAGTGAGGCTGACCTAAATCAACTTCACGTGCAAGACATCTTCATTCATCTATCGAGGCTCAAGTCCTGTGGTAATGGCCACAAATCTGCACTCAGGCCATAGGGTTGTCTTCAACTGAACCAAAGCAACGGTGAAACCCAGCAGCCACCTGAGTGACTGAGCAGTCCTTTACAGGACCTCACATGCTAATGTTCATAGTCTCAGAAAGAAGCTAGAAAAGGAGTCACAAACATTGTCTGCTTCACCCAAACCTAGCCAGCTTACCACGGATGGCAGGACTCCCACACGAGCGGTCACAAAAAGAGAAAGAAAGAAAATATTATATATCTCGTCTTTGATGCATTGAATGCACGTACACTCATGGACAATGCCAAAACAGATAGATCAGAACTGAGAACTGTCCTAGTGGCCAGAGAGCTAGCATGTGACAAAGTTGAAATTTCTGCATTCAGCGAAACGCGCCTTGCAGAAGAAAGTCAACTCTGGGAAATAGTGGCGGGATACACTTTTTTCTGGAGTGGTCAAGCCAAAGAGGACTGGTTGATGTGGGCTCCAAAGTTGAAAATGAACTGGTGAACAAACTGACCAGCCTCCCAGAACAAACGGCCACCTCATGTCACTCAAGATCCCATTGCCAGGCAAGAAGCAAGCTATCATCAGTGCATATGCCCCCACAATGACCAATCCTGAAGTCATCAAGGAGAAATTCTATAAAGATCTTTGGCTTTTTTGGGACTATGTCCCCACGCCATAATAAAATCTGTGGACTTTCACAAAAGGGCCACATATTCCTAGCTCTGCAGGGGGCTAGCAGTGGCCCAGCGTAAATCTAGCAGCTTTTGCTGCAGATACGGGCCCCCGCATCATTCAGCAGCCGCGCCGTGCTCCATAGCGGACTCAGACCGCGGAGGTGGACATTAAAAATAGACACCCCCCCCCCCCCCGATCGGCCGCGCGCACGACCCTGACTGCCCACCCAATCATTGCCCGGTCGCGTATAATGCCCCCTGCCTCCGACCAGCCCGAGTCCGCAGCCGCCACGCTAGTTTCCTAACCGGCAGGACCATGACTGGTCCACGCCATCGGGGCTTCGACCGGTCAGGGGCAGAGAATAGTGGATGGCGGAGCGGGTCTCCAGCAATGGCCGCAGGGAGGTGATATGAGATGCAGCGTACTCTCCAAGTACGCCGCTTTTCGGGGCCCGTAGAATCGGGGAACCGGCACCGGTCCCGATTCCATGCGGGGAAATGGATTCTCCACCCCGGCGCTGGCCGTGATTTCGGTGTGCGGAGAATGCAGCTCCTTAACTTCCTGGCTACAGCAGCATCTAAGTCAGACAAGCTGATTATACTTGGTGACTTTCACGCCAGAGTTGCCACAGATCCCCAAACCTGGGGAGGTGTGATGAATGTAGAAATTTCCGATATATTACATTATATGAATTTGGTGCAGTAAGGGTCAAAAGCCTGGGTTACTGTGCATATGGCTGCTCCAGTAGTCTTTTTAAAACTCCTGGTTTGCAAGACGTTTTGGAGCCAGAGGTGCAGTTAAAACACTGTAAAGGTTTGGGTTATAGGACCTTTATTTACTTTATTTAAGTGAAGAGGGTTCCCTGCGGACTAGTTAATGAGAGAGTGTGTTTTCAGCTTGTTAAGAAGATGTAGTTAATGGGAGGAGCCACAGACTGAAGCAGTCTGGTGTTGAGGTTCAGTTTTAGTTTGTGGCTGGAAGGCAAGCAGAGAAGGTTTTCTGAAGAAATACAGCCAGAGATTTGCATCATTTGGACAGGGTGTCAGGTTGCTTTCTTTAAAACAGTCTCAAAAGATCTCTCTTTTTCAAAGCGGAGGATTCCATTTATCGTTGAACAGCAAGTATTCCTGAGTGCTCACTGTATTTAAAAGTGGATTGGGATCGGAGATGGATTTGTTGTTTGAATAGAAATTAAGAGAGCAGTTAAGAGTTGTGTCATTGTATTGATTAGCATTGTTTCAGGGGTAATTGTAAGCTATTTTCTTGTTTGATGTTAAACATATTTTAATACTGTGCCAGTAATAACATTTGTTTTAGAAACCCAGATCCCAGGGCAGCGGTGGCACAGTGGTTTGCATTGCTGCCTACGGCACTGCGGACCTGGGTTCGAATCCCGGCCCTGGGTCACTGTCCGTGTGGAGTTTGCACATTCTCCCCGTGTCTGTGTGGATTTCACCCCCACAACCCAAAGATGTGCACGCTAGGTGGATTGGCCACGCTAAAGTGCCCCTTAATTGAAAAAAATAATTGTGTACTCTAAATTTTTTTTTTTTAAACCCAGATCCCCATTTTGAATGAAATCACTCCCGGAGTGAAGTATCCTTTCTTGTTGACTGACCCACTCATTGTCAATGGACACACTTGAATAATGCCCATTGAGCAGGTTGTGGAGTGTGACTGGGGTCTGGTTGCATTGACACCAATTGAGGCAATGTACAGAAATTGAAGGCAAACAGATTTCAGTACAGCATGCTTTCGATCTCAGATTCTTCACCTTATAACATCCAATAAATCATGTTTTTAAAACTGAGAAAGAAGCAAAGTACTGCTGGAATTTGAAACAAAAACAGAAAATACATGAACTCAGCAGGTCTGTCAGAATCTATGGAGAGAGAAAATAGTATTAATGTTTTGAGTCCGTATGACTCTTCACAGAAATTGAGAGCCTAGGTGAGGAGCCAATTTGCACTGTACTATTACATAATGATGGAAGCACATCATAGAATCCCTACAGTGCAGAAAGAGGCAGTTCGGCCCATCGAGTCTTCACCGACCCTTCGAACGAGCACTCTACCCATATCCACTCACCCAACCACCCCTCCCTACCTCCATAACCTAACCCGCGCATCCCTAGAAATTAAGGGGCAGTTTAGCATGGGCAATCCACCTATCCGTACATCTTTGGACTGTGATAGGAAACTGCAGCACCTGGAGGAAACTCAGGCAGACACGGGGAGAATGTACAAACTCCACACAGACCCACGGTCAGAATCAAACCCGTGTCCCTGGCGCTGTCAGTGCTGACCACTGCGCCACCATGCCACCCAATGTGCAAGTTCCTTTTAAAAAATATTTTTATTCACATTTTTCACCCCACCCATCTGCAGCTCTAGCTGGTCCGACACCCCAAATATGGCCCCGAAGGTACAGGGCTTCAGTTCAATTTATAAAATTGCTGACATGGAGGAGACCCAGAACCGCATGAGCTCAGGACAAAACCAGAACATTTGATCATGATTAACTAGCCCCCTCTCACAACTGTCCTCCACACCCACAGATAACCTGCTAATCCTGGAATTGGTCATTTGACCCTATGCACCACCTTCAACTGTACCAAACCTAACCTTGCAGATGAGCATGTTGCATTCACCTTATGCAGAGCCTTGCACCACACCCAATCCTCCATCTCTGACCCTAACGCCTCCTCCCACTTGGCCTTCACCTCCTCCACAGACACCGTCTCTTCACCATAACACTGCCATAAATCCCCGACGTGCTCCCCTCCTCCGCCCCTGCTAATGACAAAACTTGCTCCAACGAGGAAGGAGGTACCAAAGGGAATATCGGGAAGACCTCTTTTGCGAAATTGGGAAACTGTCGGTACCTAAAACCATCCGCCTGTGTAAGCCCAAATTTCTCCGACACTTGCTCCATGCTCCCAAGTCGCCCCTCTAAAAACAAGTCCCTCTTTCCTTCCACCCCCTCTCCTCCCATCCTCTAAACCTAGATCATGCGCAAGTTAATGGATGATCAGCAGGGAGACAACATGTGACTCCAGCCAGTGAGCAGCTCAATGTTGGAATAGTGCCAGCTTCATTTGCCTGCCTAGTCTTTCCCACCTAAACTGCTGGCAGTCTGATGATAAATTTTATCGCCAGAGAAACTGAACAAATACCCCTCCAATAATTCGGCATTTAAAAGCCAATATTACAAACTTTAAGCAAATCAAGCGAGAATCAGATCCAATCATGACACCGTCCTGCCACTGAACTGCAATGCTGCAAGTCAATGGTGCTGGCATCATCCTGGAAACTGCTTCACAATTTTGATGGAACTTCTCTCAGCATATAACTGGCCCATGCAAGTCCTTTAAACAATCTATCAACTGCAATCACCCACAGAACTGACCAGATAGAAACTATGACAAAATTGCAGATCGATAGTTCAGTGGTTAGCACTGTTTTTTCACAGCTCCAAGGTCCCAGGTTCGATTCCTAGTTTGGGTCACTGTCTGTGCGGAGTTTGCACTTTCTCCCCATGTGTGCGTGGGTTTTCTCCGGGTGCTCCGGTTTTCTCCCACAGTCCAAAGATGTACGGGTTAGGTGGATTGGCCATGCTAAATTGCCCTGAGGTCCAAAAAAGATTGGGTGGAGTTACTGGGTTATGGGGATAGGATGGAGATGTGGGCTTGGGTAGGGTGCTCTTTCCAAGGGCCGGTGCGGACTCGATGGGCCGATTAGCCTTCTTCTGCACTGTAAATTCTATGATCTAAGCAGATGGAGGGCCATGAAGCAAGGGTCTGTGTTCCGAGAATAGAGCAACAAGAGTTTCATTGAGTGTAATTCTGAAGGGCTGTTCTACGCCCTTGTATACTTGCATTGTAAAAGCCTGAAGATAGCAGCAATGCACTGGACATTGCAGCAGCTGAAGACGTCAGTATTTTTTTTTAAATTAGACTACCCAATTCAATTTTTTTCCAATTAAGCATGGCCAATCCACCTACCCCGGACATCTTTGGGTTGTGGGCGGAACCCACGCAAACGCGGGGAGAATGTGCAAACTCCACACGGACAGTGACCCAGAGCCGAGATCAAACCCGGGACCTTGGCGCTGTGATGCAACAGTGCTAACCACAGTGCCACCATGCTGCTCTGACAACAGCATTTTATATACTGGGCACAGCTTCACAGTCCTGACGGCCTTCACGATTTTCTTTTTTTTTTTAAAGAAATTTAAAATATCCAGTAGGACAAGAGCAGCAGATACCTGGGAATCCCATCGCCTGGAGGTTCCGCTCCAAGTCACTCACCACCCTGACTTGGAAATATATCGCCGCTCCTTCACTGTCGCTGGGGCAATATCCTAGAACTCCCTCCCTAACAGCACAGTGGATGTACCTATAACTCAAGGACGGCGGCGGTTCAGGAAAGCAACTCACCACCACTTTCTGAAGGTCAACTAGGGATGGGCAATAAATGCTGGCTAACCAGTGAAGCCCTCAACCCGTAAGTGCATTTTTAAAAATATATATATTTTTGTATAATTAAGGTGCAATCCAGCATAGCCGATCCACTTACTTTGCACATCTTTGGGCTGTGGTGGTGAGACTCACGCAGCCACAGGGAGAATGTGCAAATTCCTCACGGCCGAGATCGAACCCGAGTCCTCAGTGCCATGAGGCAGCAGTGGCAACCACCGTGCTGTCCCAGCCTTCATGATTTTCATCCTTTAGTATTGTGTTTTGGCAACTGTACTCAATCGGCAAAACTTTCACCACAGGGTGGCACCAAACCTGGTCTCTTCAGGATCAAAAGAAGTCATCCTCCAAAAGGCCCAAAAGTTCCGGCAAATGGCATCGGGCCATAGTTCAACTACCCTTGCCCATTTAATCTCCCGTGATACATGGCAATTGCAAGCTGATAAAGTGCAGTTTCCTCTACAGTGCACAGCTGCTATGCATCTCTTCAGTCACATCAGGCTGAAGGATTGCATCATGAACAGCGCAAATGAACAAGGAAGTGGAAGTTGGCGTGGTAAATTCAATGTCAAATTCAGTACAGAAATGGAAACAGACAGGAAGATATTCAACTTGGGGGGGAGACACAGAAAAAAAGCAAACACATTTTTAAAAACACAACGAAAATAAAAGCTGAACGAGTTAGACCCCACAACTGTAGCAGTTCATGTTACGTGCCTGAACTGTTGATGCAGCTTTTAACACATTAGGCAGTGCAAATAGACTATGACGAGTTTTGTTCACATTTGCTGCACAATTGCAGGCAATTCACGTCACTCAATGCATTTGAATGTGGATCCAAAAACGCTCATCGGGGAAGGCTCACCCCTGACAGCAACTTCTCAATTTCCACATTAAACCTTCCACCTGTCCCTCACCTCAAATTGCTGCGGCATTTGCACATGATCAGCACTTATTTTCACAGCAATAAAATGTCGCCATTTTCAGACCTTTGAATGGGGAGAGAAAATGGAAAAATATGCCATCATCTTCATTTCCTTTCTGATTACATCACTTCACTTTTGTGCCCACAACGCAGAACATGTACTCAGTTATAAACCACAAAGGCAAAAATTCAGATCAAATGATTCTACCAGACTGTGCTCATCAAACAAGTTTCAGACTTGCAGTTATTAAAGCCCTTTGGCAGAACAGCTTTCTTTTAACTCAACGCCAACTATTTTCTCCAATCATATATATTTACTTCATGAACACACAGACAAAAAAAACCTTCGTCATTTTCTGGGCTTGTACCAGATCACAATCTAACTTTAACCACACATTGTGGTGATCAAACAGGAGCCCGAGACAGGTTTGTCAATGGAACAAAGCGTTTATTAAAACCTATTTAACAGATTTATCCCAAAACAAGAGTTCCAACTGTACATCACTTTCTATTTTAGTTACCTGCCTCGATTGCCTAATTCCTCTTTCCCGTTCTCTTGCTCTTTCATGATTTCCTCGTTCCGTCTTTTACTCATACATCAAATGGGGGTTACTTTTCACTACTGTTTATGTCATCTGTCCTAACAACACTTTTAGTCGGTTCAGGAAATGGCCACTTCAACAGCCACTTTAGCAACCAGACCTGGATCAAGGAAGTATTTTGATTACTGTGGGCAGCCAGGAAATCAGCCTCTCGCATGAACACAGATCAGCTTTAGCCCCTTAACCATCTGTGTATAAAGCTACATCAAAATCTGTGCACTGTTGTTCAATAGCTATGCATAGGCTATCTCACAACGACATATCTTCTGGTGCACTGCCATTGCAGAGCAACAGCAAGTAAGGTGTTTGGCCAATAACCATCGCCATGACATGTAATGTTGGCTCGGACCAGGAAATTGGAGGAAGTTGGGCCAAAATTGCAAAGAAATTGCCCCACAAATCAAAGACAGTACGACAAACAGTGCTGCATATTTCCCCATCCAGGTTTGGTTCGGCAGAAGTGGCTGCTAAATTCTTGGCCATTTCCTGAACTCAGTAAAAGTGCAATTTATTCCAGACCTACATGGACCTCTTTTAAATCCGAACCTAATCTCCGAAAAGGCTTTAAAGCATTCAAAGTTCAAATTCATCATAACAGGAACAGAATGCAGCAATATGGTACATACTTCAATACTTTCCGAAATGGCCTAGCACCCCACAGGGCAATTAGGGATGGGCAATCATGTTCCAAATTCCTCCACAGAAGCAATGCAAAGCAAAATTTGACACCAAGCTCCAAAGGACATGTCACATGTCAAAGATATAGTTTTTTTTTTAAATTTAGTGGACCCAATTCATTTTTTCCAATTAAGGGGCAATTTAGCGTGGCCAATCCACCTAGCCTGCACATCTTTGGGTTGTGGGGGCGAAATCCACGAAAGCACGGGGAGAATGTGCAAACTCCACACGGACAGTGAGCCGGGATCGAACCTGGCACCTCAGCGCCGTGAGGCAACAGGGCTAACCCACTGCCCCACCGTGCTGCCCCCAAAGATATAGATTTTAAGCTTAAACTAAACTCAAATTTCTTTCTCACCTCTGGTGGCCCCTGGTTGCCAAGCAACAGGTTAGTCTTTTTGTGAACACTGTTTGTTTTCACGTCGTAAACTTTTCTTACAATGTGGGCTCAGTTTAAAGTGACCAAAACCCAGACATGGAGGCACCTTTGTTTAACACAAAGCAACCAAAGTTTCAACCCTTTCTTCCACAAAATTGAACTTTCTTGAAGCTATAACAAATGTTAGTTATTTATTTTTTTCAATTAAGGGGCAATTTAACGTAGCCAATCTACCAACCCTGCACATCTTTGGGTTGTGGGGGTGAGACCCACACGGATCTGGGGAGAATGTGGAAACTCCACACAGCCAGTGACCCAGGTCCACGATCGAACTCAGGTCCTACGCACTGTGAGGCAGCACTGCGCCACCCTGCTGCACAGCTGGAACATATTTCTTTTTTTTTTAAATATATTTTATTAAAGTTTTCAAACACAATTTTTCCCCCTTACAAATCAACAAAAACGGTAACATGGTAACTGATAGACAACATTGTTTAAATAAAATAGTGAACTAACAAAATAACACAAAATAGTGCTCCCCCCCCGCCCCTTCGCCCCATCTAGAACACAAACAATTTACCCCTCCCCCTTCCCTCCCTCCCTGCCCTCTGGGTGGCTGCTGCTGCTGGCTATCTATTTTCCCCCTAACGTTCCACTAGATAGTCGAGGAACGGTTGCCACCGCCTGGTGAACCCGCCGATCCTCTCAGCGCAAACTTCATCCGCTCCAGTTTTATGAACCCTGCCATATTGTTTATCCAGGCCTCCACGCCGGGGGATTTTGCTTCCTTCCACATGAGTAAGATCCTACGCCGGGCTACTAGGGACGCAAAGGCCACAACATCGGCCTCTTTCGCCTCCTGCACTCCCGGCTCATCCGCTACCCCAAATATAGCTAACCCCCAGCTTGGCTTGACCGGGACCTTCACCACCTTCAAGATCACTCCCGCCACTCCCCTCCAATACCCCTCCAGTGCCGGACACGACCAAAACATGTGTGTGGTTCGCCGGGCTTCCCCCGCACTTGTCCTCCACTCCGAAGAACCTGCTCAACCTCGCTCCCGTTATGTGCGCTCTATGTAGCACCTTAAATTGAACCAGGCTAAGCCTGGCACACGAGGAAGAGGAATTTACCCTGCTTAGGGCATCAGCCCACAAACCCTCCTCAATCTCCTCCCCGAGCTCTTCTTCCCATTTTCCTTTCAGTTCTTCTACCTGCTCCTCCCCCTCTTCTCTCATCTCCCGGTATATTTCGGACACTTTGCCCTCCCGAACCACACCCCCGAAAGCACTCTGTTCTGGATCCCGTGTGTCAGGAGCAGCGGAAATTCCCTCACCTGTTGTCTCGTCAACGCCCTCACCTGCATATACCTAAAGATATTCCCTGGAAGCAGCTCATACTTTTCCTCTAGCGCTCCCAAGCTCGCAAACGTACCATCTATAAATAAGTCTCCCACTCTCCTAATTCCTGCCCGGTGCCAGCTCTGGAACCCTCCGTCCAACCTCCCTGGGGCAAACCTATGGTTGTTCCTGATCGGGGACCACACCGAGGCTCCCAGCACACCCCTCTGTCGCCTCCATTGCCCCCAGATACTTAATGTTGCCGCCACCACTGGGTTCGTGGTAAACCTTTTCGGGGAGAACGGTAGTGGCGCCGTCACCAGCGCTTTTAAGCTCGTTCCTTTACAAGACGCCATCTCCAGCCTTTTCCACGCCGCCCCCTCTCCCTCTATCATCCACTTACGGGTCATCGCCACATTGGCAGCCCAGTAATAGTCGCCCAAATTCGGAAACGCCAGTCCCCCTCTGTCCCTGCTACGTTGCAGGAACCCCCTCCTTACCCTCGGGGTCTTCCCTGCCCACACGAAGCTCATGATGCTCCTATCTATTTTTTTGAAAAAGGCCTTAGTGATCAATATAGGGAGACATTGAAACACAAATAGGAACCTCGGGAGGACCATCATCTTAATCGCCTGCACTCTACCCGCCAGTGACAGCGGCTGCATATCCCACCTTTTGAAATCCTCTTCCATTTGCTCCACCAGCCGAGTCAGATTGAGTCTGTGTAAGGTTCCCCAGCTCCTGGCTATCTGAATCCCCAGGTATCGGAAGTTTCTTTCCACTCTCCTTAGCGGCAGGCCATCTATCCCTCTACTCTGGTCCCCAGGGTGTATCACGAAAAGCTCACTCTTTCCCATGTTAAGCCTATATCCCGAGAAATCTCCAAACTCCCTCAATATCTGCATAACCTCTGTCATTCCCCCCCCACTGGATCCACCACATACAGCAGTAGGTCATCTGCGTAGAGTGACAATCGGTGTTCCTCTCCCCCTCTAGCCGAATGGCCTCCTTCTGCACTGTAAATTCATTGATAATCTATGATTAATCTAGGACAAAGGTTCGGTACAACATCGTGGGCCGAAAGGCCTGTTCTGTGCTATATTTTCTATGTTCTATGTAACCACCCCTCTCCATTTCCTGGAGTCTCTCAGCGCTATGGCCAGTGGTTCAATTGCCAGCGCGAACAGTAATGGGGACAGCGGGCATCCCTGTCTTGTTCCCCTATGTAGTCGAAAATACTCCGACCTTTGCCGATTTGTGACTACACTTGCCATTGTGGCCCCAGAGAGGAGTTTAACCCAGCTGACAAACCCCTTCCCGAACCTCCTCAGCACCTCCCATAGATACTCCCACTCTACCCTATCAAATGCCTTCTCTGCATCCATTGCCGCCACTATCTCTGCCTCCCCCTCTGCTGGGGGGCATCATTATCACCCCCAATAGCCGTCGCACGTTGACATTCAATTGTCTCCCCTTTACGAACCCTGTCTAATCTTCGTGCACCACCCCCGGGCCACAATCCTCTATCCTCATTGTCAGCACCTTTGCCAACAACTTGGCGTCCACATTCAGGAGCGAGATAGGCCTATAAGACCCACATTGCAGCGGGTCTTTATCTCGCTTCAGGATTAGTGATATCGTCGCCTCCGACATTATCGGGGTAGGGTCCCCCATTCTCTGGCCTCGTTAAAGGTTCTTACCAGCAGCGGGGCCAATAAGTCCACGTATTTCCTGTAAAATTCCACCGGGAACCAGTCAGGTCCCGGGGCCTTCCCTGCCTGCATGTTCCCCAACCCTTTCGTCACCTCGTCCACCCCAATTGGCGCCCCCAGGCCTGCCACCTCCTGCTCCTCCACCCTCGGGAACCTTAGTTGGTCCAGAAACTGCTGCATCCCCTCTTTTCTCTCCGGGGGTCGGGACCTATATAACCTCTCATAAAAGGTCTTGAACACCTCATTTACCTTCCCTGCTCTCCGCACCGTGGTTCCCGTTTGATCCCTAACTCCCCCTATTTCCCTTGCCGCTGTCCTCTTACGAAAGCTGGTGGGCCAACAGGCGACTCGCCTTTTCCCCATATTCATATCTCATCCCCTGTGCCTTCCTCCACTGTGCCTCTGCCCTCCCTGTGGTCAGCAGGTCAAACTCCGCCTGGAGTCGTCGCCTCTCCCTATATAGTCCTTCGTCCGGGGCCTCCGCATATTTTTTATCCACACTCAAAATCTCCCCCAGTAATCTTTCCCTCTCTTTGGCCTCTGTTTTCCCCTTGTGAGCCCTGATGGAGATCAACTCTCCCCTGACCACCGCCTTCAGCGCTTCCCATACTACCCCCACTCGGACCTTCCCATCATCATTGGCCTCCAGGTACCTTTCAATACATCCCCGCACCCTTCCGCAGACTCCCTCATCCGCCAATAATCCCACATCCAGTCGCCAGAGTGGATGCTGTTCCCTCTCCTCTCCTAGTTCTAGATCCACCCAATGTGGGGCATGGTCTGAAACAGCTATGGCCGAGTACTCCGTTCCTTCCACCCTCGAAATCAGTGACCTTCCCAAAATGAAGAAATCTATCCGGGAGTATACCTTATGGACATGGGAGAAAAAGGAGAACTCTTTGGCCAGCGGCCTAGCAAATCTCCACGGATTCACTCCCCCCATTTGGTCCATAAACCCCCTAAGCACCTTGGCCGCTGCCGGCCTTCTTCCGGTCCTGGATCTAGATCTATCTAACCCTGGGTCTAGCACGGTGTTGAAGTCCCCCCCCATTACCAGGTTTCCTACCTGCAGGTCCGGGATGCATCCCAGCATCCGCTTCTTAAATCCCGCATCATCCCAGTTCGGGGCATATACGTTGACCACCACGACCTCTATTCCCTGCGGGGCCCCCTACCGCCCCGTTTCCATTCCCCACTTGTGTCTCTTTTTCCCCCCCACCGGCGCCCACATTTCTCAGTGTCATCCCCTCTCCAATTTACACCTCTATACATCAGCATTGTCGTTTCCCCTCCAACATCAGTCCCTCAGTTCTGGTCCAGTTTCTCTTTTTGAATGAAGGTCCATGCTTCTTCCGACGTTTCAAAATAGTAATGTCTATCCTGGTGCGTGACCCATAATCGCGCCGGCTGCAACATCTCGAACTTCACTTTCTTCTTATGCAGCACCTCCTTGGCTCGATTGAAACTCGCCCTCCTTCTCGCCACCTCCGCACACCAATCCTGATACACTCGTATCACTGCATTCTCCCATCTGCTTGGCCCATCTCAGAACAACCTCTCTGTCATTGAAGCGGTGAAATCGCACGATCATCGCCCTAGGTGGTTCTCCAGCCTTTGGTCACCTCGCAGGTACCCGGTGGGCCCCTTCCACTTCCAAGAGGCCCGAGGGGGCCTCAGCTCCCATTAGCGAGCGTAGCATCGTGCTCGCATAAGCCCCGCCGTTGGCTCCTTCCACTCCCTCAGGGAGACCCAGGATCCGGAGGTTCTTTCTCCTTGATCCATTTTCCAGGACTTCAATTCTTTCGATGCACTTCTTATGGAACGCCTCGTGCGTCTGCATTTTGACCGCTAGGCCCAGGATCTCGTCCTCGTTATCCGTTACCTTCTGCTCCACCACACAGAGCCTTTTGGGCCTTTTGTGTCTCTTTAAGCCCCTCGATTGCCTGTAGCATCGGGGCTAGCACCTTATTTTTCAGCAGCTCCACACACAGTCTTAAAAATTCATCCTGGTCCGGTCCCCATGTCGCCTGGGCTCCCTCCGACGCCATCTTGTTCCTTTCTTTCCTCTGCCGCTGCCCTCGAGGATTCTCCGAGATCTGGCCGCCGATCTTTTTCTTTCCCACGGGGGGGGGGGGGGGGGGGGGGGGGGGCTCCCTGTTGCTTCACCCCACACCGGGTTTCGTCGAAAAAATGTTTTCCCGTTGGGGCTCTTAAAAGAGCCCGACGGTCCGTCAAAGCTGGAGCCGCCGAAACGTGCGGCTTAGCTGGTCATCGCCGCAACTGGAAGCTCGAACATATTTCTAATACCCACAAATGTAAGTATGGATTGTTTAAAGCTACCTTTTGTTGCCTGGCAGTCAATTGATGGTGGGAGAATTTAAATCAGGAATGCTCAAGAGGCCAAAGCTGGAGGAGCACAGCAATCTTGGGGAGATTGTGGGACTAAAGGAGATTACACACATGGCAACAAATTGATTGTTCTCCATGTTAAAATGTTATTCCTTCTATAAATAAATCACCCAGACCCCTCAATTAGGATACTTGTTTGCCATCACTCTTCCATACCCTTCCCCCCCCCCCCCCCCCCCCCCAATATGCTCCTACCTCATTCAGCTGTCCTCTGGAATCAGAATCGTTCATTTCCCTGCAACCTGGACTTGTCATCTCCACATCCGTAGAAGCCCGGCTACGTTTTTTCAGCGGCTTGCAGGAATCAGAAAGCTCACTGGCACCTAAAAGCAAAAGAGGTTACCGTTTTAGTTTGTGTCCTTTCCTGCAACATTTTGGCACAGAGCAGAACGAGAGTCATAGATAAAATAATCCACGTTGGGATGTAACTTTTCAAATTGCGAATATGAATGTTCACCATCGAGCATCATCACTGTAGAACATGTGGTAATTAGTGCCTTACCTGGCAGAGCTGAACTCGACGTTCCATGTGCATGGAGCAATGATGTACCTCTCTGTGGACTAATCATCTCTGCTGCTGTTGGAATAGTTTCCATCTGTGAAATGGAACACAAATCATAAATACAAATTAATCGTGAATCCAAAGATTTCTGACAGTACTGTCGACAAATCAATATCGACTGTCAACAAAGAAGCCCAACTCAAAGAAAGCCTGGGAGGGTAACCCAGAAGGTGAAGGAGGGAAGATGACCGCCACGCCCATTACTTTAGGCACATTGGCTAAAGTGATGACGCAGGAGCTGGAGAAATTTGGCAGGCAAATGGATTGGCAATTTGGATTTGTTTTATTGTCACGAGTACCGAAGTACAGTGAAAAGTATTGTTCTGCGGACAGTCCAGAGACATCATTCCATACATGAAAAAAAACATAGGACAGGCATAAATACATAGACAAAGTGATCAGGTGAAGCATACCGAGTGCAGTATTACTCAGTGGAGAAGATGTATGAAGAGATCAGATTCATAAGAGAGTCACTTAGGAGGCTGCTAACAGCGAGGAAGAAGCTATTTTTGAACATGTCAGTGTGTGTTCTCAGACTTTGGTATCTCCTGCCCAACAGAAGAACTTGGAAGAGTGAATAACCCGGGTGGGAGGGGTCTTTGATTATGCTGCCCGCTTACCCAAGGCAGTGGGGGGGTGCAGACAGAGTCAATGGATGGGAGGCGGGTTCGCGAGTTGGACTGGGCTGCGTTCACGACTCTCTATAGTTTCTTACGGTCTTGGGCCAAGCAGTTGCCATACCAGGCTGTGATGCAGCTAGATAAGATGCTTTCTAGGATGCATCTGTAAAAGTTGGCAAGAGTCAATGTGGACATGCCGAATTCCCTTAGTTTCCTGAGGAAGTATAGGCGCGGTTGCCACCCAGGTTGATAAGAGTTGTTAAGGCGGCGTATGGCGTGTTGGCTTTCATTAACAGGGGGATTGAGTTTAAGAGCAGCAAGGTTTTGCTGCAGCTTTATAACATCCTGGTCAGACCACACTTGTCATATTGTGTCCACATTTGGTCGCCTCATTATAGGAAGGATGTGATGCTTTGGAGAGGGTGCAGAGATTTACCAGAATGCTGCCTAGACGGGAGGCCATGTCTTATGAAGAAATAATGCGGAGATGCCGGCTTTGGACTGGGGTGAGCGCAGTAAGAAGTCTTACAACACCAGGTTAAAGTCTAACCAGTTTGTTTCGAAACAAACCTGTTGGACTTTAACCTGGTGTTCTAAGACTTCTTACTTATGAAGAAAGGTTGAGGGAGCTAGGGCTTTTCTCACTGGAGCGAAGAAGGAAGAGTGGTGACTTGATAGAGGTATACAAGGTGATGAGAAGCATGGATAGAGTGGATAGCCAGAGACTTTTCCCCAGGGTGGAAATGACTGTCACGAGGGGACATAGTTTTAAGGTGATTGGAGGAAGGTATAGGGGAGATGTCAGAGGTAGGTTCTTTAGAGTGGTGGGTGCGTGGAATGCACTGCCAGCAGAGGTGGTGGAGTCAGAGTCATTAGGGACATTTAAGCGACTCTTGGAAAGGCACACGGACAACAATAAATTGAAGTGGTGTGTAGGTTAAGTTGATCTTAGATTAGGATAAATAGCGGCACAACATCGTGGGCCGGAGTGCCTGTACTGTGCTGTACTGTTCTTTGCTCGATGTAACAATCTTGCAAGTTTATAGCAAAGAGTATAGTAATCACAGAGTGATTATCACACTATGCCAATCAATTCAAATTCTTGATGAACCATTTTTTCATCCATCACATCCCCTTCAACTGGAATAGCATATCCAAAGTAAAGTTTGAACTGAACATAAAATCAAAACGTGCATATTTCACAATAAAATGATTAAATTAATCCACTGAATTATCAATAGTGGCTTCATTCAAGTTTTTGCTTGAAGTCCCTGGCCTAGGCTCGAACATGATAGTCCTGCCCAAAACAGTGACTCAGAGTTGAACTAGCACTGTGCACCCTGCATACATGTTGCAAACTCAATGTTCATCAGTATTTTTCAGTCAGTTGTACAGATGACAAATTTTCTTCAGCCTGTGGCACTCGTGATTCTGCATCTTTTGCTATCAGTAGGTAAAGAACAAATTTAAAGGACAGCATGGTGGCATAGTGGCTGTCACAGCTGTTTAGCACAGGGCTAAATCGCTGGCTTTGAAAGCACGCCAAGGCAGGCCAGCAGCTTGGTTCAATTCCCATAACAACCTCCCCGAACAGGTGCTGGTATGTGGCGACTAGGGGCTTTTCACAGTAACTTCATTTGAAGCCTACTTGTGACAATAAGCGATTTTCATTTCATTTTCATCACTGCTGCCTGACGCAATGAGGACCCAGGTTTGATCCTGACCCCGGGTCACTGTCCGTGCGGAGTTTGCACATTCTCCCCGTGTCTGCGTGGGTCTCACCCCCACAATCCAAAAAAGATGTGCAGGGTAGGTCAATTGGCCACGCTTAATTGCCCCTTAATTGGAGAAAAATTGGGTACTATAAATTTTAAAAATTTAAATATGGAAAAAAAGGTAAAGAACAAATTTTAAAATCTCCAAGCTAAAATTTATACGGAGTTATTTTAAATGTAGTGAAGGTGTCTGACGGACTTCATTTCATATTATTTCAGTTTGCAAATAAAAACTGACAACTAATTGTCTCCCTTATTCTGTTAAGCGGATAATTATTTACAGCAGCGAGACATGAGTTGCACTTGATTCAGTTCAATAATTTTGTTGAAGTTCAAATCTGAAGGCAACTAATGACCTTGCTTGTGTTTGATAAGTTCGAAAAGTACAATGTTAAGGAGATTCAAATGAGGGAGTGAAAAATTCACAAACAGAAACAAAGGCTCACAGGTACTGCTATTTCACATTTTGATTTTGTCTTTAAAACAAAAGGTGTTAAGTTTAGATACAGACAAAGCTCCTTATACGCCTGGAAATACAGCTTTCGCTAGAGAGACAGGAAATGAGCATGTTAAGGAGCGGCATGGGTTGTGGAAGGATAAAGGGATCGGAGGTGCCATGGGAGGAAGAAGAAATAACTTGGATGAAGGGAGTATCACAATTTTGCAGATGTTAAGTTTGGAGACACAATAAATTAGATCGCAAAATGCGACAAAGCCAACAGACAGATTAACTGAGTTGGCAAAACTATAGCATGTGGTTGAAAGCAGTACAGGTAACACAACCGTAATTTGTACTCCTTTAAGTTTAATCAGCTGAGAGATCATTTTTCACACAAACAGCAGTGGAAATTTTGAATTAATTCCCCCCACCAAACGTCTGTAGATTCCATTGGAACTTTCAACAGCAAGATCAATAGATATATACTCGTTAAGTATATTTATGGATATGGATCAAAGATGGGCAAATGGAGTTAAGGGACAGATCAGCCGTGACCTAACAGAAGGATGAGATTGGCACGAGAGGGCCTGAATGGGATACTTCTGCTTCCTATGTTTTTTCTGATTTCCCACCACGGGTTTGTCTCCACTCTCACAGCCAACCCTATGGTTGCAGGACGTACCTGTTCTTTCCGCATTTTCTTTTTTGGCACAACTTCTGTAGATTTCTCAGATTCGGAGCGACTCCTAACTGATCTTCTTTGCTGTTTCCTTTCTGAAGGACATGAAAGAGAACTTTAAACCAAACAAAGAAACAAAACAACTTTGGCATTCGTGTTAGTATAAAATATCAAAAGGCTTTGGCTGGATTTATGAGGCAGACTGGCTGAATTTGAGATACTCAACAGCTGAGACAGAAAAAAACTTCTCTTCTCTTACAATGGAAAGATAATCCTCTCCGACTTCCCTCTTTTCCCAGCTCGCCAACAAATTGTACTCTTTCCCCATTAGATTGGACTGGATTTGTTTATTGTCACGTGTACCAAGGTACAGTGAAATGTATTTTTCTGCGAACAGCTCAACAGATTAAATACATGGGAAGAAAACACCCCCCACCCTTAAATTAATATTTAAACACAACAGTTAAATTAAATCATAACACTGAGCAGAGAACAAGAAACCCTTTTACAGCTTTCACTCAAGGTTCACAAAGAGCAGGAAACAGCCTGGCTTGGCTCAGCCCCAAACTTTCACACCAAGTTCAGACTGGAATTTTATCAGTTTGTCTTCATTCTGTAATCCGGGAGTTGCCTGGCCAAAACTACTGATATAACAATATGAAACTCTTCATTTTCCAGTTTGGGTTTATACTCACGCTTCCCAAGTATAGCAAGCGTGCCAAATTAGCAACATCATATGTCATGCCTGAGGTGGCCTTCTTTTCTACAAGCACATATAGCAAACATGCACACACATAGCAGAAACTTAACTAGCGAGTCATCCTTTATGCACCATCCTGTGGATAACTTTCAGAGACGTTTCATGAGATCAGAGAGAAAGAGACTGTCTGCCTGCATTCCAGGGGAATAGCAAATGAAAAGAAGACAAGGGGACAAAGCAAAGGGGACAAAGATGCGCATTTACCTGATGCAATCGGGTGTGCCTCTCCGTGCACAGAGGAATTAACTTCGGCTTCTCGTTTCTCACTCCGCAGGCTTAACGGCGTGATTAGAACTTCGTTTGGCGATGGCTCTGCCTTAATACTCGTTCCCTTCTAGGAATAAAATGATTCCATTACCCATACAAAGCCAAGACTATCACCTCCCTGAGGTTCCCCAAACTCTGAGGGAAGTCACGAGGAGGAAGGAAACAAATTCTTTTTGATGGGGAGGAAAGGAGAAGATAAAACGTCCATTCTTTAAAATGGAAATTTTAATTTAGATGGACCTTTCAAAGCAATCGAGATCCACTTCTTATTTTGACAACCATAAATTTATAAAACATTCTGGGAAGATATTCACTTTACTGAAAACCTCTCTTCTACAATCTAAATATCCTGAAAATTGTAAATCTATTTCCATGTTTCACCTTTTGCAAATAACATGCGATGCGAAGTATAGCACCACAATGTCAGAGGGCATGTTTTCGCTCAAATAACACTGGGAGTGGGAGACATGAGATACAAAAATCTTTCAATCCAACTATCGGGTTTAATTTTAATTTTGTATAATTGAGGGCAGCACGGTGGCACAGTGGCTTAGCCCTGATGCCTCATGGCGCCGAGGTCCCAGGTTCGATCCCGGCTCTGGGTCACTGTCCGTTTGGAGTTTGCCCCCACAAAGATGTGCAGGCTAGGTGGATTGGCCACGCTAAATTGCCCCTTAATTGGAAAAAAAAAATGAACTGGGTACTCTAAATTTATTATTTTTTTTTTTTTAATTTTTAATTTTGTATAATTGTATTTTCTTTGAAGTTTCAATTTTACATTCCTCCTGTCTTTCTCAACCATTCAAACAACATCATCCAAAACCCGAAGAACTTCTTTCTGGCCCATCTGCTTTTTTCCCTGTTGACTCTTGAATCTTCTTCCAGCTCAGATGTGACTCTCCGCTGACATTTTCAATGCAGCTCCATAATCAGCTAACTCGGATGCTGATGGTACTTAAACACGATGCAGACATCATCCTGACTGAAAGAATGCCAAGAGGCGAGTCTTCTCATTTGGAATTTTTCCGCGCGAGTCAAATACACATTACAAACATGCCAAAATAATGAAGAAAACTCAGGATTTTTTTTTTTTTTGCAGAAAGAAAATGCTCCATAGGAAACAGATTATTTCAAACCATCAGCATGGCTTTCACTGATGTGACTTTAAGGCAGGAGAGAAAACGGAAAAGGAAAACATGGTTTTGAAAAAGCAAAATTATAAAATTTCCGAAATATATTTATCTAATTTATGTAGATCATTTAAACCAAAATAGACATAATTACACCCTACAGAACAATGCAATTCCCATTCACCATAAGAAAACATTTTATGTCAACATCCCATCACTCTGGACAATGATGAGACAAATATAAACAATACATTAACAAACACAATCAGCATCTCCAGCAGGTAGGTCCATGGCATTTTAATGTGCCCAATCTTACTGTTAACTTTTGGCACTTGGTCACCAATAAAGCATCGGGCCACAAGAACAGATCACAATTTTAAACATGATTCAAGTTGTCATTGAAGGAATTTGCATTTCCTGCACAAACTTCTGCAATGCTATCTCACTCTGTTGCATATTATGCAAATACTGATGTGATCTCAGAAACTTTAATCACAGTTGTTTCTGACGGGCGGAAAGTGGTTTCTGTCGCTGGTCAGATATCTGCCATCGATGACAGTCTCAGATGGCAGGCAGGCATCAATTCCTAAACTGAGGAACAAAAGAAACAGGGAAAGGTTCCATTTGTCATTTTTGAAACCTCAGTTGAAGAATCTAAGAAATAGGAGAAGGATAGTTGGCCTGCACGACCATTCACTATGATCATGACTGATCTTCTACATCCGCTTCCCCCTCCACCAGGTCCTGGCAGACTGGATATGGCTCAACAGGTACTGGTTGCAGTCTGGCATCTCACTCACTGGCCCGTCCCTTAAATGTAAACCCAGACAGCCAGACCAGGCTGCAGGACTCTGAAAGTGCATCAGAGCTGACTGAGCCAATGTTCACACATTCTATCTCTCTCTCACACACAGACATGCTACTTTCCAGCACTAGTCAACGAACAGTAAATCACACAAAAGCAATCCTAAGTGGATTCCTGGCTTTCATTTATTTTCGCTTGCCTTCCTCATTGCGGCCATCGGTATCAATTACATTTTCCTCAAGTGGAAGAAAATGATCAAAGAAAATGAAATATGGGATTCAGATCAGGGGGAACAGTTGTGCTGCGAATAGCTTTCCAAATGGGATTGCAAAGAGAGTGACTTAGAGGGGGTATTGGAACTTCAAACAAAGGAAACAATTTTTATCCATTTAAAACTGAAGATTGATGGTGACTGTTGTGCCCAATGTGCGCACTCAAGAATTCATCAACCACCAACAGTCTGCCAACAGGTAGAGCAAAAAATATGGAGCAAAACAAGCAAATGGCATTTTCCTTTTTTTCCCCTTCAAAACAATCTATTTAATAATTACCCTTGTGGTATTCCTCTTAGAGGCAATTAAACACTGATTAGGCAATTTTCCATTGGCTTCTTTCTCCTCGATTTCAAGTACCTGATCATTTTTTCTTATTGGCAACACCTCACAGTCAGAGCTGCCGCCATTTCTTTTCTCAGCCTGGTTCCCCTTGAGGTTTGCAAGGGAAGGCGGCAGTGATTTTCTAGCCGCAGCTGTTCTCCAAGTCATTTTGGGGGGAGGTTCTTGGATATTTGTTTGTCTTTCAGGTGTGCGCTGACCTGTGTCACTGGCAGCAGGGATCTCGAGAGCTACCTGCTTCACCACAGCCTGGTCGTGTGGAGGACTGCACACCGCTCCCAGTCGTCTATTTCTCTTCACTTCAACATTTAACGATGTTGCAGTCGTATCTGCTGATGTATCAGGCTTTTCGTCCACGTAGATGAAAGTGTACTGTGCTATCCTTTCCTCCTGAGTCAATCTCAATGCGTCTTCGACTTGAGTTATGCCAACATCCCACTGAGGGCGAATTCTCTGTGCTATGGGCTTTAGAATCTGTAAATGGAAATTGAAAAGGTTCATCAATTACAATTCATGAATTATCTTGCTGAACTGAAAAAAGGAAAAGAAGCCAGTTGGAGGTTCGCAAACAGCTGGTTCTTACCCCTACATTCATTTATGCAGCACTTTCCCCATCTACCTGTATGCCAGAATGATCCAATAAAGCACTTGAACAATTCCTGCTGTAACACAGGCAAACATAACTAATGCCAGACATAACATTAGAATAAATGACAAGATGTGAGGCCGGATTCTTCCCCCCTGCTGCTGCAAGATGGCCACGGGCAGGACGCAGACCATGTAAAGGTCCATTGAAATCGGGCGGGAATTTCCAGTCACCGGGCGAGCGCAGCCAGAAAATCCCGCCCACACTCTTCCTTTCTTCACTCTGAATGATTCTGGTTTGAAGGATAAGATCTTGGTTACAATACTGGGACAACGCCCCAGCTCTTAGTGAAGTGGTGTGATACACTCTGATACAATCCAGTTGAAGGGGGCAAATACAGATACTGGACCATTGACATTTTGACTCCAGAGGAGAGTTCTCTACCATTAAATCAAGGTGGGCTTCAGCTAGAAATTAACATTGAGTTTAAGAATCCAGAAAGCGGATTAGTGGCGGTTACTGGAGCCACTCTTGCTCAATCTCAAATTTATTTAAAGAGTTTGTTGGATAGAGAATTGGATGCGACAGGGAATAATCTGATGTGGTACTCTGGAGAGCAGAGGAATAAGTGTTAATTTTACCTGAATTATGTTAACTTTACATATGTGGGGATTATACTTGGGTTGAGTTTCTACTTGAGAACTTCGAATGAGACACAATGAAACTTGGACGGTTGAGTTGGAAGGTATGTCACATTAAGATACATGTAGAAACTTTGAGCACGTGGAGATAGTCCATCTACCCACATTCTTGCAATTTGTTGCAAAATAAATGGAGATAGTACCAGCCATGCCTTAGGTGTCGTTTTCTTCACAATGCATAGATGAAAACAGTCCTCAGTCCTGCCTGTGTTGCTGTGAGATTGGTTTGTCAACTCCAACAGCCAATATGGTGCAATCTGCTACGAACATTACTCGTAGCAGTTAATTACTTTTCTAATTCTGGGGTTTTGATTTCTTCATAGCCCTCATCTCGGAAATTCCAGTTCCAGTTATTTTAACAAGCTATGACACTTCTTTCAAAAGGAATAACAAGTCGAGACGAGATTACACAGAAGCAAAAAATGAAAAAGAAAATGACAAAAATGGTTTAGTTGGGACACAAATTTTGCACCAAATGTCTTTTTCCAAAGCTTTTGGAATAAAGACACAACTGTGACGGTAAACTTAAATTAATTGAACTTGGATTGCACAAGGTATTTCCATATTTGTCAATACTGCATGGCCATTTTAGAAAGCAAAGAACAGCAACAAAGAACAGGTAACGGGTCTTTGTATTGAGCTACTGATCCACAACCATCCACAGAGACTTACAAAAAGCACCATTACAGCACGAGACGGAATAGCCATCCTCAACGACCAAGCTCATGTTAGAGTAAAAGGCTTCAGAGGAATTGAACAAAGCGGCCACTGAAACATAGCAGCAAACAACAGTGGTGGCAGCCTTCCCATTCCTGCTCAATTGGAAAGGTCCGTCTGCTCAGGTCTCCTTAGAGATCTTTTCAACCAAGCAGAGGGGTCGAAGATTGAATATCTTCAGCAGAATGTAGGTAACTGTGTAAATAATACACTGAAAGAGGCAAATGAAGAGAGGAAAGTCCAGTAGGATACACAATGATGCTTTCCCTTGCGGTAAACTATAAAAATCAATTAACTCGAGAAGCAGTAATCCACATCATTAGATAGAAAACAAAAGATTTGTTTCTGTTAACATAACTTAATTTTCTTTAATTGTGGAT
This sequence comes from Scyliorhinus torazame, assembly GCF_047496885.1. Taxonomy (NCBI): domain Eukaryota; kingdom Metazoa; phylum Chordata; class Chondrichthyes; order Carcharhiniformes; family Scyliorhinidae; genus Scyliorhinus; species Scyliorhinus torazame. The sequence goes on from NC_092726.1 coordinate 16,213,301, forward strand.
AATTTCTCATCATGGCTACCTTTTGTTTCTCTGTAGCATTGCTGGCCTGTTTGGCAGTTTCTGCAACAAGGGCACTGTACTGCGAGCGCCCCTTGTAGGGCGCCACCCGCTTCTCGTGGATCCAGGCTCTTTCTGGCACCGTCCCAAAGAACTGCACGTGGTACTCGCGAGCACCTGCACAAACAGATCAGAGATTACAACTTCCAAATCAGACAGACTTCGAACATCAACAATCCCCAAGCTACACCTCTAAACCTTGTGTTTGCTGATTAAGGATTCCTGGCCAGTTCAAAGGACAATTTTTTAAAAGATGTATGTGGTGTGATCACCAGTAGATCCGAGCAAGCAACATTTTTACATAAAAGGGGACACAACTTTGTGATGTTTCACCACAAAATACTGACTGCACTCACTGGCAATATTCAAGGCGTCATGCTTGCCCCACGTTAGCATCTATTGTTCCAGAGTACATTGGGTTGTTCATTCACTGCCCTTCATGATTGAATGCAGCTGTCCTCACTTTCACAACAACAGTACAATTCTAAAATTGAATGGTTTTCTTGTAATGTGATCAGGTCTTGTTATTTGCTACAAAGAGTTATTATTTCTTGCCTCCTTTCACAATGGGTCTCCACATACTTTACACAAACCCGTCCACTGCAGATATTAATTCACAAATTAGTCAAAGATAAGGCATTGGAATGACTTGGGCGTGACTCAACCTATCTTCTCTCCTCTGGAGAAATTGCTTTGCTTTTCTGAGGTACCAGGCGGAATAAAGCAGTCAGCTTTAGAATGACTCGGACAGGCAAAGCTATTCCTGGTACTCCAAAACAAAGAGTTTTCACCAATTAGTTGACTTTTCTCGCTCTCAAAGAGAGTTTTTTTAAAAAAATGTTTTTAAATAATTGCTTATTGTCACAAGTAGGCTTCAATGAAGTTACTGTGAAAAGCCCCTAGTCGCCACATTCGGGCACCTATTCGGGAAGGCCGGTACGGGAATTGTACCCGCGCTGCTGGCTTTGTTCTACATTACAAGCCAGCTGTTTAGCTCACTGTGCTAAACCAGCCCCTAAACCAGAGTAATTCAATTGGCAAAAAAAAGTGGCAAAAACTGGTAATAATTTGCCACATTTAGGGCAGCACGGTGGGGCAATGGTTAGCACTGCTGCCTCACGTCACCGAGGTCCCAGGTTTGATCCCGGCTCCGGGTCACTGTCCGTGTGGAGTGTGCACATTTTCCCTGTTTGCGTGGGTTTCACCCCCACAACCGAAAAGATCCGCAGGGTAGGTGGATTGGACATGCCAATTTGCCCCTTAATTGGAAAAAATGAATTGGGTGCGCTAAATTTATATTAAAAAAAGAAAGATGCATCAGACTAGAACAGCACGCCGCTGAGGTCCCAGGTTCGATCCCAGCGTCGGATCACTGTTCGTGTGGAGTTTGCACATTCTCCCAGTGTTTGCATGGGTCTCATCCCCACAACCCAAAAAGATGTGCAGGGTAGGTGAATTGGCCATACTAAATTGCCCTGAATTGAAAAAAAAAAAAGAATTGGGCACGCTAAACCTATTGAAAAAAAAGATGGGTCAGACATAAACAGAGTTTAACTTGAATTGCACTCAATATCATAATTTTCCTGTCACATGAATGGAAGCGACAATCACACACATTGTCCACAAGACACAAGTCAGGAGTGCTGTGGAACACTCTCCCCTAGCCTGGATTAATGCAACACCAACATTCAAGCAGCTCGACATCATCCAGGGCAAAGCAGCGAATTAGACTGGCTCCCCTTCCACAAACATCCACTCCTTCCACCACCGACAAGATGCACTGCAACAACTCACCAAGCCTCCTTCAACAGCACCTTCCAAACCAACCGATGAGAAGGACAGGAGATGCAGGGGAACACCATGACCTGGAAGTTCCCCTCCAAGCCACACATCATCCTGACTTGGAAATATGTCACTGTCCCTTCGCTGTCATTGGGTCAAAATCCTGGCACTCCCTCCCTCATATCACAGATTGCACAGTTCAAGGCGGCAGCTCACCACAGCTTGTCTGAGCGCTATTGGAGATGGCCGATAAATGCTAGTCTCGCGAGCGACACCCACATACTATTAACAAATAATTGAAGAAGATCCCATATACTGTCCTTCACATATTCACTGAAGGTACTGCAGGCATAGGTCAATGTATGTGATCAATGGATGCTCCCAGACATATATATTTATGTATCAAACACAGTTTGGCAGGGTACAGGTCCATATCCCAGCTGGCAAATTCGCTAATGCTAGCAAAACCTAAGTGGATAAGTTAAGGAAAATAGATAAAGAACTGATCAATTCAGAACCTGTAATTTCCCATCATTGCAATCTGAAGTACTGAGAGATGATTACATAGTGATGGCTTGGCGGATCATCCCTGACACCAACTAAAATAGTGAATCTCAGAAGTTTGCAGAATTAATCTTGTATTTTTTCCCCCATTTTCATTGCTTTCTATAAATGTGGGGTACTGAAGTCATTCACCGCCAGCTTTGTCACCCAAGTGCCCATTCCTACATACGCTCGAGATCCACACTAGTACTTTCTAGGAGGTACCCAGGCCAGTTTCTTCAATTCTAATGAAGGCTACTGAAGCTCATTGGAGTGCTCCACTTACACCAAGATTAGACTTTTAAAAATATTTCTACATCTCTTGTAACTATGAGAGGGGAGAACAGGTTTCATCCACAATGGATTGCAGTGTTCTTCTTACCATTCTTACTGACTTCTCGAAGCCTGTCCACCATCTACAAGACATGTCAGGAGTGTGATGGAGTCATCTCTACTTGCCTGGATGAATGTAGCTCCAACAACCTTCAAGGAAGCTTGAGAACATCCAAGACAAAGCAGGCCACTTCTTGGCACCCCAGCCAGCGCCTTAAACAACCACCTCCTCCCACTGTAGAGTGTGTTATCTACAAGCTATAGTTCAGCAATTCAACAGGGCTCCTATGGCAACGCCTTCCAAACCTATGACGTCTACCACACAGAAGGACAAGGGCAGCAGGTGCATGGTGCACCACCTCCTGCAAGTAGCTCTCAAGCCATACATCATCCTGACTTGTAAACGTATTGCTGTTTCTTCATTGTCGCTCTGTCAAAATCTTGGAATGCCTTTACAACAGAACTGTAGGAGCACCTTCACCACAAAGACCGCTCAAGAAGGTGGCTAACCGTCACCCACTCGAGGACAATTAGGGATGGGCAATAAAGGCTGGCCTTGCCAGTGACGCCCACATCCTGTGAAAGAATATATTTTTTAAAACCTTTTGTTTACATGCTCCTATTGGAAGAGTGCCCAGGAAAAAAAAATTGTTTCATGTTAATAATTCAATTTAAGTACACAAGTAAATTGAAACGTGGCCAGATCTCATTTGTATTCAATCTTGTGCTGTGAGCGGTCATAAAGCCGCCACCTGCCTGGTTGTAAACGACAAAAGAGAACAGTTTGATCAATATAAAAGGAATATTTCTAAAACCAGCGTCAGGCTGCAACAGTAACACTCTTCCTCAAGCAAAAAGCAGCATCTGCACATGGCCAGATAAAAGGTTGGAATAAAATACAAATATTTTACATGATAGCAGGACATAGAATTTCACACTACCGAGGCAAGTATTCAGTCTTAAATTATAACTATAGATTAGAATTGCCATTAGTTGGATATCGGAACATAAGAACTAGGAGCAGGAGTAGGCCATTTGGCCCCTCAAGCCTGCTCCACCATTCAATGAGATCATGGCTGATCTTTTGTGGACTCAGCTCCACTTTCCGGCACGAACACCATAACCCTTAATCCCTTTATTCTTCAAAACACTATCTATCTTTATCTTAAAAACATTTCATGAAGGAGCCTCTACTGCTTCACTGGGCAAGGAATTCCATAGATTCACAACCCTTTGGGTGAAGAAGTTCCTCCTAAACTCAGACCTAAATCTACTTCCCCTTATTTTGAGGCTATGCCCCCTAGTTCTGCATTCACCCACCAGTGGAAACAACCTGCCCACATCTATCCTATCTATTCCCTTCATAATCTTATATGTTTCTATAAGATCCCCCCTCATCCTTCTAAATTCCAATGAGTACAGTCCCAGTCTACGCAACCTCTCCTCGTAATCCAACCACTTCAGCTCTGGGATTCACAGCCTTAACATAGATGAGAGAATATCTGCACCAGTTCTCTTGAAGAGTTTCTTCTTTCTGCGTAGCCCTGCCGAATATTCCCTTTTCTACTTATCTAATTCCTTACTGAAAGTTACCACTGAACCAGCCTTCATCTCCATTTCTCACGTGAACTGACATCACAATTTGTAAGTTATCGGTGATTTGAGATTTGTATTTAAAAAGTTGATATGGCTGGCAGAATGCTATCCTATAATTGGTGGGCAACATTAAACAGATATTCTACGTTAAGGCTGTGAAGATATCCAGCTAATGGCAATACTAATCTATAGTTCTAATTTATGAGGGGGATAAATTTCCCAAACATTGGGCAATTTCTTAAGGCCTAGGAAACCTGTGGATTTCCTGTCCCACTTGCATGAGCAGCATGATCGACAAAATATTATTGCATTCTTCTGATGATCAATGACAGAATAAATTACGGGAAAACAGTTTAAATCAACTGTTGCCACTACATTTTGGGTACAATGGTCGAGAAAATGTAAACCCAGAACAGTAGTTCAACATAAGGACAAGGTTCAACTGTGTGTTCGACAAGGTCAGGAAAAATCAATTCAGTGCGTGGCGTCAGAAATTTCTCCACGCCAAGTGAATGTGTGAAATGGGCTTCCAAGTAGATGTAGTGAATACAAAAACACTGGAATCATTTAAGAAGCGGTTAGATGCAGTCTTATGTAGGGTAGTGGGAAAAGGGGACTGGAGACTTTCCTCCATGGGGGACCCAGATAGCCGTCACCCTCCCAAATCTCATGAATGCTTGAATTGCGTGAAGCGAGAGGACTTTCACTTCTGTTTTCTTTGCCAACCATTAAAAAAAAAGTGTGTTGCATTGCCAATGCAATACTGACGCCAGAAACATGTGACAGCAGTTATCACATGAAACCAAAACAAAACTTTCTGCTTCACAACAAACAGGCTTAAAGTAAAACAAGTAAAGCATTGTGCAGTGGCCATCATGTGAAGAGGAGAACAGTTCACCCCAGTAACAGCAACATCTTCTGATTCTCAATGTGGCAATATTGGCCTGACTGGGCACGTGGCCCAATGCTCGACTCAAGCAAAATACTGCATCCTGGCAACAGCTGATTCGGTTGTTCCAAGGAGGATCCTTGCTTCTCAAGGGAAATATCATTGCTGCCAATTATTCTCATGGGACAGTCTTACCTCTAGTGTTGATCTTGGTATGAATTTGTTGCAATGGATCGCTGGACACCATGCAGGGCCACCAGGGGTAAGTGCCAACCTTTGCCCATACCAAGTCTCCAATCTGGTAACAAGTCGAATCTACAGCCTGGTTTCCAGAAACTGCAAACTGATGGTCCTGGAAAACATAGGGAGGGCAACATTCTCACATTATGACAAATGGCTGTGGCATAATCAATACTTCCAAGTAGTTAACCAATAGAATTTTCTGGAACAAAAACAGAAAGTACTGGACAATCACATCATGTCTGATCGTCTCTGTGGAGCGAGAGAGAGAGAAGGGAGCCAACTGCTGCCTACGGCGCTGAGGACCCGGGTTCGATCCCTGCCCCAGGTCACTGTCTGTGTGGAGTTTGCACTTTCTCCCCCGTGTCTGCGTGTGTCTCACCCCCCACAAACCAAAGGTGTGCAGGTTAGGTGGGTTGGCCATACTAAAACAATTGCCTCTTAATTGGAAAAAAATAATTGGGTATCCTAAAAAAATGTTTTAAAAGGTGCAAGGGGGCTTGGCACACCTTTCAATAATTGCACACAAAACCAGACAGACAGATGTCACCGGTTCCAAATAATGTTGTGACAACCAGTGGTTCTCGGAGGTGCTATCAAAGGCAGTTTTTATTTTGTTTGCTTGGAATTGCACAAAACTGGGCATGCCTCAACTGTTATCACACCTGTCTCCCATTGAAAACATTATGGGATCCAAGGCCCATCCCTTGGACCCATAATCCAATTAAACATTTGAATCATCTGCCGAAGGACTGCAGCATTATCTTTCATATCAAACACAAAACCAACTTTTTATTCAAGCCAACAAAGAATTACAACATACTTCCTTCAACTAACACTCAACAAAAGATCAACAGGTTGGTGATCTTCCTCCTGACTCTACGTGAATTGGCTGCGGTGTGTCTGCACACGTCACAAGTGATCGGAGTTGAAAAATAATTCATTGATTCTGAAGCATTTCAGGATGCCCTCACACATCACAACGTACGATGCAAATACAAGTTCATGCTTTCTTACTGGCTCAACTGTCATATATGGAGAACAAAACTATATGAAACTGATAGAATGCAAGTATTAGGAATTATTAGAGCCATTTGAAAATAAACGTTTGAAATGTTGGTTCAATTTACAGCACGTGTCTGAACTGAAGCAAAATCTCCACCATAACTGTGAATACAAGCTTGGCCAGAGTGACCCCACAGTTTTAGGCAGAGTATCGTCCAACTGAAAGAGAAGCTGTCACAGCCAGGTGGCGATCGATGCTATCCTCAAAGAATATCCATGGTACTGGTGTGCAAGAGACTCAAATTCACTCACACAGTTAAATATAAAAGGTCTCCCAGTTAAGACAGGCATCAGGAGAAATGTGTTCTGAGGGCTGCTCGTCTGTGGAATTTTCTTCTCCAGAAAGTGGTGGAGCTGGCTGCATCACTGAGACAAGATTCTTGATTGGGCGGCACGGTGATGCAGTGGATAACACTGCTGCCTCACGGCGCTGAGAACCCGGGTTAGAGCACGGCCACGAGTCACTGTCCACGTGGAGTTTGCACATCCTCCTTGTGTTTTTGTGTGTGTCTCATGCTAAGATGTGCATGCTAGGTGAATTGGTCACGCTAAATTGCCCCATAATTGGAAAAGAAAAATTGGGTACTCGAAATTTTTTAAAAGCCAAGATTCTTGATTGACAAGGGAGTCAAAGATTATGGGCAAGAGAGAGGAAAGTTCAGGTCATAATCAAATCAGCCATGATCTTATCAAGTGGCGGAATAGGCTCAAGGGGCCAAATAGCCTACTCCTAAATCTTGAGTACTTTGGGCAGCACAGTAGCATAGTGGTTAGCACTGTTGCTTCACAGCTCCAGGGGCCCATGTTCGATTCCCAGCTTGGGTCACTGTCTGTGCGGAGTCTGCACGTTCCCCCCCGTATCTGCATGGGTTTCCTCCAGGTGCTCCGGTTTCCTCCCACAGTCCAAAGATGTGCAAGTTAGGTGGATTGGCCACACTATATTGCCCTTAGTGTCCAAAAAGGTGACGTGAGGTTGCTGGGTTACTGGGATAGGGTGGAGGTGTGGGCTTAAGTAGGGTGCTCTTTCCAAGTGCCAGTGCAGACTCGATGGGCCGAATGGCCTCCTTCTGCACTGTAAATTCTATGATTTGCAGCAGAGGTCATTGGATAGCCACTTGAAATAGAAAGCTGTCTGATTTCCAATCTTGAGCCCAGAAGTCGTGAGGCTATTTAAAAAAAATAAATTTAGGAGTACCCAATTCATTTTTTCCAATTAAGGGGCAATTTAGCGTAGCTAATCCACCTAGGTTGCACATTTTTGGGTTGTGGGGGCGAAACACACGCAAACACGGGGAGAATGTGCAAACTCCACATGGACAGTGACCCAGAGCCGGGATCGAACCTGGGACCTCAGCGCCGTGAGGCCACAGTGCTAACCCACTGCACCACCGTGCTGCCCTTGTGAGGCTATTTTTAGCATGCCTGTCAACACTCACAAGCTAAATCTGCCAGGTTGTGCTTGTAAATTTTAAGACTACAGTAGGAGGGACTTCAATTGGACTTTTATTTTTGCTGAAATTTGAAAATGGAGGCACATGCTGGTGTTTCCAAAGCTTTTCTACAAGATTTCACATTCAAGGCCACATTCAATACGTTCTTCAGTCTTACAGTCTTCCCACCACCATGAGCCTGCTGCACTCCAATTGTGGCCTTGACTTCCAAACATGAATCATTTCAGCACTGGCAGCTCGAAATTTCCTCTCTGCCCTTCTTTCCTTAGAAAACCTATCCCTTTGGTCATCTACCCTGATATCTCCTGCTGTCATTCAATGACGAATTTTGTTCATTATCACTCCTGGGATATTTGGTTTTTACATGAAAGCTGCAGTTGTAAAACCACCTACCCACTACCTGACAACTTGCCCTCCCAAGCATGTGCAAGAAACTGTTCCTTGTCATGTTATGTTCTTCTTCAAATTAATATCTAGAACTTATGGAGCTACTTACAAGGTTTTTGCGAAGCAAAGCTGAAATCGCTGTTCTGGGGTGTTAATGCTTCCAAAATACTATTACAGTTACATTGATATAAATGAAATTATCCTTATTTTACAGATCACAGATTAGAAAAGGATAACTTTCAGCTGAAAAAGACCTTCTGACAGAGACTTGGCTTGATTCTTTACCATACTTTGCAGGATATCTGCTGCTCTGCCTACTTGGTCTTGTGATGTTACACAACTTCCCAGTCGAAATGAGGAGGTAAGCAATTTACTCCTTCTGAAGATACTGAGAGACCTCGGCATCCAGAGGTAATTGGGCCTGCACTTTGTTTATTACTGCCTGGCCACCCCCATAGCTGAATAACATTACTAATCAGGATAAGTAAAGCACTCAATAATACACAATAATCTCCTATCGCAGTCTACATTCAATCAGATCTCAATCACTACATACTGGTCAGAAGTCTGGGGAGACCATTCTTGTTTTCTCCACACCAACTGGCAGAGATACAAGAAGGTGACACTAACAGGTGTGAAGACACATCCCACCATATTAAGCATGTTGAGTATTAGTATGTAAACATCACAGGCTGTCCATTTAGAGTCATTCAGGTCGGCAACACAGAAGAGGCCCTTCAGCTCATCCCATCCACGCTGGTCAAAAACAACCACCTAAATATTCAAATCCCATTTTCCAGCACTTGGCCCGTAGGCTTGTATGCTTTGGCACCGCAAATGGATATCTAAATACTTCTTCAATGTTATGAGGGCCTCTGCCTCCACCCCTCTTTCAGGCAGTGAGTTCCAGACTTCCACCACGCTCTGGATGAAAAGGTTTTCCTCTCTAAAACTCCTGCCCCATACCTGAAATCTATGCCCCCGGTTATTGATTCCTCCACCAAAGGGAAAAAGATTCTTCCCATTTACTCGATCTGTGCCCCTCATAATTTTATACATCTCAATCATGTTCTCCCTCAGTTTCCTCTGCTCGAAGGAAAACAACCGCAGTCTATCCAATCTCTATTCATAACTAACACTCTCCAGTCCAGACAACATCCTGGTAAATCTCCTCCGCAACCTTTCCAATACTATCGCATCCCTCCTGTAATATGGATTCCAGAACTGCACACAATCCTCTAGCTGTGGCCTAACCACCGTTTTATCCAGTTCCAGCATAATCTCCCTGCTCTTAAACTCTATGGCAAGTATACCATATGCCTTCTTAATCAGTGTATCTACCTGCCTGGTACCTTAAGGGACCAGTGTACATGCACACCATGTCCCTCTGAGCTAAAGTGCTTCCTAGGGTCACAAGTGCATCACCTCACACTGGATTGAATTCCATTTGCCACTGATCAGCCCATCTGACCAGTCCGCCTATATTCTCCTGTAATCTAAGACTATCCTTCCTCACCATTTGCCATCCCACCAATTATCGTATACTCTGCAAACTTACTGCACAATCCTCCTACATTAATTTCTAAATCATTGATACGTAACACAAAGAGAAAGGGCCATAACACTGATTCCTGCAGGACCCCGTTGGACACAGGTTTCCAGTCAGAAAAACACTCCTCGATTACCACCTACTGCGTCCTGCCACTCAGCCAATCAGGATCCAATTTGCCAAATTTCTTTGGATCCCAGGGGCTCTTACCTTCGGTATCCATCTCCCATGTGGGACCTTCTCAAAAGCCTTGCACGAGTCCAAGTAGACTACGTCAACTTCATTGTCCTCATCTACAAACCTAGCCACCTCTTCGAAAAATTCAAATCAAGTTGGTCAGTCTTAACCTCTTCTTAAAAAGAAAAAGAAGCTGACTGCTCTGGATTAGTCCCTGCCTCTCCAAATGTAGATTAATTGCTTCCCATAGTTTCCTCACCAGAGGTTAGACTGCAGTTTCCTGATTTATCCCTTCCTCGCTTCTTGAATATGGCTATCATTGGCAATCCTCCAGTCTTATAGCACCTCTCCTGTGGCCAGAGAGGAATTGAAAATTATTGCCAGCACCCCTATTTCTTCCCTTGCCTCACTCAACAGCCTGAGATACATTTCATCTGGCCCTGGAGATTTGTCGACTTTTAAGCATGATAGACCATGAATAACCTCCTTTCGGTCTATGCTAATTTTTTTAATTTTAGCACAGTCCTTTTCCCTGATTTCTATACCCACACTAGCCCTTTCACGAGTGAACACCGACTCAAAGTATTCATTTTGAACCCTACCTGCATCCTCCTGTTCGACACACAAATTGCCATCATGGTCCTGCATGGACCCTACTCTTCACCAAGTTTCCTCCGAATGGACATAAACAACTTAGGATTTTTCTTTATTTTACCTGCCAATATCCTTTCATGTCCCCTTTTATGCTCTCCTACTTTCCTTTTTAAGTTCCGTCTTGCACATTCTATACGCCTCTAGGACTTCCATTGTTTTGAGCCCTCAGTGTCTGCCATAAGCCTCCCTTTTTCTCTTTATCCAATGCTGTATATCCCTCAATATCCAAGGTTCACTGGATTTGTAGGTCTCACTATTTTTCTTGATTGAAACATCCTGGCCCTGCACGCTCCCCATTTCCTTCCTGAATGCATCCCAGTGTTCTGTCACAGATTTACCCAAAAATGTCTCCTCCCAGTGTACTCTGGCCAAATCATATCTGATCTTAAAAAATTACCCCCCCCCCCCCCCCCCCTTCTCTGGCCAAATTTATCGGATCTTAAAATCAACCCCCCCACTCACAAGTTGAGAACTTTGATTTCATGCCCAACTTTATCCTTTTCCGTGACATTCTTGAATCTGACAGAGTTATGATCACTGTCTGCAAAATGCAACCCCCACTGATACTTAAACCACTTGCTCAGCTTCATTACCCAAAATTACATTCAGGACCTCTCCCTCTCTTGCAGGACCATCTGCATACTGACTTAAAAGGTTCTCCTGAATGCATTTTAAGAATTTTGCTCCCTCCAAACCTTTTACACTATGACTACCCCAGATAATGTTGGGGAAGTTGAAATCCCGTCACGACCCTAGTATTGTTACACTGATCTGAAATTTGCCCTCATATCTGCTCTTCTATTTTTCTCAGACTGTTGGGGACTCGATAGAACACTTCCAGCAATGTAATTGCTTCTTTTTGGTTTTTAAGTTCTGCCCATATAGCTTCATTTGAAGAGCCTTCTAAAATGCCTCTTCTCTGATTCTGCACTGAGTGCATCTCTCATCACAACAAATGGAGAAAAACTGTCTGCATGCCACAGAGTTACAGTCGACTCTTAATGCCCACTCTCGTGCCAGGCATACATGGAATATCTTGCTCTACAGTTCGGCATGCTCGTGATTTACAGAAGTAACTTTTTCCATTGCCGCCATGAATAATCAAAACATTCAGATGGTATCTCACATGTCAAACAGGAAAACAAACTGTCAAGCCTTTCGTGTGATATTGCACCAGGAGACTGTATAAATGCACCCATCAATTGCAAAATATGTTCAGTGATGAACACTGCTGCCTCACGGCGCCGAGGACCCGGGTTTGATCCCAGGTCCTGTCTGTGTAGAGTTTGCACATTCTTCCAGTGTCTGGGTAGGTCTCACATCCCCACAGATGAGCATGGTAGCTGAATTGGTCATGCCCCTTAATTGGGGGCAAAAAAATAATTGGGTACACTAAAAAAAATATTTTTTTTTAAATTGCAAAATATTTACTCAATAGAAACAGACCATTTGGTTCAACGGCTTCAAGCTACCATTTGTGTTCTCTTACCCTTCTTCATGTCACCCCATCAACAAATCTTTCTACACTTGCCATTGAATACATTTAGCATCCCTTTTTTCTGCTGCCATTATATTAATACAATTACACCAACATCCACCCTTTTCCCTTCCTGATTATATTTTAACCAGAACCATTTCAACCCACTCTTTCAGTCGCCATGTCTCAGTCACTCAGCTCTTGGCAGCTGTTGTATTGCTTCATTTTGGATTTTGTGCATGCTGCTTCAAACAGTGCGTTTAATATAATTTCTAATACTGGTTCCATTTGTTTTCTTTTTTACTATCCTTTTAAAACCTGTTTTATAACTATATTTGTTTCCTTACATTGGCGTGATCCTTGATCTGGTCTTCACTCTCATGTCCTATTTGTTTTGTCTTCAGACATACAGAAACACAACTCAAGCGATACTGAATTTGTGTGTGGATGAGAACATTAGTGGGGAGCACAGATTACGCATCCAATTTGTTACTGTTAGTGGTACAAATATCCTCCAACGGAAGCCTTAAAAAAGAAACTGGGCCACACCCTGGGATTGAATATGGTCACCTCGGAGACACAGATCCAAATGTATTCCAACGCAATGCAGCTGAAGTCTCATTTCTCTGGTAAATTTCAAGGTCCTATGTCAAGAATAATTTTGGAAATGTCCAAATGTACAAGGAAGAGACTCAAAACCACTTCTAATTTCCCAATAAACTTCTCAGGTTGCATTTGGAGCTGTTGCAGTATGTAGAAAATAATGCACCAGTACAGCAAGTAATGGTCTTCTGAAAACAGACACTGTGATATTACTGTGCGCACTGGACAGAACTTCACACTCCATCTAATTGCTATGTGTGATCACCGATCATTTGCTGTTGGCACTGCTTCCTGAATGGTTCTGTTCCATTTCCCAAACCTCAGTGGTCACCTCAATGAAAAGTAACTTCATAAAAATAATTTCTGAAGATTCTAGTTTTAAACCCTCTTTTCATTTCAGCTGCTTTTTCCTGTAGCTGAGACATTTGCTGGGGTACCAGTGACAGCTTGACCAAGTGACAAGTCTTTACATGTGAGATGAGTGGGAATGTCAGCAGTCGACAGTACCATAGAGAATACCAAAACTGATCTTTTCTTGATAGATTGTGCATACACATTGCCATGCATTCACTTACAAAGTGCAGTTACTTTCCAATCTTGCAGCTGATTCTTTTCCCTCTCTATGTTAGTGTTGTTGATTGTCATTCCTTAACTGCTGTTGCCCCAACCTAGATCAGTTAACTCAACTTAGACCAGGAATAAAAAATGGGACCTTGTTAGTGCTTCAACGGGCAGTAGCCTGATTCAAAGCTTGGTTAAAAGGCTTTGAAAATAACTCTAAAAAGCATATAATCCACAAACAAGCCCAATATCTTCCACATAAATCATTATATGTCCAGTCAAAACAGCATCACTGGCAGTCCCTGATTCCATTCATCATGACATTAATTTTCATCACTGATTGGAATTTCTCTCCTGTAACCATTGTTTATTGTATTTATTCAAATTCTTCATTCACATGTCCTTGGGTCGTACGAACATTGATTGGTAAGGACTATTCAGTCCCTACTGGCAGCAGGTTGTGAATCACAGACATGGGCCCATAACTTCCTCGGGAGTGAAAATCAGCGGTGGATTACCACTCCATAGCAACTTCGGGGCTTTGGATTTCAAGCAGAGCTGTCTCACCAGACCATCCTAACTCAAGCCAGATGAAACTGAAAAAGTGCTATTTTTCCTTCTAACTCTGAGTAACTTAAAATTGCTTTGTCAGATGGTTCCCAACACAGCGCAATTGTCCAGGAGAAGTTCGCTCTTCTGGACAATTGCCAAGTAGACCCTTATATACTAATAATAATCTTTATTAATGTCACATGTAGGCTTACATTAACACTATTGTCACAAGTAGGCTTACATTAACACTGCAATGAAGTTACTGTGAAAATCCCCCAGTCGCTACACTGTTTAGCACAGGGCTAAATCGCTAGCTTTCAAAGCAGACCAAGGCAGGCCAGCAGCACGGTTCAATTCCCGTAACAGCCTCCCCGAACAGGCGCCGGAATGTGGCGACTAGGGGCTTTTCACAGTAACTTCATTTGAAGCCTACTTGTGACAATAAGCGATTTTCATTTTCACTATGGCGCCAGTTCAGGTACACTGAGGGAGAACTCAGAATGTCCAATTCGTCTAACAAGCACGTCTTTCAGAACTTGCGGGGAAACCCACGCAGACCCAGGGAGAACATGCAGACTCCGCAAGACAGTGACCCAAGTGGGAATCGAACCTGGGACCCTGGAGCTGTGAAGCAACAGTGCTAACGATTGTGCTACCGTGAAGCCCAGGTGGCATGCAAGGTTCCTGGAGGGATTCTCCAAAAACAATACTTGGGGTGCCTGGAGGTTATGGCCCAAGACACTGTGTTCCAAAAGAGTGACGGCGGGTGAATGTCTTATGAAAACTAAGTTGTGAGTATTTTAATTGCAAATTTAAACCTTCATTGCCCATTATTTGGAAATCTGCACAAGACTGCACTCGGTATCAAAACTGAATTGTAAACCACTATATGCCAGTCTGAAAACTTTTATTTTAAGCAAGAGAAAGGTCTTTGTTGAAAAGATTAAGTGTGCAAGATTTTGTGTTACATTTTTCAACAAAAGCGTTATTTTAGCCCATCCTCTTGAGAATTTTGGTTGCTCAGTACAGGATGGCAGCAGCTTGTCAGGTAGCTGCAAACCATTAAGTAAGTGGCATGAAAACCCACAAGAGCAAAGCTCCAAAATTTTAGCAACGCTAGCAGACACTCTTACATGTTTCTTAAAAATGGTCTGAAGAGTATTTTATCCTATGCATTTTTTTTAGAAAGCTTCCAAAAACAACAACTTTCCAACAGAATCGCATATATTGCAGGTGCACAATTCAGTGAAGACAATTCAAATGGGGGCTTCTGGAAAACCAACATCCTTTTTACCTTCTCCCCAGTATCAATGAGGAATATTTCTTACCCATTACCCAGCACAGTATCACACATTCACGGCACAACACATCACATACAAATGCTTCCTCAATTTTTTGATAGTTAAATGTCCTTTCACATATGGCATTGAATTAGACAGATGAAATAATGGTGATCCAAGATGACGAAGTTCACTGAAATCAGTGCCACAATTGGCCTCACCAAGCCAAAATTTGGCAGAAGAAATTGGCAGTGTTGAAGAAGACTTTTAAAAATAGTTTGGCGGGCGGCACAGTGGCACGATGGTTAGCACTGCTACTTCATGATGCTCAGTTCCTGGGTTCGATCCCTGCCCCTGATCGCTGCCCTTGCGGAGTTTGCAAATTCTCCCCGTGTCCATGTGGATCTCACCCCCACAACCCAAAAATATGCAGGGTAGGTGAATTGGCCACGCAAAATTGCTCCGTAATTGGAAAAAAAATTGAGTACTCTAAATTTATAAAAAGGGAAAAAAGAGAGGACGGCACAGTGGTTAGCACTGCTGCCTCATGGCACTGAGGATCTGGGTCTGATCCCGGCCCTGGGTCAGTGTCCGTGTGGAGTTGATTGGAAAACAAATAATTGGGTTGTCTAAATTTTTTTTTAAGTCTCCATTTCCACAATTCTAATTGGTCCCTTTTGATGTTTGCCATTCACCATTTTGCAAAATATTTCCTTTGCCCACTCACATTCCAAAGTAATATTTTATCCAACCACACTCGAGCAGAAAGATATCCTATAGGATATAGCCAACATTCCAATCTATCTCCCACAATCAGACTGAACGGGAAGTGTTTAATAAAGGCTTGTGAATTCTGTAATGGATGGATTATCATATATTCCTCAGAACTAAATACAGATTAGCAAGAAAGTCTCCGGCACCATTGACAGCAATGTGGACTTCCAAAAATCTCAAACTACAAAGAAGGAATTTGAACTGGACTCTCCCTGAAGCTACAAGAATAGTCTGCATGTTCCACTGGGATGTGTTTCCTCAACATCTGTCCCTGCCAGATAGGCAATTCAACATCCAACTCCTCCTCAATCAACATGCAAAAAAGACAACAGATGTTTTCGCAAAGAAAATAAAATTTGTGTACGAGTAATCATTTTACATCATTACATGTTGAACTGTGGATGGGTTGCTACAAGCTCTGGAAAGTCGTCACTACATGCGCAACAGCAATACATTTGCAGTCCATATGTTTTTGCACTGATGCACAGCTAAGAGCCACAACAGAACAGAATTCACCACAGAAAAAAGTGTGGCTTATTACATTTGAAGACAGAGCCACAGCAATGAATGTTAAAATAAACAGACCACATTCCAAAATTTAGTTTCAGATACTGCAATTTGAAAAAGGGACCCAGGGAACAAAGGCTGGTGCTGACTGCGTGCCAAGTTCCTCCGATATCCACTTTGTTCCTTTCCAGTTTCCATTAATATGATTATTGAAATAGTAGGTTTCATCAATTAGCCTTTCAGATATTTCTATAGACATAGCCCAGACCAGGAGTAGTGGAATTTAACAGTGTATTCACATCACAGTACGTGTCAAGCAAAAGCCCAAACTGACTCAGCAACAAAGTGAAACAAGACTTCCGTCTGAGGTGAGTCACGCTTCACTATTAGATCAGGCCCCAAACTCAGAGCTAAGCTGCAATTTCACCAAAACTGCAGTGAGAATTTAAAACACTTCAACACCCACACTACGCTAGTTTGCAGCAGGCAAAGAAAGGCATGCATGACCTCACCGTCATGATCTCTTCCAAAAAGCATGCTTTAGATAGCGTTTGTGAGACTAATGAAGTGAACGCAGGATGTAAGCCAGTTCCAAAGGAGGACAGTTCCAAAGGAGGACTGTCACCTTGGCCAACTCCTTGGGATTAGAATGAAAAGGCTCGGGAGCAGGTTTCAAGCCTTGAGAAAGTACATGAGGCGAAAATAAAGAAATAAAAATCTATCCAGTATGAATTACAGGGTCCAGAGAACGGTGGAGCTGCTCCTCCAAAGCACTATTTGCTCATAACATAAGAAACTCGATGTTCATCGGCCCAACACTCAGCAAAGGTTGCTATGATTGGTACATTCAGTGGGCATCTCAAATGTCCTTTTGAAGTATATTTATGATGCGAACATGTTCAATGATTCTATCTTGGTACTATTTTTCCAGAGATATTATTCAATGAACAAATATACTTTTCACTGGTGGTGGAGTGGTTAGCACTGCTGCCTATGGCACTGAAGACCCGGGTTTGATCATGGCCCCGGGCCACTGTCTGTGTGGAGTTTGCACATTCTCCCTGTGTCTGCGTGGGTTTCGCCCCCACAACCCAGAAAGATGTGCAGGTTACACCTAACCACGCTAAATTGCCCTTTAATTGGAAAAAATAAATTGGGTTCTCTAAATTTATTTTAAAAAACAAATATACTTCTCATTAAAACTCATCAATCATTTGGGTTCATTTATTGCTTTGTCAAAATAGGATAAACTAATTTGCACACAAGTCTACATTCACGTGCTCAAAAATAAACAGGTTAACAGACAATGACCCCTTCGTGCTTTGGCATTACTGATGTATTCGGACAATATTTTTGAGCACTAATGTGCAGGTTCAGAGTACAAATGCTCAACGCCCTGCCCCTTCAGCCAGAGCCTACCAACCCCATCTTTTACTTGACTGCAGGTGAAGTGACAAATACAAAAGATACAAAAGTTTGAACACTAACTCGTATCTCCAGGCTGTTGTCCAATTGGGGCATTGGCTGTGGTCTGGAAACAACAATGACTTACATTTATATAATGCCTGTCAGGTAGTAACACACCACGAGGAACATCAGCTGACAAAATCTGACACTTAGACAAGGAAGGAAATATTGAGAAAGATGACCAGAAAGCTTGCTCAAAGAGTTTGTTTTCAAGGAGTGCCCTAAAGGATAAGAGAGAGGTGGAGAAACAGAGAGGAATTTCTGTGTTGGAGTGACTGAAGAATAAGGCATGCTGCCAACAATCAGACAGATATCGGGGGACACACAAGATCTATGGTTGTAAGCACAGAGTTCTCAGTGGGTTACATGCCTGAATGAGGTTCCAGAGGTAGAGATGGTACAATAATAAAGAAATTTGACAACAGGACAAAAATGTTTTTTTTCAATTCACAGCATCGCTGGACCAGGTACCAGTGTATGTCAGCGAGCAGAGGTATGATGGGCAAGTGAGCATTCGCATAGATTTGACTCTGAACAACACAATTTGGGATGAGCTAATGTTAATGGAGGGTGGAAGATGGGAGGTTGGCAAAGACAGCACTGGAATAGTCTAGATGTGGGATGACAAACACCTGGACGGGAAGTTTCAGCACGGTGGCACAGTGGTTCGCACTTCTGCCTCACAGTACCAGGGACCCGGCTTCAATTCTGACTTTGGGTGACTATGTGGAGTCTGCACATTCTCCCTGTGGGTACGTGTGTTGTATGTGAGTATATGGAAATTGCTCCTCAACCAGGACTGGATGTTAGTCAAGCAGTCTGAAAACATAGAAGCAGCAGAGGTGGTGGCAAGGTAGAACTGGGTCTCGTCAGTATACTTGTTGAGATAGTAGTGTGAGGAGTGCCAGCATGTGGATGAGAATCATAGAATTTCATAGAATTTACAGTGCAGAAGGAGGCCATTCAGCCCATCGTGTCTGCACTGGCTCTTGGAAAGAGCACCCTACCCAAGGTCAACACCTCCACCTTATCCCCATAACCCAGTAACCCCACCCAACACGAAGGGCAATTTATCATGGCCAATCCACCTAACCTGCACATCTTTGGACTGTGGGAGGAAACCGGAGCACCCGGAGGAAACCCACGCACACACGGGAGGATGTGCAGACTCTGCACAGACAGAAATGGGAGAGGGGCAAGAATAAGTCCATCTGGGACTCAACGGATAACAGTGCTGGGTCAAGAAGTGAAGCTATTGAACAGATACTTTGACATTGATCCAGTATAGAGCCAGGTGAGAACAGTCCCACT